>NC_045802.1:2401111-2701250 GCF_009873245.2 Balaenoptera musculus | reverse complement strand
ACAGAGAAAGACAAACATCACATGATATCGCTTATAAGCAGAATCTAAAAAATGATACAAATGAACTTATTTACAAAACAGAAACCGATGCACAGACTTGGAGGATGAACTTATAGTTGCCAGAGGGGAAGGAAGGGAGGGATAGACTGGGAATTTGGGAATGACATGTACACACTGCTATATTTTAAATAGATAACCACATATATGCATAATATACAATATTTATTTTTCTCTTTCTGGCTTACTTCACTCTGTATGACAGACTCTAGGGCCACCCACATCTCTACGAATGACCCAATTTCATTCCTTTTTATGGCTGAGTAATATTCCATTGTATATATGTACCACATCTTCTTTATCCATTCATCTGTTGTTGGACATTTAGGTTGTTTCCATGACCTGGCTATTGTAAATAGTGCTGCAATGAACACTGGGGTGCATGTGTCCTTTTCAGTTACGGTAAAACAGATAGCTAGTGGGAACACGCTGTAAAGCCCACGAAGCTCAGCTCAGCGCTCTGTGAGGACCTAGATGGGTGGGATGTGGGGAAGGGAGGTCCAAGAGGGAGGGGATATAGGTATACATACAGCTGATTCACTTCATTGTATGGTGGAAAATAACACAACACTGTAAAGCAATTCTATTCCAATATAAATAAATAAATAAAATAGATAACCAACAAGGGCCTACTGTATAGCACAGGGAACTCTGCTCAATACTCTGTAATAACCTAAATGGGAAAAGAATTTGAAAAAGAATAGGTACATGTACATGTATAACTGAATCACTGTGCTGTACACCTGAGACTAACACAACATTGTTAATCAACTGTACTCCAGTATAAAATAAAAATGTAAAAAATAGTAATAAAAAAAGAAGGAAAATGCACATTAGAACCGTAAACAAGAAGCTGCCACAGCCACCGGAATGGCTAAAACCTAAGAAGACGGGCAGTAGCAGGTGCTCGTGAGGATTGGAGCAGCTGAAACTCAGACACCGCTGGTGCTGGTGTTGATGGTGCGACCACTTCAGAACACCACTTGGCAGTTTTTACCAGATCCAAGCATATCCCTAACCTAAGACTCAGAAATTCTAGTTCCAGGATCTATGCAAGAGAAATGAAAGCATATGTACACAAACAAATATGTTCCTGAAATGTATAGATGCTTTATGCATAAAGGCCCAAAACTAGGGGAAAAAAATCAAACTCCCACCACAGGAGGTTAGATAAATAATTGTTATCTATTCACGCAAGGGAATACTATACATTTTTTTAAAAAAGTGATCTACTGCTACATGCAAGCACATGGATACATCTCAATGAAATTAAGTTGACTAACAGAGCGTATGTTGTATGAACCCATTTATATGAATATCAAGAACAGGCAGATTTACTAGTTATTGAAGTCAGAATAGTGGTTGTCTGGGGCAGGAGTGGTATAAACCTGAAGGAGCACAAGCAAACTTCATAGGGTGCCGAACATGTGAATGTTGATTTAGCTGGTGGTCACGTGGGCATATACATATATAAAAACTCATCAAGCTGTACATTTGAGATGATTGTGTTTTGTTATACAGATATTATTCATCAATTTAAAGAATATGAAAAATTATATAACAGACAACAAGATGTGTCACTTAGATTTGTTTAATGCCAGCATTTGCCATATTTGCTTCTATTCTTTTGTTGATTAAAACATAAAACACTACAAAATATATTTGGAGCCATCCCCACATCCCACCCACATTTCTCGGTCCCCAGAGGCAATCACTGTCCTGAAAGAGGTCAGCCTCCTGACCGCTGTGCCTTTATATTTCATTCTGAGCCTACTCGGCACCAGGCAATATTCCAGTTCCTGGGGATTCAGCAGTAAATAAAACAGACAAACATTCCCGCTTTCCTGGAGCTGACATTTGAAAGAGTGCAGGGACAGACAGTGAGTAAATACGAAGTAAAATATATGCAGTGTTAGGTGACAAGACGTGTGCTTTGAAAGTTTACATGTATGGATTTATGCTCCACAAATTCTTTTGCAGGTCTTTTCTCTGAGATTCATTGATGTTGATGCATGTAGATTGTTTTATGTGCTGTATGACACAAGACGGTATGAACGTACTAGAATTCACTTAATCGTATATATAACAAGTATTAATTGAGCATCTACTAAGAGCTGGGCATGGTTCTAGGCGCTGAGAATCATCTCGGCCATGTGGATCTTAACGTCTAATGTTTATTCATTGCCCTGGTGCTGAGAATTTAGGTTGCTTCCAGCTTTTCACTATTACAAAATGCTGCGATGGACATCCACTAAACATCTTTATCTACAGCTCTAAGTACGCATATACGAGAGCTTCACAAGGGGATCTAAACGCAGAATTTAGGGATTTGCTAGCTGTTGCCAACTTGCTTTCCAAGAGGCTGTTCTGCTTCCCAGTACTCCTCAACCAATGCTTGGCTTTAAGCTTTGGCCAGATGATAAGTATGAAATAATATTTCATGATTTTTAGCTTCATTTCCCTGATTACGAGGTTGAATATCTTTTCAAATGCTTACTAGCGATTTATATTTCTTCTTCTTTGAACTACCCATTCATATACTTTGCCAATTTCTGCCATAGTTTGTCTTTTACTTATTGATTTGCTGAATGTTACATGTAAATTTTGATACTAATTTGTGGCCGGTTGTATGTGTATCAATTACCATTTATCTTTGCCTAAGTTATTTCTTTATACTGAAGTTAAAGAATGTTAATGTAATAAAATTTATAAATCTTTTTGATGAATGGATAAGGTGTTTGCTTTTTCTGTCTTGTTTAAGGGATATTTAACCTATTCCACAGTTATAAAGATATTCTCTAGTGCTTTCTTCTAGTTTTCAGTCTTTTACTTTTTACACTTAGATTTTTA
The DNA here is from genome assembly GCF_009873245.2 of Balaenoptera musculus. Lineage (NCBI taxonomy): Eukaryota > Metazoa > Chordata > Mammalia > Artiodactyla > Balaenopteridae > Balaenoptera > Balaenoptera musculus. The sequence continues at coordinate 2,698,343 of NC_045802.1, read as the reverse complement.
AATGCATTTATGCATGGAATGAAATAGATGTATTTTCCCCCAGGGCACTGCCAATTATCCCAGTATATGCAATGTAACTATTTGCACACAATAAGATTGTACCTGAGATATTATTAGTAAGAGATGAGGTATTCAGCTTTTTAGTGTTCTGTTAAAGTAGTTCAGACTTTTTAATCAAAGATTGCTAGGACCTTAAGATTACCATAGAAAAAACCAAAAAGTCAAATTCCTTCCAGGTAGTAAAAGGAGCAAAATTGGTTGAATACTTCATACTTTTCTCACTGATTCGTAAAGCTACATCTATAGTATCACATACACATTAAATATTTTTTAAAAAACTGTTCCTTGGTTTTCATTTTATTTTATAAGTTTATTTAATCTTAGATTTGGGTATAATACTTTTCAAGTTAAAGAAGGTCTCTTCCATTTCTTGTTTGCTAAACTTTTACAAAATCATGAATTTGTTAGAAATTATATGTCAAAGCTGTGATACATCTTCTAACATGATCATGAGATTTTCCTCCTTTAATCTACTGATGAGATGAATTACCTTACTAGATTTTTCTTAAGTTAACTTTCTTGGGAATAAATCGAGTTGGTCAATCACAAACTGATCTAAGTGAATTTGATTACACATAACTCTTAGCTACTATTTAGTAGAAAGCAGGAACCCCTGAAACGTTTGTAGTAGGAGAAGGTTAGCTATTGCCCCAAAACCTCCCTACCAGCTATAATGAAAGCATATCTTAGACCAACTTCTGCACACATACTAACATTTACTAAACAGATACTGATTAAAAAGTAGATATGAAACTGGTTCTCTAATCTAGATGAAATTCCAGCTCTCTGGACATTTGAGTGCTCTGCATAAAATGCATGACAACATTCCATAGTTGCTGTCAGGCAAACATATTTGCCTAGAAATGGCTGGAGACAGGATTGTTTAAAGATTAAGCCTCGGGCTTCCCTGGTGGTGCAGTGGTTAAGAATCCACCTGCCAATGCCGGGGACACGGGTTCGAGCCCTGGTCCGGGAAGATCCCACATGCCGTGGAGCAACTAAGCCCATGTGCCACAATTACTGAGCCTGCAGTCTAGAGCCCACAAGCCACAACTACTGAAGCCCGGGTGCCTACAGCCCATGCTCCACAACAAGAGAAGCCATCGCAATGAGAAACCTGTGCACCGCAACGAAGAGTAACCCCCGCTCAACGCAACTAAAGAAGGCCCGTGCGCAGCAACAAAGACACAATGCAGCCAAAAATAATTAATTAATTAATTAACTTTAAAAAAAAGATTAAGCCTCATACCATCACTAAGGGTTCAGACTACAGGCTCACTGAATTCTTATGGCCTATAACGGTGAGGAATGTCTCTGAAATATGCTAGCCTATCCCCATATTCTGAATACCTTTAATTTCACCAGTGAGAGCCCATTTTTCACATACATTTTGCTAATTAAGTGATGCCTCACATGCTGACTGAGGTAATACTAGCTAGACACCCCTGAATGTGGACTCATGATCACGAATATTGACTGTGCCATGTCAAAACCTGAATTTACTGGAACAAATATAGTGTCATTCTTTCTTGGCTAAAGTACTTCAAATTGCAGGAAAAAATAAATAATTGATTCAATAATGTAACAAATATTTATGGTATATTTTACGTAATGGAGATGTAACAGGAAGGAAACAGACTGAATTCCCTGACTTTACAGAACTTACATTCTAGTAGGAGAAACTGAAAACAAAAAAAGGTGGGTAAGGGGAAGAAGGTTATATAATTAGTGTGTTAAAAGCTTATCAACAACTTCCACTTTCAGTCATGCTGTCATTGTTGTCATGGACTTGCCCTTCTGCCATGGAGAACGAGAAAAGGAGACAAAATTTTTGAAACACCTGCTTGAAGATGTTGGACCACAGAGAGCACAGGGGTGTGATTCTGGATGGAGGGGAAACCAACAGTGTGAGTCCTACTGTCTTCTGGGCTTTAGACATGGAAGAACTTAATCAGATGTACATATATCGTATTACTTCTAGAGTTGAAAATTACAATACCTGGAAAGAGAAAACTCACTCACTGAGATTAACAGCAGATTAAACACTGCAGAAGGAAGTAAGTGAAATTATAGATGTAGCAATGGAAACTCCAAATTGAATCATGGAGAGAGGGAAAAAAGAGACTGGACAAAAATGAACAGTGCTTTAGTGACTGGGAAAGTAAGTGATTTAACATATATATCATTTGAGTGAGAAGAGGGCAGAAAAAATTTTTTTGAAATAAGAGTCAAAATTTTCAAAGTTGATTAAAACTATAAACCAATAAGCTCCATAAATTCCAAGCAGAAGAAACATGAAAAAAAAAAAAAACATACTAAGGCACATCACACTCAAATTACTGGAAACCGATGAAGAGAAAATTTTAAATGCAGCCCCGGGGTGGGAGGGAGCATTATGTACACAAGAACAAAATTAAGAATGTCCCATCCTTCTCATCATAACCAGTAAAAGCCAGAAAACAATGGAAAGACATCTTTAAATTGCTGAAAGAAAAGGGGGAACACAGAAGTATATATCCAGTGAAAATATTCCTCAAAAATAAAGACAAAATGGTCATTTTCAGACAAACAAAATCTGGAAAGACTTTTCCCCAGCTTGTACTGTAAGAAATGTTAAAAGATATTCCTCAGGAAGAAGTAAAATCATACCAGTAACTTGAATCTTAAAAAGGAGAGAAAAACATCAGAAATGGGAAATGTATAGGTAAATGTAAAAGACAGTTTAAAGAAGAATGTATTGTGTAGTTTGTAATAAATGTAGAAGTAAAATGTCTGACAGCAGCACAAAGAATGACACGGAGTGAAAGGGAAGTATCCTGTTATAGGCTCCTACATTACACATGAAAAGTTACAATATTATTTGAAGATATAAATTAAAGATATTTATTGTAAAATATAGAGCAGTTAATAAATATTAATACTAATAAAAGAGGAATAGCCAATAAGTCAATAATGGAGATAAAAGAGAATATGTAAAAAATACTAAATTAATCCAAAAGGAGGGAGTAATAAAAGAATGAACAAGCAAAGAACAGAGGAGTTAATGAAAAAATAGACGGCAAGATGCCAGATTTAAACCCAAATGGGCAGACTTGTAAATAAAAATTATCTAAACAATTGAATTAAAAGTTAGAGATTGCCAAACTGAATAAAAATGCAAGGTCTGTAAGTATTTGGAAATCAAACAATACCCATGGTACTGTTGATAATGAAAACACAATATATAAAAATTTGTAAGGGGCACTTTAAGTAGTATTTAGAGGTATTATATAGGCTAGAAAAAGAAGAACAAATGAAACCCAAAGTAGAAGGAAGGAAAAAAAATAAGGACTAGAGCACATATTCATACATTAGGAATCAACCAAACAGTAGAGAAAATCAGTGTAAGCGAAAGCTGTTTTCTGTAATTATCAGTATAATCTACAAATCTCTAGCTAGAGTGGTTAAGAAAAAAAGACACAAATTACTAATGTTAGGAATGAGAGTGGGTTATCATACAGATCATACAGATATTAAAAGGATAATGGGATATTGTGAACAACTTTATGTCAATAAATTAAAAAACTTTAAATGGACAAATTACTCAAAAGACACAAACTACCAATATGATTCAAGAGGAAACAGAAAATATGAATAGGCTTATGCTTATTAAATATTTTAATCTGTGGTTAAATCTCTCGATAAAGAAAATTCCAGACTCAGATAGTTTTGGACTGCTGAATTCTACCCAAAGTCTTTCTATCAACTTTTGAGAAAATACAGAAGTGAATACTTCTTAATTTTATGATGTAAGTATTGTCCAGATACCAAATCCAGAAAATGACATTACAAGAAAAAAGACAGCCATTTATAAAGATATATTGTGAACACAGAGGCAAAAAGTCCTTAACAAATGTTAGCCAATCAAGCACATTAATACATAAAGAGGACAGTGCATCATGGTTAAGTGGGTTTCCTGCTGGGAATCTAAGGATGGCTAAAAATCATCAAGATACTTCAACATATTAACAGAATACACATAACTGCCAGATAATCTCAGTGCATGCAAGGAAAAGTATTTGACAAAATCCAACACCCACTAATAATAAATACTCTAAACAAACTAGGAATAAAAGGGAACTTCCTCAATCTGGTCATCTGTGAAAAACCTAGCGTTAACAACATACTTAATGGAGAAAGACTGAACATTCTCTAACACTGGGAGCACGGCAAGGATGCCTGTCTCCCCACTTGAGCTCAACATCGCCAAAACAGAGAGAAGAGAAGGAAGGAAGGCAGGATGTAAGGAAGAAATACAAATTAAGAGGAAGTAGTAAAACTGTCTTTAAACAACACCATTTACAATGACATCAAAAACATGAAGTGCCTAGCAATAAATTTAACAAAATATTGTAAAATCTGGTCATTGGAAACTACAAAACATTACCGTGAGAAATGAAAGAATATCTGAACAAATAGATACATTGTGTTTATAGATTGGAATACTCAATATATATTTTTAAAGTATTAATTGTGGTAAAATACACTTAACATAAAATTTACCATCTTAATCTTTAAACGTACAGTAGTGCTAAATATATTCACATTGTCGTGCAACCGATCTCCAGAACATTTTCATCTTGCAAAACTGAAACTCTGTACTCATTAAACAATGTAAGCAAACAACCCCTCCCAGTAAACTTCTCTCATATCATTGACCAGAATGAGTAACATCCCTACCCTTAAACCATCAGTGGCAAAGGTGATTGGGATCACCGTGGTGTCACAGGGCAATCAAAGGTAACCACCTGGGCCTAGGAGAGCCCCCCTTTCCTGAGCATGTTGGGAGACTCCTGAACAGACAGGGTTCTTTGCAAGGAAGGTGAGGGAATGGTTATTGGGTGGGCCAGTAGCAGCAATTCCTGCAAGGAAAATCTAGACTATTAAAGCATTTGTTTAAAGAGTCTCATGTGAGACAGGATATGATAGGAAAGCATCCTGCAGATAACCACAACCAAAGCTTTATTTGAATTGATGAGCTCTAGCAGGCTTTGTACTTAGGGGAGGACCTTAAAATGTATGCATATCTTGAAGCAGAGCCTTTAAAAACCAATGTGCTCCCCCATTGATTTGCTAAATCTTTTATAATAAATTAAACACTACTACTTTTCCTCACCACCATTTTCTGTTTTAGAAGTTTCTTCAGGTAGAAATTTTCCTTAACTTGTACTTTATGACCTCAGCTTTATCTCTTGTATCTTCCAAGAAATTAGGAAAATTCATTTGTTTCTCTGAAAGGTTATATCTCTCCCTTTCTTCTTCTCTCTTCCCTTCTGTCAATTTCTCAAACAATTAAGCACATCCTGTATGCAAGACTCTGTGGAGAATAAACAGTAAAATCCTGACCTTAAGGAAATCATAGTCATACTGGCTGATGTGTAAGGTTTAAATAGAGGAAATAAGGCTAGAAATGTTGGCTGGACCTGCAACACGAATGTCATGTATGCCCACTGTCACACTCTCCCCTCAAGACTTTTTTTCTTTAATTGAAGTGTAACCAATTCACAATGTTGTGTTAGTTTCAGGTGTACAGCAAAGTGATTCAGTTATACATATATATATATACATTTCTCAAGTTCTTATAGGTTATTACAAAATATTGAGTAGAGTTCCCTGTGCTATGCAGTAGGTCCTTGTTGTTTATCTGTTTTATATATAGTAGTGTGTATATGCTACTCCCAGACTCCTAATTTATCCCCCCCTTCCCCTCTGGTAACCATAATTTGTTTTCCATGTCTATGAGTCTATTTCTGTTTTGTAAATAAGTTCATTTGTATCGTTTTTTTTAGATTCCACATATAAGCGATATCATATGGTATTTGTCTTTTTCTGTCTGATTTACTTCACTTAGTATGATGATCTCTAGGTCCATCCAGGTTTCTGCAAATGGCATTATTTCATTCTTTTCCATGGCTGAGTAATATCCCATTGTATGTATATACCACATCTTCTTTATCCGTTCATCTGTGGATGAACACTTGGGTTGCTTCCATGTCTTGGCTATTGTAAACAGTGCTGCTATGAACACTGGAGTGCATGTACCTTTTTGAATTACGGTTTTCTCTGGATATATATATATGCCCAGGAGTGGGATTGCAGGATTATATGTTGGCTCTATTTTTAGTTTGTTAAGGAAACTCATACTGCTCTCCATGGTGGCTGAATCCCCTCAAGTCTTACTGTTTTATTTCTTTTTAACAAACGTTAACTCTTAGAAATATTTGAGACTTAAAGAAAAATTATGAAGATATTGAAAAGATTTTCCATATACCTCTTACCCAGTTTCCCCTATCATTAACATCTTACATTAGTATGGTACATTTGTCACAATGAACAAATCAATATTGATGCACTGTTATTGAAGTCCATACTTTATACAGATCTCCTTAGTTTTTCCTAATGTCTTTTTCTGTTGCAGGATCCCATCGAGGACACGTCACATTTAGTCCTCATGGCGCCTTAGTCGATCCTGGTCTTTGACAGTTTCTCAGATGTTCCTTATTTTTGCTGACCTGGACACGCTGGGGAGCACTAATCAGGTATTTTGTGGTCTGTCCCTCTGATGGGATCATCTAATGTTTTTCTCAAGATTAGACCAGGGCTGTGGGCTTTGGGGAGGAAGACCACAGAGGTGAAGTGCCCTTTTCACCGTATCATATAAAATCAAGGGCATGTGCTGTCAACCTGGTTTATGACTGTTGATGTTGCCCAAGGTCTCCTGGCCAAGGTCGTGTTTGTCACTCTCTCCCCTCCGCTCTCCGTGCTGCGCTCCTCAGAAGGACGCTCGCTCTTCTTTTTTCTGTCAGTTAAGTTAATCTGTGAAACTGAGTGAGGACAGGGATGCTGTTGGTGTCACACCAGGCTTTCTTCCTCCAAAGTCCTTCCAGGATGACACTGCGTCTTCGCTTTCTACTTGGGGTCCAAGTCCCAGACGAGTCTTTCCTTTCCGCTGTGCAAGCAAGGCCAGCACTTTGAGACGTGCCAGGGGCCCCACTTCACCAAAACCACTGTTCTCAGTGCTACGAGGTCATCTTCTCTCCTCCCTATTTGTCCTAAAAATTCCCTTTAGGAAGACACCTGGGCAGGGTTACATGGAACATGGTATGAATGGTGCCCCCTGCAATTGTGCGGTGTGATGAACCACAAAGGTGGAGATCCGTGTCCTAAAGGAAACCATTACAATGTCCCTGTGGTTTCTGGCATCAGGGCACGTGCCCTTTCTCACACTGTCATATGTTCTGGGAGAGCAAAGAGAGCACCTCCACTGCCTCGAGGTCTGTGCAGGGCTCACGGAGGAAAGATGAGGACCAGGGGGGCAGGGGGAGGGTGGTGGGGAGTCCCCAGAGCCAGGAAGGAGGAGGGGTGAGGGAGGAGCCGGAGTCTGAGTGAGTCACTCTGTGCTTGACTAAAAGCCAGGAGGGTATGAAAGCCAGGGCGTGTCAGAAATAGATGTTTTCAAAGAAATAAGTAGACAGGAGTATAAAATACTTTAGAAAAGAGAAGCCTTACAGAGACTGCATGATAATAATAGCTAGCATTTACTGAATGCTTATTATGACGTGGCTTAACTTGGTGGTTCTCAAAGTTTTCTGTGCATCAGAACCACCTGGACGGCTTATGATTTAGTGGGTCTGGGCAGGGCCAGCAAATTTGCATTTCAAATAGTTCCCAGGTGACGCTGCTACCAGATTGTGGACCACACTTTGAGAACCACTGATTTAACTAATTTACTTCTGACAAATACCTGTGAGGAAGATGCAACTATTATTCCCATGTTACACAGAAGGAAACAGGGGAACTGAATCACGTGGCTACACTCCCACCTTCCAGCGGTAAGGCTGACTAGGAACCCAGGCTGTCGGACTCCGGTTCTGGATTTTAAATGCTACACCACCCAATGTCCTATATAATTAGCTCCACCACAGAAATCTTATCCACCGAAGACAGCATCCTGGCAGACTTACTGCCATCTATTATAGTTTTAAAGATATTATCCCCCAAAGGAAGCAAATATTTGAGAGTTAGTGAAATCAGCTACATATATTGGCAAAATCTAGGTTAAACACAAAAGAAAACAAAACCAGTCACTGTAAGAATTGTCTTTCAAAGCAATTAAGTTAGATACTAAAGAAGGTAGAAGTTAACATAATAGGTGAGTAAACCTTATAAAACCTTCAAATCTTTCTGGAATTTCAAGGTTTAACCCTGAATGTGGATTACTGTTTGCACTGAATCGAAAAACTTTTAAAATCTATTTACGGTTTTCTCTTCTGGCTTGCTGCTAGGCAGAGCTGGTCAAAACATGTTATATAAACATGACAGAAAACATTTCCAAGTTAAATTTAGTCATTATGGAGTCTACAATTTAAGGCAGAGTGGGCAGATGGAACACAAGTCAGATCTAATGATGATCGTGGTTACTCACCTCAATGATATCTGATACCCTCTAAACGGCTATAGTTGCTTTTAAGACCTTAAAACCAGAGTAAAGACAATATTAATCCATAGTCAAGTCAGTTCAGAAAATGAAGAGAAAAAATATATCCAGACCAGAATGTCTAAAATCACGTGGGTCTTCAGAAAACCCTCTGCAAGCCTGCATCCCCCACAATCTTGTCAAAGGGAAGAGCACCGGTGAAGGGATGGATGTACATGCCATCATGGTTCTTTCTCAGCATCAGCAACAGGTAAGAAGAGAACGGGAATAAGCATCACCACACCCTTATCCATTTTCGCTACGTCACAAGATTGGGAAAACTCCCCTAGTCGTGTGGTTCAGAGACAGGTGTGTGGTGGTCAGGAAGGTGTCAATCTCACCCAACAACATTCTTCTGGGGGGGGGGCTGTCCCCTGCACTGTAGGATGTTCAGCCACATCCCTGACCTCTACCTGCTACAAGAGAGTAGCAGCTGCTCCCAAGCCCCAGTCAAGATAATGAAAAATATCTCCAGACGTTGCAAATGTCCCCTGGGAGGCAAAAGCCCCCTCGACTTGAGAACCGCTGATTTTGACCATTCATCCTCTTCTGTCTTAAATCATTGCTACTAAGGGTGAGGCCGGCTTTACGGACCTTGGAAATAATTATTAAGTAATCCCTTTGATTTTTTTTTTCCTCTGGATGAAACAACTTTAAATCAAAAGAGGTACCTTCCCCTACCTGTGGGCCCGTCTCTTCCGCATTGGAAGGATTGTTCGAGATCCTGTACTCTAGACTCACATTTCAGATTAGCCTCGTGAAAGAATATATTTGATCCAGTTCTGTAAGAGGATGGATAGAAAACATGGTTCAAAACTGTTTGAAAAGGGAAAAAATGAATGACAGAAGAAAGATGGCTGTTTCTGGTCCCCCGAGAAAAGCAACACTCTGATTAAGTGACGGCAGAGGTGGACGGGCCCCAGCAGGAGCCCCAGAAGCATTTGGCTGGTTTCCACAAACTCAGGCACTCCATTTGCTAGTTGTTTCCCTGTGAGTAGACACGGACAGTCTGCCTTTCAAGGAGCAGCTTAGAAAGGATCAAATCAGCAACATTGTGGAGTCATTGAACTGAGGCAAAGACATTAGAGAAAAAAAAGACAGTGATGAGAGATTTCTGAGGTGCACAGAGCTCACTAGAGAGGATTTCTGTTTGTGATAGGAATGCAAGTCAGGAAAAAAGGGAAAATATACTAAATCGGTGGACATCTTGTTTAGTCACAGGAGAGACATATTTGTGTGCTTGATGATGTGTCTATTATTCAACACTTTAAATGAATCCAACGTTAATCAGTGTTTAGCAAGAGATAAATCGCATGTTTCAACAAGCAGTCAGGAAACATGGACCGCACGCTTGCTCCCGGCAGGAACGATGCTGGGGGCTGGGGTTCCGTGGTTTGCAGAGGACTCAGTCACTGTAGCCAGAGAAAACGGCAGTGGTTTCATTAACTCTGTCCCCAAACTGGCATTTTCAGGCCTATATGTGGCAGAGTAATACTATAGCAAGTTCTTTTTGTTACTTTGGGTATACTGAATGCTTGCCACGTTTTAAAGGATTCTATTATATCCAGGTTTCCAGCACTATTGATTTAGCTTTACAGTGACTGTGTAAATGGGCGAGAAACTTCACCTGCCCCAGGACTGCGTAACAAGAGAATTTTACAAAATTTTGATCAAGGATAATGGTGTGAGGTGGGAAAGAATGGCCTTCAGCAGGTCAGACGGATGACAACGCTAACACACACTAAGTTTAGGCGTCTCTGAACCTCAGTATCTGCACCTGGGATGAACATCACAGTAAGAACACTGGTGTTTGTTACCTCCGTTCTAGGCCTGAACAAGTTAAACTGTAGGGAAGTGCTTCTGCAGACTATTAAGAACCATACTAACTCTATTTCGTACTATTTACAGCATAATGATATTATAGAGATCACATTTTTATTTTAAAAGCACCTGGACACCAAGCACTGTTAAGTCACATCATAATTTTAATTATGAAAAACCATGATTATGAGAAACCTGAATGGGGTTCTCTCTACTTCTAGTGTCATCTTAATCAGTTTGGCTGCTGTCACAGAACACCATCAACTGGGCGGCTTATAAACAGCAAACACTTATTTCTCACAGTGCTGGAGGCTGGGAAGTCCAAGATCAAGGTGCCAGCAGGCAGACGTGGAGTCCTGGTTCAAGGACAGTCATCTTTTAGCTGTAACATCACATGGTGGAAGGGGCGAGGGAGCTCCCTGTGGTCTCTTTTCAAAGGGCACGAATCCCATTCATGAGAGCCCCACCTTCACAGCCTCATCAACCCCAAAGGCCCTAATACCCCCACTTGGGGGTCAGGACTTCAACATAGGCATCTGGGGGACACATTCAGTCTACAGCAGACCTTTTAAGATGAAAGCGGTGAGAGGTGTGTAAAATTCCCAGGACGTGGTCCAGGAGGGAACTTCAGCAGCTTCTCCGTAGCCTTCTCACCCACACCCCTCCCTGGAGCCCGTCACTGGGAGGGTGGCCCTTGCTCTGAAGGGATGAACAGGTCCAGGTGAAGGCGAGAAGTGGAATCTGAGGGCAGAGGGCTGTGCTCTGAGAAAACGTTTTCTCTTAAGCCTGTGAGAATCCCTGTTCACAGTGGAACAGTTTGCCATGCCTGTGGCCCTCACCCAGCTCCTTGCCAGGGGCAGAGTTACCCAAAAGGAGACAGACGTCTCAGGGCCTCCCAAAGCCAGCCCTTCGCCACCAGCAGCACTACCTGGAGGAAAGATGTGCTTTGTACCCACAGACCTTGAAGTGGAATGAACTTGCACCTGTGTTCTACCCAATGCATTTATCCTTGATTCAGTATATATTTAAATCGACTCCACTATGTTCCAGATATTCCTTGCATGTGTGTGGTATTTTAATCCCATTATTCTCTTTCAGCAGCATGGTCCTAGTGATTGCCCATGACAGGTAGTTTTTAAAATCTCAAGGATGGCACGAATGGGCATAGCCGTCAAACAATCATAGAGTGTGTTTAAACAAAATGATTACAAAATAAACAAATCCATACATCAAAGCAGTGGAAAGATGAAACATTAAATGAACCAACTGTGCATTAGCAGAGAGCTTCAGAAGCCCTAAATTGTACTTAGCTTTCATGAAAATGAGAATTATCACCACTGGTTAAGGTAAGGTCCTGAGTGAGACGCTTCCTACTGTTTTGGCAACATTATTTAGTTTCAATCCACAGCTACTAAATTACCCTTTGCTTCTTTCTGAGGGAAGCAAACCTGCCCTGTACCATCTTGAACAATTCTGAGGTAATTTCCAGAAATGCTCAGTGAAATAAGGTATGTTTACTGGAGCTTTCCAATAAGATTTGTCATAACCTTTAAATAGCACTGTCTTTGAAATGAAATAATTACAAGTGCCTCCAACGAAATGAAGAATGTGGTTATAAACAGCCCGTTGGATGCGCGTCTGTAACGTCCGTCTGTTCTGTGATTTGGAGTTAATGGACTAAAGAGAAAAAAAATCTCAGTTTTTATATTTTTTAACTAGATGGAAGCTCTCTATTCCACACACACACACACACACACTCACACACACTTCTATTAAGTACTCAATTTCATGTTACACTATGATAAATGCAGAAAACCTTCTGGACTAGGTTTTAGCCTTATTACCATCATTTCCATTTTGTAGATGGGATAACTAAGTCCTCGAAGAGACAAACAACTTGACCTAAACACTCAGTTTGTGCTAACCAAGCAGAGACCCTCTGAGAGGCTAGACTGATCTCCTGGAGCAGACCCCGCTCAGAGCCCTTTCTGTGCTGGGTGAAGGCGGGGCCCCAGCTTGCAGTGTATCCTCGGTCCCCTGGGGCCCTGTCTTGGCTTCCCCGCTGGCTGGCCGCAGACAAAACAAAATCACTTCAGGACTTGAAAGGATCTGCCTGGTCCACATAGAACTTCAAAAGACACCCCAGATAGCAGCGCCTTAATGGATGCTAACGGCCCTGACCTTAACTGATTAAATCCGGTCTGGGCTATCTGGCCCCTGCAGGTATTAGAGGAAGGCTTTTAGAGAGACAATAACTTCCATTTTCCCTGCGCTGAGCTTTCTTTTCAGAAACCAGTAAATGGAACTCCCTGTGCTGTCTGAGCAAAAACGAGTGCGTGGTGCCTCTGAGGCAAGCTCGCCCATAGGTGGCTGTTCTTCCTGGTCAGGAAGGCAAGAGACCACAAGGAAGTGTGACTTGCTGTGTGTCCTGCCTCTGTGTCCTCAACGCTCAACTCACCGCTTAGCCTTGTAACGTGACTTCTGCCCTGTCCTGACAACCACTAACCACTTAACACCGTTTCAGCGTCTGTCCTCCCCCCCCCACCTCCCCATCACTCTTGCCTGGATGCTGGAAACTGGCTGCCTCCAGGGCAGGTGGGATCTGTCTGCCCCACAGAGTGCTGGCCATCACATTTTTATTTTCTGAACTGGAGTTAGTTGCTGAGGTTTAATATTCACATGCGCATCTGCATTCTGGCTTTCCTTCAGAACTCAGAAGATTTGGATCTACTGAGCCAACGTTCCCTGGATGCCGGCCCTCCACGTTGATGCCGTGGTCCTTCCCCCCACCCCTAACTGGGGTATCTCCCAGCCAACTTCAAGTGTCCTGGCACCCACAGCGTTTGTGTTTTCCTTCCCTCTCCTGTGCCTCTCTCAGCATGATACCACTGACCTCTCTTTTGTCTAAATCTCTTCTCTTGTCTCATCCGAGGTAGCACTCTACTCTCCAGCTACCTCTACTCCTTCTGTGCCCGATTTTCACTGCTTTCCCCACTTTCTCTTACCTTTAAATGTAGGCGTCCCCTAAAGGGGAGATTTACCCTTGGTCTTCCGTTTCCTCTCTCTTTTCACCCTCCCTGGGAACCTCATACATCTCTGCGATTTAAATTAGCAGCACTCTAAAGACGATGTTTATATCCCTTTGTCAATTCAGCCAAATACGGTAAAAAAAAAAAAGATGAAAACAAGACGTTACTTTCCTTAAGGAGCTCAGTAAGTTACACGTATAAACAAATACAGTGCAATTTGATAAATACAATAGTGTCCACAGAGGGGGCAGCCTTTGAGCTACATTTTGAGGACTGAGTGGAGATTCACCATGGGAATAATAGTAGAGGGTAAATCTTATAGGTTTTGTTTCTCCTGTGTTTTGGGAAGCATTTGAAACTGCTTACTCTGTACGTCTATTTGGGTATTCCACTAGTGACCAAATTAAACACATCCAAAACTGATCCCGTCTTAATCACCCACCACACACATCCTCTTCCTCCGAACAGGGGTTCTTTCTTGTACTAGTCTCCAGCACCCCATTCTCCTGACAATCTAACCTTAGAGACGTCATCCTTGAGGCTTCACTCAGATACCCAACCGTGTCGAATTCTGAGATCCTCCCTTTAAGTATCTCTTAAATCCACCCCCTCCAGTTTTGGGTCACCTCTGTGTCCTCCCAGCCTACGATGACCTCGGCAGCCCTGCCTGGCCTCCCACTTGTGCACCTGCCGTCTAATCTGCCTGGAGCCCAGATCTGAAAGTGTAACTCTGAGTTCAGCACATGCCGGGCCCCCCTTTGCAATGTTTCACACGTGTTAACTTAGTTAATCCTCACTACAACTGGACTAGGTGGGGCCAACGACTACCCACCTGTAACTGGCCCAAGCGGACAGGTCCAGTAGGTAAGAGACTGGGGTTCAAGCCAGTTTCCAGGGCCCAGCCACCACTCACCACCCCGTGTTGCCTGAGCACATCCTTGCTGAAAAGCCACCATGAATCCCCTTTGCCTCTGAATCCCGTCTCGGCTTTGTAGAGCCTTGGAGGCTCTTGACAACCTGGCTCTCAACCTGCTCTTTCATTTCCTTCTCTTCTCGATTTTCTCCGGGAGCTTGTCCTGAGGACTCAGCATTAACACACGTGACACGCTTGCAACAATGCCTAGTGCTTAGGAAGGGCACTGCTGAGTCCTGCGGGCACACGGGGCACTTGTCGAATTCTAAGGATTCGTCTCTAAATCCTCTTGAATCCACATCCCCTACCCTTTTCAATTCAGTGCTACTGATGGTCTCTGCTCTGTTCCCTCGCCAACTGCAGTTGCAGTAAAAGTCAACTGCCGGTCCCCTCTTCTTGGTTTTGGCCATTCTGCGCCTCTGGCAGATATGAATGCCGTTATACTCAGACGCACAGACCCCCCCCCCCCAGCCCCCATCCGATCTCCAGCCTGCCCTCTGCAAGAAAGACCTCTCCCTTGTCTGTGTTTCTAGACCACTTTGTTTATGCCTCTGAGATAGGCTTGCCCCGTTCTGCTTCTTAGCAGAAGTGTGTGTACATTCTTAATCTTTTCCCTTTTCAAGATAATAAACTCTTTGAGGACTGAGAGCATTACTTTTTCATTTTTTTCTTTCCTGGAGCTAAATTCAGTGACTTGTATTTGGTTTATACTTAATAAATATGTACTGAATAATATGGCTAATATGATAAGTGATAGGTGGTCTCCGCTATCACCTGGATCACTCACTTGATAAACTTAGTGCAAAAGTTGAGTACAAAAATTAGGCACAAGTAGAATCACCAATAAAAAGGATAAAACATAGATCAAACATCTACATTCTTAAGTGTGACATCAGGACATATTAGGATCAAAACGTGTCTTAAGGTCAGACAACTGCCAGTATGATGAGAGTCAATGGGATAATGTGAATCCATATAAAACATGCCATCTAACACAAGTTCATAGGATTATATAGAAAACCTATAAATAAAAACTGCATTAATGGAGCATATAAAGTTCCGTGTTTGGTTAGAATTAGGGGGATGAATCTGAGCTGCTCTACATACATCCTTGTGAAAAGTAAGTGCATATAAACACAGCCATAGCTAAATAAAGTGCGGTTCATCTGGGAACTTGGGAGTCCTGGAGGCTGGGGGCGGGAGACTGTTCGGGTCCCCTGAGCAGCTCCTGTAGGGACAGAGGAAGGTGGCAGAGCAAAGGAAGGGAGGAAGCGGGTTGAGCGAGTTGCCTGGAGCCAGCCCATTGGGAGTGCTGGAATGCAGGTGCAGATAAGGGAAGAGAGCTGCCTGGGAACCGAGCCTCAGCTTTGAAGCTGAAGGGGCGGGTCTTGGGCATGGTCCAGGTGGCGGTGAGATCATGTAA
This sequence comes from Balaenoptera musculus, assembly GCF_009873245.2. Taxonomy (NCBI): domain Eukaryota; kingdom Metazoa; phylum Chordata; class Mammalia; order Artiodactyla; family Balaenopteridae; genus Balaenoptera; species Balaenoptera musculus. Next base: position 2,682,582 of record NC_045802.1, on the reverse strand, counting down.
GGCCTGTCTAGGTTACCCAAGGGTATCTTTGGCTATCACAGAAGAGTGGGGAATGAGGGGAAATTTGTCTTCTCTCCTACTTGAATCTGGCTGCTTAGTCCTCTGCTGAAAAGAAACAGATTATTCTCAGGCAGCCAACCGTCTCTGTGACATAGGGCAGAATGTCCAGTCTTTCTAGTAAAACTGGGGTGCATTTTAAAGTGAACTGTGTGTGCATGTGTGTTTCTGGGAGGGGGACCTTCTCCAATCAGCATCCCTGTGACAGCGTGTCCTCAGCAGCTAAGGAGGATCACAGCATTGAGTGTCACATTCAACCTGTGGCCTTGCTCGGACCTGAAAACTAGAGCCTGTAACCTAAGATCGAATTAGCATTTATGGATCAGTATATGAAGAGAAACACATTGGGAGAACCAACCGGATTTTGGATTTAAGTCCTGGAACTATCCCTTAGTAGCTGTTTTTCTGAAGTTTGTGGAAGTCCACAGCACAGTGCCTGGTACAGTGAATAAGAATTAAATTTGGGTCTAGTTTATTCTTTTTTCTTGAGTGCTTACAATTCATTCGACCTCCCCTGTGCCCTCTCTTGTCACATGGCCAAAATAAGTAAATAAAGAAATAAATTGAGGCATGGAAGAGGTAAGGAATTTGAAGGAGATCATATAGGAAATAATCAAGCAGATTTTAAACTATTCAAAATTTCTACAATCAAATTCTTTACATTTTTAACTGGTTTTGTTTGTTCTCCACAACACATCCCATGGTTCACTATTTCTGTCACTAAATAATCATAGTCATTTGCTTTGGACCAGCTTTGATGGTGCAGAATCTCATCTCTGATTGGAAGCAGAGAATGAGGTGGAGAAATGGAAACAGAAGCTTAGTAGGCAGAGTCCATCGGATCTAGGGACCCCAATCTCATCCAGGGCCCTCCAGGTGAGGTGAGAAGAAGGAGTCATGTCACAAATAACCTGCCTCTCTTGGGAATGGCTAATGGTCTTGGGCTGCTCTGGTTATCAACCTCAAGGAGCTGGAGAAAGCAGAGGAAATGCGATGAGAGCTGACGAGTATGAAATTTGTCATGATGGCCAAAATGGATCAACTCTGTGTCCAACCCAAGGTGTGGAATTAGCAAGGTGGTAGGGTGGGAAGGGGTGATATATTACGGAAGTAGCACCTGCCAAGATTACAGAAGGAGCTCCATCAGCAGGGTCCATGTGTACCTAAGCTCCCAACTGGAGACGTCCTTTTGTTTTTCTGGAACCATCTCTACGATATGGTTTTTGCACCACCTGCTGGCAAAGAACAGTGATCCCACCTCACTGAAGGAAGGTATGCATTGATTTAAACTACCAGTGAGCAAGGAACTGGGGAGATCAAAATCGACTTTGTTTATTGGAAACATGTAGTGACCACTGGTAAACGGCATCCAATTCCTTGTCACCACCTTGTTAACAAGTTTTAAATTGTGCCAGGTGATACACACAGGTGTTTTCTTTCTGAAAGTGTCATAATAATATAAGGTTATTCTGGATTAAGTTAGTGGGAAAGGAAGCATTATTTTCAGTGATTAAGAAGGACGGTCTACCTAGTACATCTGTCTAACACACAGACTAATCTTTTTGTAGAAAGCATTTTCAGGCTACCCACCACTTAAAAACGCTGAAGCAACATAATTTACATATTTGTTTATTGCCAAGGAACCGTTTAGATTTTTGTGATTGAGCAACACTTCTGAACAATCCAAGAGTATCATGTTCCCCCTAGAGCTTCGAAGTGGCTTTCCTGGGTGAGATTTTGGAGAACATATTGAGACATCTTCATTGTGTTCTTTTTGCCACTTTAGAAGGAATTTCGCTTTTCTTTCTTTCTTTTCATTTTTTTCCCCTTAGGGATGAGACATCCGAGCTAAATTAATAGGGGGTCAAACAGGCTGAAGCCTTCACCCATAACTGTTTCAGATTCAACTCATCGCCACCCCTGCTCTTTGATAGAAGAGCATCTCCAGCTGGAAGCCTGGGCTGAGGTAGGCGGCTGGAGCGTAGACGGAGCTTCAGGTGCACCTGGAGTTCGGAACAGAAGGATCTCTCCCTCCTGACTCCACATACAAACACTTATTTTATACGAGGGAGAAGTGGTTGATGAGTAGATGTGGTAGAGCTCATATACTTTTCTGTAGCAGGATAGCCATTCCATTCCCTGTTAGCTGCACGGAACAACTGGAACAAACTTCTTTGTTCTCTGCATACATTTTTGTGGACTTGTTTTGATTTTGAGTAAGTGTCTCAAACCTCCTCCCATCTTGTCCTCGGTCTCTCCTTTACCCGTTCCATCCACTCCATCCCATCCTGTTCCTCTTCAACTCAACATTTACTGAATTGTTACCACAGAGAGGGACTGTGTTTGGAAGACACCCAGGGATATACAAAGTGAAGTGAAGATGAGGCTCATGTCCCCAAAGAACCTCGCAATGACTGCCCGAATCTCTCTAGTACACGATACCATTCCCTGCGGAGGAACAGTTAAATGACATGTCCCTGGAATGCTGAGAGAGGCAGAGTACTTTGGCTGAGTGAATTAGAGAAGGACTTAGAAAATGAAAACACACAAAAATACTTAAAAGGAAATCTGTACCTCGAATCCTCATATTTTTCCTTTTAACTGGCTTCCTTTTATCTCTTTTTTTTTTTCCTAATGAAAGTATCTTTTCCAGACTCTAATTCTTATCGGTTCATGTCACTGGTTTCCTTCTCCTGAGGCACAGGCCCAGGAGGGTGGGCATTTAACAGACTCTGTTAAACTCTCTTTGGCTGGGTACAAAATATTTCAGTGGCCTTTTGAAAAGAATGGATCAATGTTTTTTAATCCGCAGAAGCAGGAGCTGTGAATGATAAGCATTGTTCCAAATACTGTCTCCACCGGGAAGTAAGCTCTACAGCTCTGTTTGTTATTTTGAAGTGGCATCTGGAAAAATACTTTTGATCTAATATTGACGCCGTCCTCTCTGGCTTAAGTGGTTCCACATGGCACCAAATGCACAGAATGTGTCTGGGAGGCGATTTCAAAGACGGAGGAATTGAATCCATGCATGGTGGCAGCATCAGTGTCTTCCAGGCTCTCACAGCCCTTTTGTTTTCCAAGTAAATCCATGAAACAGATGTGACTAAGGGATATTGAAGAGATCGCCAGTGTAAAGTGAGCCAGACATGTTACAATAAAAGCACAAGGGGCTTCCTTCGGAAATGATGCCTTGGTTTGTAGTTTTAGATCTTGTTTAGATCAACTGCAATTCTGTCAGAAGTAAACGAAGTCATACTTAGTGCCTTTTAAAACAAAGGAACTAATATAAAAGGTGATGGTATTTTGCAATAGCTTATACAAATCTGAACAATGCAAGGTGGTGGAGAATCCCAATAGTTTTCTGACACAGTAGTTAAATAATTGCGAGGAACATATTTTCTCTCAAGATATATGTTATATTCCTAATCAATTAGAAATTCTCAGATCAAATAAAATCTTAAATGACTTTAAATGAATGAAAAAATTGTTTGAGTTAAGAAATATAAGAAGATTTTAATTTTTCAAAATGTTTACATTCCAAATAACTCATCGTTAGAGAATATAGTCAGCTAATTGATAAAGGTAAGTTAGCCTAAGAAATGAGACTACGAAATTGGGCGATCTGCTCTAAACACTTAAAGAAAGCTAATATTGTTGTCTAGTTATATTTTGGGGTATAGTTTGGTTTAGTTTTGTGAAATATCTATCCATCTGGCCTTTTTTTCTTCCAAATGTGTTTCTTATCTGACAAAGGATTGGCTGATCTTTTCATTTTAGATGTAGAATTGTCATTCACCTCTTCTCTGGAGAAGAGTTTGGACTAGTTGGCTTCCAGAAACGCATTCTTGCTCTGTCATTCTCAGTTGCAGAAGAAACCTTGCAGAGCCGGCCACATAAGAAAATCAGACAGACTTTGCTCTATTCCACTAACAGAAAGGCATCAATTCTAAGTGAGTGCTTTTATAAAAGATGGGTCCTGCCCATGCTGCTCTTTCAAGGTGATCCATCACCTCCAAGCTGGGCACAGTCCTACCCCCTCGGAGGATGCCCTGGGGGCCCCGGCAGGCAGGGCCACACCCACCCCTGACCACTCTCACTGCCAGTCTCAGCCTTCAGTTCTGCCGGGGCCCCTGGCCAGATCCTCAATTAAAAAGGTATGTGCTGAGATTCGCTCGAGATGGCAGAGTAGAAGGATGCGCCCTTACTCCCTCTTGCGAGAGCACCGGAATCACAACTAACTGCTGAACAATCATCGACAGGAAGACACTGGAACTCACCAAAAAAGATACCCCACATCCAAAGACAAAGGAGAAGCCACAATGAGATGGTAGGAGGGGCGCAATCACAATAAAATCAAATCCCACAACTGCTGGGTGGGTGACTCACAAACTGGAGAACGCTTATACCACAGAAGTCCACCCACTGGAGTGAAGGTTCTGAGCCCCACGTCAGGCTTCCCAACCTGGGGATCCGGCAACAGGAGGAGGAATTCCTAGAGAATCAGACTTTGAAGGTTAGCAGGATTTGATTGCAGGACTTCAACAGGACTGGGGGAAACACAGACTCCACTCTTGGAAGGCACACACAAAGTAGTGTGCACATCGGAACCCAGGGGAAGAAGCAGTGACCCCATGGGAAACTGGACCAGACCTACCTGCTAGGGTTGGAGGGTCTCCTGCAGAGGAGGGGGTTGGCTGTGTCTCACCGTGAGGACAAGGACACTGGCAGCAGAAGTTCTGGGAAGTACTCCTTGGTGTGAGTCCTCCCAGAGTCCACCATTAGCCCCACCAAAGAGCCCGGGTAGGATCCAGTGTTGGGTTGCCTCAGGCCAAACAAACAACAGGGAGGGAACCCAGCCCCACCCACTAGCAGACAAGCGGATTAAAGTTTTACTGAGCTCTGCCCACCAGAGCAACACCCAGCTCTACCCACCACCAGTCCCTCCCATCAGGAAACTGGCACAAGCCTCTTAGATAGCCTCATCCACCAGAGGGCAGACAGCAGAAGCAAGAAGAACTACAATCCTGCAGCCTGTGGAACTAAAACCACATTCACAGAAAGACAGACAAGATGAAAAGGCAGAGGGCTATGTACCAGATGAAGGAACAAGATAAAACCCCAGAAAAACAACTAAATGAAGTAGAGATAGGCAACCTTCCAGAAAAAGATTTCAGAATGATAGTGAAGATGATCCAGGACCTCAGAAAAAGAATGGAGGCAAAGATCGAGAAGATGTAAGAAATGTTTAACAAAGACCTAGAAGAATTAAAGAACAAACAGAGATGAACAATACAATAACTGAAATGAAAAATACACTAGAAGGAATCAATAGATGAGTAACTGAGGCAGAAGAACAGATAAGCGACCTGGAAGACAGAATGTTGGAATTCACTGCTGCAGAACAGAATAAAGAAAAAAGAATGAAAAGAAATGAAGACAGCCTAAGAGACCTCTGGGACAACATTAAACGCAACAACCTTCGCATTATAGGGGTCCCAGAAGGAGAAGAGAGAGAGAAAGGACTCGAGAAAATATTTGAAGAGATTATAGTTAAAAACTTTCCTAACATGGGAAAGGAAATAGCCACCCAAGTGCAGGAAGCACAGAGAGTACCATACAGGATAAACCCAAGGAGAAACACACCAAGACACATAGTAATCAAATTGACAAAAATTAGAAACAAAGAAAAATTATTGAAGGCAGCAAGGGAAAAATGAAAAATAACATACAAGGGAACTCCCATAAGGTTAACAGCTGATTTCTACAAGAAACTCTACAAGCCAGAAGGGAGTGGCATGACATATTTAAAGTGATGAAAGGGAAGAACCTACAACCAAGATTACTCTACCCGGCAAGGATCTCATTCAGATTCGACGGAGAAATCAAAAGCTTTACAGACAAGCAAAAGCTAAGAGAATTCAGCACCACCAAACCAGCTCTACAACAAATGCTAAAGGAACGTCTCTAAGTGGGAAACACAAGAGAAGAAAAGGACCTACAAAAACAAACCCAAAACAATTAAGAAAATGGTCATAGGAACATACATATTGATAATTACCTTAAACGTGAATGGATTAAATGCTCCAACCGAAAGACACAGGCTCACTGAATGGATACAAAAACAAGACCCATCTATATGCTGTGTACAAGAGACCCACTTCAGACCTAGGGACACATACAGACTGAAAGTGAGGGGATGGAAAAAGATATTCCATGCAAATGGAAATCAAAAGAAAGCTGGAGTAGGAGTACTTATATCAGATAAAATAGACTTTAAAATAAAGAATGTTACAAGAGACAAGGAAGGACACTACATAACGATCTAGGGATCAATCCAAGAAGAAGATATAACAATTATAAATATATATGCATCCAACATAGGAGCACCTCAATACATAAGCAACTGCTAACAGCTATAAAAGACGAAATCGACAGTAACACAATAATAGTGGGGGACTTTAACACCTCACTTACACCAATGGACAGACCATCCGAACAGAAAATTAATAAGGAAACACAAACTTTAAATGACACAATAGACCAGATAGATTTAACTGATATTTATAGGACATTCCATCCAAAAACAGCAGATTACACTTTCTTCTCAAGTGCACACAGAACATTCTCCAGGAAAGATCACCTCTTGGGTCACAAATCAAGCCTCAGTAAATTTAAGAAAATTGAAATCATATCAAGCATCTTTTCTGACCACAACACTATAAGATTAGATATCAATTACAGGGAATAAAATGTAAAAAACACAAACACATGGAGGCTAAACAATACGTTACTAAATAACCAAGAGATCACTGAAGAAATCAAAGAGGAAATCAAAAAATACCTAGAGACAAATGACAATGAAAACACGACAATCCAAAACCTATGGGATGCAGCAAAAGCAGTTCTAAGAGGGAAGTTTATAGCAATACAATCCTACCTCAAGAAACAACAGACATCTCAAATAAACAATCTAACCTTACACCTAAAGGAACTAGAGAAAGAAGAACAAACAAAACCCAGAGTTAGAAGGAAAGAAACCATAAAGATCAGAGCAGAAATAAATGAAATATAAACAAAGAAAACAATAGCAAAGATCAATAAAACTAAAAGTTGGTTCTTTGAGAAGATAAACAAAATTGATAAACCATTAGCCAGACTCATCAAGAAAAACAGGGAGAGGACTCAAATCAATAAAATTAGAAATGAAAAGGAGAAGTTACAACAGACACCGCAGAAATTCAAAGCATCCTAAGAGACTACTACAAGCAACTCTATGCCAATAAAGTGGACAACCTGGAACAAATGGACAAATTCTTAGAAAGGTATAACCTTCCAAGACTGAACCAGGAAGAAACAGAAAATATGAACAGACCAATCACAACTAATGAAATGGAAACTGTGATTAAAAAACTTCCAGCAAACAAAAGTCCAGGACCAGATGGCTTCACAGGTGAATTCTATCAAACATTTAGAGAAGAGCTAACACCCAGCCTTCTCAAACTCTTCCAAAAAATTGCAGAGGAAGGAACACTCCCAAAACCAGATACCAAAACCAGACAAAGATACTACAAAAAAAGCAAATTACAGACCAGTATCACTCATGAATATAGATGCAAAAATCCTCAACAAAATACTAGCAAACAGAATCCAACAACACATTAAAAGGATCATACACCATGATCAAGTGGGGTTTATCCCAGGGATGCAAGGATTCTTCAATATACGCAAATCAATCAATGTGATACACCATATTAACAAACTGAAGAAGAAAAACCATATGATCATCTCAATAGATGCAGAAAAAGCTTCTGACAAAATTCAACATCGATTTATGATAAAAACTCTCCAGAAAGTGGGCATAGAGGGAACCTACCTCAACATAATAAAGGCCATATATGACAAACCCACAGCAAACATCATTCTCAATGGTGAAAAACTGAAAGCATTTCCTCTAAGATCAGGAACAAGACAAGGATGTCCACTCTCACCACTATTATTCAACATAGTTCTGGAAGTCCTAGCCATGGCAATCAGAGAAGAAAAAGAAATAAAAGGAATACAAATTGGAAAAGAAGACGTAAAACTGTCACTGTTTATGGATGACATGATACTATACATAGAGAATCCTAGAGATGCCACCAGAAAACTACTAGAGCTACTCAATGAATTTGGTAAAGTTGCAAGATACAAAATTAATGCACAGAAATCTCTTGCATTCCTATATACTAATGATGAAAAACCTGAAAGAGAAATTAAGGAAACACTCCCATTTACCATTGCAACAAAAAGAATAAAATACCTAGGAATAAACCTACCTAAAGAGACAAAAGACCTATATGCAGAAAACTATAAGACACTGATGAAAGAAATTAAAGATGATACAAACAGATGGAGAGATATACCATGTTCTTGGATTGGAAGAATCAATATTGTGAAAATGACTATACTACCCAAAGCAATCTACAGATTCAATGCAATCCCTATCAAATTACCAATGGCATGTTTTACGGAACTAGAACAAAAAATCTTAAAATTTGTATGGAGACACAAAAACCCCGAATAGCCAAAGTGGTTTTGAGGGAAAAAAACGGAGCTGGAGGAATCAGACTCCCTGACTTCAGACTATACTACAAAGCCACAGTAATGAAGACAATATGGTACTGGCACAAAAACAGAAATATAGATCAATGGAACGGGATAGAAAGCCCACAGATAAACCCACACACCTATGGTCGACTAATCTATGACAAAAGAAGCAAGCATATACAATGGAGAAAAGATAGTCTCTACAATAAGTGGTGCTGGGAAAACTGGACAGCTGCATGTAAAAGAATGAAATTAGAACACTCCCTAACACCAAAGACAAAAATAAACTCAAAATGGATTAGAGACATAAATGTAAGACCGGACACTGTAAAACTCTTAGAGGAAAACATAGGAAGAACACTGTTTGACATAAATCGCAGCAAGATCTTTTTTGATCCACCTCCTAGAGTAATGGAAATAAAAACAAAAATAAACAGATGGGACCTAATGAAACTTAAAAACTTTTGCACAACAAAGGAAACTACAAACAAGACGAAAGGACAACCCTCAGAATGGAAGAAAATATTTGCAAATGAATCAACGGACAAAGGGTTAATCTCCAAAATATATAAACAGCTCATTCAGCTCAATATTAAAAAAACAAACAACCCAATCCAATAATGGGCAGAAGACCTAAACAGACATTTCTCCAAAGAAGATATACAGATGGCCAAGAAGCACATGAAAAGCTGTTCAACATCACTAATTATTAGAGAAATGCAAATCAAAACTACAATGAGGTATCACCTCACACCAGTTAGAATGGGTATCACCAGAAAATCTACAAACAACAAATGCTGCAGAGGGTGTGGAGAAAAGGGAACCCTCTTGCACTGTTGGTGGGAATGTAAATTGATACAGCCACTATGGCAGTATGGAGGTTCCTTAAAAAACTAAAAATAGAATTACCATATGATCCAGCAATCCCACTACTGGGCATATACCCAGAGAAAACCATAATTCAAAAAGACACATGCACCCCAATGTTCATTGCAGCACTGTTTACAATAGCCAGGTCATGGAAGCAACCTAAATGCCCATCAACAGACGAACGGATAAAGAAGATGTGGTACATATATACGATGGAATATTACTCAGCCATAAAAAGGAACAAAATTAGGTCATTTGTAGAGATGTGGATGGATCTATATAGACTGTCATACAGAGTGAAGTAAGTCAGAAAGAGAAAAACAAGTATCGTATATTAACACATATATGTGGAACCTAGAAAAATGGTACAGATGAACCGGTTTGCAGGGCAGAAACAGAGACACAGGTGTAGAGAACAAACATATGGACACCAAACGGGGAAAGTGGCGGGTGGTGGTGTGATGAATTGGTAAATTGGATTGACACATATACACTAATATGTATTAAATGGATAACTAATAAGAACCTGCTGTATAAAAAAATAAATAAAATTAAATTCAAAAAAAAAAAAGGTATGTGCTCTGTGTTTGACAGTCTGGGATTTGTGATACCAGACTTTAAGTTTTTAATTATAAACATCTGACTTCTGGTATTTGTAATTTAAACTATAAAAAATTGTTTCAGAAAAATTTGTAGCATGTGGCCCTTATAATAGAGTTACTGTATTTATAGCTTTTTTATTAGGGAAAAAACAGTCATCTGCCATTATTTAAACTGGAGACTACTTGCTTTAAAACTTTAAACAGTATAATTTTTGTTCTGTACAATCTTCTAGCAACTTCAGGAAAGCTGGTTAATCTCACTGCTGGAGTAGGATACCTCACATGGACATTTTGCTTGCTTTCTCCAGGCATATATAATACCAACCAGAAACAGTAACCCTCCAAGGACAAGTTAAGATAGAAAATAAAGACAATTGGAAAGACGATGATTAGCAAAAATATTGTTATAAAGGCCTCCATAATTTGTAAAAATAACTTTCAGGAAGGTACCAAGGCTTTCATTTTCCATATAGACTTTATCATATATTTTCATGAATCAAAAAGCTCAAGAAAAAGTACGAATCTGGCAAGTACTGATCCAGACCAAACAAGCTCGTGGTAACTTCAGAGCCCATATCATGGGGCTAAGATTAAATTACTTGGATTGACTGTGTTGATATAATTACTACGCATTAATTATGAAAATGATTCATCTCTATTTCACTTTGTACTATGTAAACCTTATGTGTTGCTTTTCAAAGTTCCTGTTGTGAAAACTTAATGAGATCTTGCCAAAATACAGCCCTGATGTGAAAAGTGATAACTACATAGGAGGCTGTGGTTCTCCACCCCGTGGTGTAATCTGATTTCCCATCAGGACGGCTGGTTACCCAGGTGCCTGGGCATGGGACTAATAAACTCAGGTCATGGGTTTGATCGGAATGTGAACCCTGGCAAAGGATCAGAGCCCGGGCCCCAGTTGGACGTAAGGAAGGCAGAAGGGGATGCGAACCATGGCTCCACAGCTGAAGGGTGTTCGAAAAACACCCAGTGGTGGTTCAAACTATCACCTTGGTGATTCTGCTTCCACTTAGGATGTAGAAAACTGTAAAAGAACATCACTCCCACCTTAGCAATGACAACAAGCTGGATAATCTATCAAATCATGAGTTTTCTGGAGCCCATCAGAGAGCCGAGCTTACAAGGTCACCAAGTAAACGGAATTTCAAAGAGGGACCAGCCCTTCCAGGAGAGGCCAGATCACCCGCAGCTCGAGGAGGAGGTGGCGCCATACAGACAAGTGAGAAGGCAGATTCCCAAGGCTCATGTGGGCGAGCACGTCCCTCAGCCGGGAGCCCAGATGGAAAAGGAGCTCCCACCCCGACGCAGGAGACTGGAGGCCCTCGGTGCCGGGACAGAGGAGGGCAGCTGCCCCTGGGGACCAGCCCAAAGCCCACCCACGTACCCTCTGCCCCTGGAGGTGTAAAAGCAGAACCAGCTGCCTTGGGGGAGGAACGGAAAACTCTCCTGCCCCCAGGACACAGACAACACCCCTTGGCTTCCTAGGGAGGGGAAGAAACGTAGTCTCCTGCCCCTGGGGGAGGAACAGGACACCTTGAAATCATGGATCAGTTAACATAACCCACGTTGCCACTTTTTTACTTATTTATTTAACGATTACTGTCTTTCTCAATTTGAGGCAGCTTAGAATAAAATATAAATAAACAGTAAGTTTAATAAACTAAAATCAGAAAAGAAAACACTCTGACTGTAAGGCCCTGTCTCGTTACTGCTACTGAATACACTATTTGGTTCTGATTTGGCTGCCAGGGCAAAAAGCTAAGCTTAGTGAGTTAAATAATTCTGATTCTAATGTAAGATGCTTATAAATTCCTTAAAAGAGACAACATCTTCCTGGTGGCAGATTCTGAGAGGATCACGTTAGATTTTATGCAAGAGACTTTGGGTGGTAAAACAGTGTAGTTTATTCATTCATTGGACAAATATTTATGGTTCATCAGGTTAGGCCTGAGCTGGATTTGGGGTTAAAAAGACATAGCTCTGCTTCTTAGGAAGTTTCAATCAAGTCATTAAGAGAATAAGATACGTTCTGGTTACCAAATGAGTAAGTGACCTCTGGTCATAAATGTTGGTACATCAGGCCAGGGCTCTGGCTGGAACCGAAGTCCACACAATCCCAGTCCACGGTGGGCTGTTAGGGGCGGCGGCAGCAGAGGTGGGATTCCCCTCAAAGTTAAGATTTGAATCCATACAAATATCTCGGCAAGGATTTGTTTGAGACTGTGGAATTCCTGCCATGGTGCATGACAAAGATTGTCCGCATCTAGAAACTTTTCCTGGTCCACGTCACCAGTCATTTCTGTAGTTAAAAAACCACTTAGCCGTCCCCATGGGGATATCTGGTTCTGTTCTCCATCCAGGGATGGAGGGATGTCTACAGGGATGAATTAGCTGTGAATGTTTCCATGTAAGTTGTGCTCTTGGTGTGAGATAAGGAGATAGCCCTTCAGAGTATCTTACTTGTGGTCCCAGGATTCAGCAGTTCATATTGGAGAATGATATTTAAAAGAGAACAAAGTCAATATTTTGGTTAGGATAAATTTAAAAATCTGTATTTTCATAAGAATGAAATAAAACTTAGCTGCCACTGGATGCTCTATCACAGTTACGGAAACATTTTGTCTTCTCCGTGGTGAGTTAGTACTTTGGGAACATTAAGTCTGGTTCTCTCCATCTGTCTTTGTCTGTCTGTCTGCCTCTGTCCTTCAACATCTCTGAAGGCCTTAGATGGAGAAACTGCTGCTGCGATTGGAACTTATCGGTCACTCTTGGAATCTGGTGCCCAGGGAAGTACAGGTGTCCTCTCTCCCTACAAACCATTTTCCAATCCATGAGAAACATTTAGGAAATATCTTGCTCAGTAAATGTCCTTTAAGTTGGCCCTGCAGAGAATCCTTGGGATTCAGTACTCTAGGAATAAAAAGCCTTATAATCGAATATTTATCCCTGGGTAAACCATCTCTAGCCAGAGCTGCTCTGAACCAGTTCATTGTCCCCAGAGGGAGGTGTCTAAAGAAACGTACCACTCGCTGTCACCACCGTGAGTCAAGGGCTTTGAGGTTCATCCAGAAAAAAGGCACCGTAACCATGTTTCAGCCTCTAGTTACCAATTACCAGCACAGGGACTTATTACCCCATTTCAATACCTAATTTTTTCATAGTGCCTCTAGTTATCCAAATAGTTGCTTCCTATTTGAACCTTAAAAGAGAATTTTTTGCATTAATCAGAACGTCTTATCACTTCAGAAGAGTGAAATTTCTTATGGGCCAACTGTATGAAATTTACTGTGGGAGCAGATGATTATCTGCAGAGCTTCTGGAATGTCTCCCGGGGTGACCTTATCAGCAATCTAGTCATCAACAACTCATTTTGCTTATTTTTAGTTCAAGGAAAATTTCAGAAATTTTACATGAGGTTTTATTCGTGCAACTTCTGGCCAGTGAACTCCTATGGCAGCTACTTTTTGCTTCCTGGAGGAGGAGCCACTTTTAATTCAGTAAAGTGAACGGAAACATCCAGATGATGACTGTGCATAAAGTGAAGCAGGAGGGTTTATGTTGTTTTTTGCAGTATTGGTTTTTCAAAAGTGGACTGTAATTCAATTAAGATACTACTCAAGCCAATGTCTTAAAAACTGCTTTAGATATTATAGGAAGTATCAATAGTTCCAATAGATATTTGATTTTTTATTTAAAATTAAAATTATTTGAATAATTTTAAAATTCCTCACTGGGCATATACCCAGAGAAAACCATAATTCAAAAAGACACATGCACCCCAGTGTTCACTGCAGCACTATTTACAATAGCCAGGTCATGGAAGCAACCTAAATGCCCATCGACAGAGGAATGGATAAAGAAGATGTGGTACATATATACAATGGAATATTACTCAGCCATAAAAAGGAACGAAACTGGGTCATTTGTAGAGATGTGGATGGACATAGAGACTGTCATACAGAAGTGAAGTAAGTCAGAAAGAGAAAAACAAATATCGTATATTAACGCATATATGTGAAATCTAGAAAAATGGTACAGATGAACCGGTTTGCAGGGCAGAAATAGAGACACAGATGTAGAGAACAAACGTATGGACACCAAGGGGGGGAAAGTGGGGTGGGTGGTGGTGATGGTGTGATGAATTGGGAGATTGGGATTGACATATATACACTAATATGTATAAAATGGATAACTAATATGTATAAAATGGATAACTAATAAGAACCAGCTGTATAAAAAAATAAAATTCAAAAAAAATTAAAATTCCTCAAATTTAACATTGCTCCATTACTACTAGCTAAAATCCAGACTTTATTAAAACATGAATTCAAACACGTTTTCCCATAATCTCTTCTCCCTGTTCCATGGTCCCATCCTGAACCCCACGTTGCTTTCATTGTTATGTTCCCTGGGATCCTCAGCTCTGTGACAATTCCTTATTTTCATAACCTTGACAGTTTTGAGGAGTACTGGGTAGGCATTTTTTAGAATGTCCCTGAATTTGGGTTCATCTGATGTCCTCCTAATTGGAGCAGAATGATGGGTTTCTGGCAAGATTATCCCCGAGGAGATGTGTCCTTTCCACATGTGGTACTGAGGGCACAGATCTCCACGTGACATTGCTGGTGATGTTCACTTCCACCTGGTTCAGGTGGTGTCAGTCAGGTTTCTCCACTGTAAAGTCACTGTTTTTCTCTTCCCATTTCTTTATTCTTTGGGAGCAAGTCACTAAGGCCAGCCTACCCTCCAAGGAGGAAATTAAACTCCACTCCCAGCAAGGGGAGTATCTGTGTGTATTGCTTGGAATTCCTGTGTATGAAAACCGCATCTCTTCCCCTCATTTAATTATTTAGTATTTATTTACAGAATTGTGGACTCGTGTACATTTATCTGCACTTTCGGCTGTAGTCCAATATACTTTATTCTGTTGCTTTGGCTGTTGGGAGCTCTTTCAGGTTGGATCCTGTGTCCCTTTCAGATGCTCCTGCTTGTTTGTTTTTTGAGTACTTTCTCACTTCCTGACCCTACAAGATGCTCCAGGTACATCTTGCATATTTCCTGCCCCAGCCTTAGAATCAGCTATTTCTCCGAGGATCCCTGGTTTCTTTCATTGCAGGTTGGTATTCACAAACCGAGCTCTGGGCCGTGGGTGCGCTCATAGCTACCAGGGTGTCATGGTCTTTAGAACTTCTCAGCAGGTAGTCATAATGTTCTTAGTGCTTAGAATTTTTAAAGGTTTTAAATGGACCCTACATAAAACTTCTACTATGATGTCAGCCACACGTGCACATTTCTGATTCCTCTTTCTTATTATTTCTTACCCCTCTCCTACCTGCTTTTTTCCTGTTTCCTTCAGAAGCTGTCTTTGCTCCTCTCTCTGCCTTCTGTCCTTCCCTTCACACCTTTCCACCTTTCCTGCTCCTTCTCCTTCTGGTTAGAGAGGGTCCAACCCCGTCATCAGAAGGAAAATAATCTGCTTAAATGCATTTTTCCTTAGAGGTGCATGACTGATATTGACTACTGAAGTGGCTGGTTCTCAGAACTTTATGTGCAATGAATCACTCACTGAGCTGTTGAAAATACAACACCCAGGCCTCTCACTCCAGGCTGAACGGGAGTCTTGTGGGGCAGGGGGTTGCTATGACATCCATATTTGTATAACATAAAGTGTTTTGTGTCTTCATGACTCTATGCGAACTGAGATCACTTTGGAGGTACAATGATGATTAGTCCATGTGTGTGTGTGATCTCTATTTTACATACACACGCACACACGTTAATATACATACTTTTCAAGCTTCTGAAAAATCAACTCCAGGTGTTGTCTAAGTCAACCATTTTGGCTCAAATGCCAGTTGTGCTGGTTTCTCCTCATTTTTTCCTTCCTCCCCACCTTCCCCATCCGTTCTTCTCTTCGGTCTGAATCCTGGGAGACTGATCCCTGTGAACTCCCTTTTTCAGCTTCTTGTCAGCCAGCTTTGGGCCTGGCCAGAGGATGGAGAGCAGGAGGGAAGAGAGCTCAGGATCGTCCTCCCCTGCTCTCCCCGTCGGCCCACCGTTCAGGTAATAACTGTCCCTCCAAGAACGTAGCCACTGGGCTCTGGTCACCTTCCCTTCTCCTGTCTTCCCATCAAACCAGGGGAACCTGGCTTTTTCCCTAATGATGCTCACCTTGGGGTCTCTTCGCATCTTTGGTGGAGCCTTGGGGTGGCCCACAGCTCTGTGAAAGGTCTCTGCATGGATGTGTGTGAAGTGCGGCCCCTGGGTGAACTGCTGCTTCCCGCAGGGGCTCTGATGCATACACAAGGGGTCAGGGCTGCCTCTTCTCCCCCTGAGGGCCCACATGGCTTGTGGGGTCAAAGGAAGAAGACAGAGCCTCACTATTTTACTTAAGGAGTCCAAGCGTCATGATTTGTGAGACACGAAGAAGCCCAGGTTTTACTGAAGGACTCCCTCCCCACATTTTTGTTGTTGTTGTTCAAGGGACATGATTAGGATTTATTGTCCAATTTTATAGTTGCAGTTGACTTCATATCAACTTATAATTCAATCAACTGAGAATCCAGTCTAGCATTTCTAATGACATTATTTTAGGATAATCTGCTGTAGAGTTTTGGGATTAGGAAACTGGCACAGGACATTATTTCCAAAGGCTTTTTGGGTTGGGACGCTTCTGGGAAAAGAAGAAAGAGACATGCTGTCTTGGGAAACTCAGCAAAAGTTTACTGAAGAAGTCAACCCTGGCTCAGAGATGTTGGCTTTAAGTTTTTACAGGGTACACCCCACCATTTCCATGAATTGGTTTATTATATTCCCTTTCTGATTATACTGCCTGCCTGAGATGGGATGGAATTATTTTTATGCATTTCCCCAACCCTGCTGGCAAAGGACAACTCAGTAAACCCAAACAGATGGGCGCAGAACGCACTGCCAGTCACGGCGGGGCCAGTCTTTTGGTCTTTTGTTTCTCATTTCCACTGCCTTATATAAGGCTGTGCAAATCTGATCTGTTATTTTGAATTCCAGTGTCTTGGTGGTACACACATCTTCTTCCTAGCCACCAGGCGACTGCATTTCCCAAGTGGTTTCTTCTTGAGCCTTCTCCTTTTCCATGACTCCCTCCAGACTGTTTCCACACTGAATCTTTCTTGAAAACTGAGGACAAGAACGGCTGGAAACCCCCAGAGCTTAGACAATCTCCATCACTGATTAGAAGTAAGCTGGAGAATGATCACATATAGCCAGTCTCCCAATATCACCCCTTCTTATGTGGGTGAGGATCACCATTAACCACGGATAGATGTAACCCACAGCATGGTTTGCCCTATGTGAAAGCACAGGCTCAGATACTGAAGCTATAAACCTAAACTGATGATGCACATCTTCGTAAAATAATCTGAGCTCTCTAAAGCCAGCCCTCTGCTTCATAATGTAAGCCATTTCCCACTTCTAATATCTTTCTTATTTCTTATTAGTTCTAGAAGGTTGTAATTCCAGAAAATTCCACTAATTTCTGACTGTAATGACTGCAAGTATATATGTCTTTTTTCCCCCTAATTGAAGCCAGTTTGGATAATTATTTTGTCGATGGAAGCTTCAGGTTTCCACAGTTTTATGGTCTCAGAAGCAACCCATCTTGGTGCCAACCCCTTTGTTAATTGGATTGTTTTTGTGTGTATTTGTCTTAGCTTTAATATTTATCAAATTTATATATGCCCTTAGTTTAAGCTAACAAGCTGGTTGTGAGAAACAACAGGCTCCATCCCTTTCTCACCTCATTTTCTACTCTGAGACAGCTGTGTTTACCTGTTTTAGGGTATAATTCTCTAATGGCATGCTTCTATTTCTACTTTTCAATTGTTCAGCTGTAGGTTATCTTCCTACTATAAAAGAGGATTACTTAACTATGTCTCTCCTCCCAGTTCCAAAAATAGCTATGCTGTAAAATAATTAGCTCAGTATTCAGTATTTACATCATTATGACCATGTAAATGTTATCTGTAGCTGAGCCATGTAGTAAATCATGATTACTTTTCCCTTTCTGTACAAAGTTTTGTTTTTCTTGGAGTTAACAATCTTTATTTTTCCCCCTTGATTTTTATGTCTTTTTTGCTAATTCAACCACAAACTCTTCACAAATTGTCCAAATCTTCCCCCAGATCACATCAAGCATTCGATCAATTTCATTTTTTTTTTCAGGAGAAACATCTTCTACAACCTTCCAGTTTCCTCTAGTTCAGACTTCTTGTCCTCCAGGCCTGGTCCACAGCTGTCCTCATGGGCTCTCTCTTCACCATTTCTTTGCCTGTTCCTGTGCTGATTTCTTATTTCTTTTATTCCTTGTCTTCATTTTTATTGGTGAAACTCTTCTTCTGGTAGCTTTTAGTAAAAAAAAGCTCAGCTTTTTTTTAGCTTTTTGATATAAGGGACAAAAAAATTTTTTTGAGAACTTGTACATTAAAATATACCATTATTATGTCCTCACACTTGATTTATAGTTGGGCTTGGTATATAGTTCTAGGATGAAAACATTTTCTTTAGGATTTCAAAGGCATTGCTCCATTGCTTTCTGGCTTCCACTTAACTGCATTTTCTTTTCTTCATCTTTAGGAGGTTTTAGGACCTTCTCTGTCCTGGAATTCTGAAAAATTCTGACAACATGCTCTGATGTGATTGTGCTTATTTGCTTGGTTACTTGGTTGGCTTTTCAATACAGAAACTAGTGACTCGTAGTTCTGAGAAATCCTCTTGCATTATTTCTTTGATGAGTCCCCGTCCCCCACTTTGACTTTTTATGGAACTCCAACTTTTAAGTTTTAAAGGAAAGGGAAAAGAAAAAAACAGCCTTCTTTACTCTAGCTGTTTAGATATTCCAAGAAAAAGAAATGGTAGGCAAAAGACATATGTCCAATCAAAGTGAACGTAAGAAAACAGGGTCCAGGGAAAAATTATGTTAATTATTACAATTCTTTTCCTTTTTTTGAAGAATAAAGTGATTGGGCTGGAATAAAGGTGAAGAGAGATTTTGAGTGTCTTTCTCTAACTTTCTATTTAGGGTGCAGAGGAGGGAAGGTCCAAAGGAAGAGGACCACCACCTCCACCTGCATTTGGGGCTTTATAGCCGGATAATGTGTGTCCCAACAGTGGACTTAGGTAGTGCTGGATTAGGTGCATATTGTCAGGGAGGCATTGTCTGTGGTGAACTTGTTAGATCTTTGAGCTCAGTAATCACCTTGACCTGGGGTAAAACATGAAGAGATGCAGCTTAACATGTGAGCAGATAGAGTTGGAAAAGGGGGGACAGATGAGTGACGGGAGAGTGATCATAATTTAGTCTCATTCATATTTTCCTTTCAATGTTTAAGATGTTGAGTATCGTCTGCATCCTCCCGGACACACACACACCTTCATACACACTGATGGCTTCACGTACCCAACATCAAAGGACCCGAACAAAACTTGACACATACACACCATACAACACTCTATATGCTGGTCTCTATTGCTAGTTACTGTTTTATTAATTTGTCCCATGTAACTCAGAAAGGTCGCTGTTTTATACCCCCTGAAGTTCTGCATCCTGCCTAGCACGTGAACATTTGTAGCTGGTGGGGATCTCACATGCGCCTCCTTACGTCTGAGAGAAAGCAGGCCCCAGGGCTCATGAACAGACCCAGGAGAACATCAGTCTCCAACTTCTCCGGCTCACAACTGGCTTTCTCTTAGAATTCAGTTTCAAACTGGTTGAAGAACACTTTTAAGTAAAAAGAGGATTCTGAAAAAAATGAGCAAACCAAGACTGTTATTAGGAAGACTGTGCAACAGAATTGAATACGATGGAGTTGGCCCAAGGCAACACATTCCCTTTTCTTGTCTGCTTGGCTGCATGCGATCCCTCAATGGGTTTACTATTATTACCAACATAGCACTTTACTTGAAAGGGAGTCCATGTCTAAAGTTTCTGGTTACCCAACAAAATGACACTGAAATATTCCCAGGCACTTTGTAGCAACCTTGGTGCTGAGTGTGTTGGTGACTAAACCAACTGCAAGGCCCTCAGCTTGCAGCTTTAAGCCCCCAGACCCACCCTAACACTTCCCATCTCGAAAACTTCTTGCTATTTGTTTTTCACAGTTGACAGTCTCTCATCAGCCACCCTAACAGTTTTGGGCCAGGTTAAGAAGGCTGCTTCACGAGGCTCAGAACCCAAGCATACAGATGATTACTTTGGCATCGTTCTTACACAAACAGATGAAGACAGCTGAGAACATTATCGACTTCACTTGTCATCTCGTTTTCTAGGGCACTTGCTTCCCTGAAAATTATTTACGTTTGATCTGTTAATCCATGGCAACCACTTCGCATAGCTGTACCAAATGTTGTTCCCGGGATGGTCAGTTGCTTATTCTCCTTTACACTGTTCTATTCTGGGAGTGCTGCACACTTCTGACTATGCTCAGCTGCGCTCGTGCCTCCACCGAGTTACCAATGGTGGCTTGTCAAAGAGTGTGCCACGTGGCCTTGGTCTTTAGGAGAAAAAAAAATCTGCTCATTTACCCAATGGCATCATTACTCATATTTAAATTTTAAAAGATTAAAAATAGGAATTTATTTTTTGCATCAATGAATCTAAATGTTTAAAATTTTTTTTAATTTTTATGTGTCGATAAAAAAAATCAAATAGCAGAGAAAAGCATAAATGATAAACAACAGCCTCCATTTCACTTTCTCACCATGCCCTACTGTTCCTAAATGATTCTTGAAAACATCTATTTTTACTCCTGTTGGTTACCTAACATTAACCTAACATTTTCTAAATAATGTGCTTTTGCATCTGTTCTTTGACCCATCAATTTTCTTTTTAACATCTTTATTGGAGTATAATTGCTTCACAATGTGTGTTAGTTTCTGCTTTATAACAAAGTGAATCAGCTATACATATATATATATATCCCCATATCTCCTCCCTCTTGCGTCTCCCTCCCACCCCCCCCATCCCACCCCTCTAGGTGGTCACAAAGCACCGAGCTGATCTCCCTGTGCTGTGCGGCTGCTTCCCATTGGCTATCTATTTTACATTTGATAGTATACATAAGTCCATGCCACTCTCTCACTTTGTCCCAGCTTACCCTTCCCCCTCCCAGTGTCCTCAAGTCCATTCTGTATGTCTTCGTCTTTATTCCTGTCCTGCCCCTAGGTTCATCAGAACTTTTTTTTTTTTTTTTAGATTCCATATCTATGTGTTAGCATACGGTATTTGTTTTCCTCTTTCTGACTTACTTCACTCTGCATGACTGACTCTAGCTCTATCCACCTCACTACAAATAACTCAATTTCGTTTCTTTTTATGGCTGAGTAATATTCCATTGTATATATGTGCCACATCTTCTTTATCCATTCATCTGTCGATGGACACTTAGGTTGCGTCCATGTCCTGGCTATTGTAAATAGAGCTGCAATGAACATTGTGGTACATGACTCTTTTTGAATTATGGTTTTCTCAGGGTATATGCCCAGTAGTGGGATTGCTGGGTTGTATGGTAGTGCTATTTTTAGTTTTCTAAGGAACCTCCATACTGTTCTCCATAGTGGCTGTATCAATTTACATTCCCACCAACAGTGCAAGAGGGTTCCCTTTTCTCCACACCCTCTCCAGCATTTATTGTTTGTAGACTTTTTGATGATGGCCATTCTGACTGGTGTGAAGTGATACCCTCACTGTAGTTTTTGATTTGCATTTCTCTAATGAGTAGTGATGTTGAGCATCCTTTCATGTGTTTGTTGGCAATCTGTATATCTTCTTTGGAGAAATGTCTATTTAGGTCTTCTGCCCATTTTTGGATTGGGTTGTTTGTTTTTTTGATATTGAGCTGCATGAGCTGCTTGCAGATGTTGGAGATTAATCCTTTGTCAGTTGCTTCATTTGCAAATATTTTCTCCCATTCTGAGGGTTGTCTTTTCATCTTGTTTATGTTTTCCTTTGTTGTGCAAAAGCTTTTAAGTTTCATTAGGTCCCATTTGTTTATTTTTGTTTTTATTTCCATTTCTCTAGGAGCTGGTCAAAAAGGATCTTTCTGTGATTTATGTCACAGAGTATTCTGCCTATGTTTTCCTCTAAGAGTTTTATAGTGTGTGGCCTTACATTTAGGTCTTTAATCCATTTTGAGTTTATTTTTGTGTATGGTGTTAGAGAGTGTTCTAATTTCATTCTTTTACATGAGGCTGTCCAGTTTTCCCAGCACCACTTATTGAAGAGGCTGTCTTTTCTCCATTGTATATTCTTGCCTCCTTTATGAAAAATAAGGTGACCATATGCACTTGTGTTTATATCTGGGCTTTCTATCCTATTCCATTGATCTATATTTCTGTTTTTGTGGCAGTACCATACTCTCTTGATTACTGTAGCTTTGTAGTATAGTCTGAAGTCCAGGAGCCTGATTCCTCCAGCTCCGTTTTTCTTTCTCAAGGTGGTTTTGGCTATTCGCGGTCTTTTGTGTTTCCATACAAATTGTGAAATTTTTTGTTCTAGTTCTGTGAAAAACGCCATTGGTAGTTTGATAGGGATTGCACTGAATCTGTAGATTGCTTTGGGTAGTACAGTCATTTTCACAATGTTGATTCTTCCAATCCAAGAACATGGTATATCTCTCCATCTGTTTGTATCATCTTTAATTTCTTTCATCAGTGTCTTATAGTTTTCTGCATACAGGTCTTTTGTCTCCTTAGGTAGGTTTATTCCTAGGTATTTTATTCTTTTTGTTACAGTGGTAAATGAGAGTGTTTCCTTAATTTCCCTTTCAGATTTTTCATCATTAGTGTATAGGAATGCAAGAGATTTCTGTGCATTAATTTTGTATTAATGAATTTTTACCAACAAATTCTGTTAGTTTCCTGGTAGCATCCTCAGGATTCTGTATGTATAGTATCATGTCATCTGCAAACAGTGACAGCTTTACTTCTTTTCCAATTTGGAGTCCTTTTATTTCTTTTTCTTCTCTGACTGCTGTGGCTAAAACTTCCAATAATCCATCAATTTTTTTTTTTAATTTTATTTATTTATTTATTTTTGGCTGTGTTGGGTCTTTGTTTCTGTGCAAGGGCTTTCTCTAGTTGCGGCAAGCAGGGGCCACTCTTCATCGTGGTGCGCGGGCCTCTCACTATCACGGCCTCTCTTGTTGCGGAGCACAGGCTCCAGACGCGCAGGCTCAGTAGTTGTGGCTCACGGGTTCAGTTGCTCCGCGGCATGTGGGATCTTCCCAGACCAGGGCTCGAACCCGTGTCCCCTGCACTGGCAGGCAGATTCTCAACCACTGCGCCACCAGGGAAGCCCTCCATCAATTTTTAACAGTTCTTTTTTAAACACAGCTTTATTGATGTATAACGTGTGTGTAAAATTCACTTATTTAAGTGTACAATGAAATGAATTTTGGTAAATTTACAGAGTTGTGTAAGCATCACCACAATCCAATTTTAGAACAGTTCTATCACTCCAAAACGGTCCTCCTGGTCATTTGCAGTTACCCCACATTTTCAGTCCCAGCCCTGGGCAATCCCCATTCCATCTTCTGTCTCTATAGATTTATTCACCTCTTCCGGACATTTCACAGAAACGCAAATGACCAATATATTTAAAACAATACTTATTTACTTTTGATACAAAAGATAAAGATTTATCTCACTTATAGAACTGCCTTTCCCCATTTCCATTTCTCTAAATTTTTGACAATTTTTTGACAATTTTTTTGACAATTCAAAAAATTTTTATGTTGGTTATTGTTGTCATATTAAGCAACATAGTCTATTTCTTTGTTTCATCAACATTTGTCAATGTTTTTGACTCCCTTGCGCCATATAAAATGCCTTACAATCTTCCCTTTTTCCGTACCCTTATTCACTGACAACTTCTGACAGTTATGACTTTATTAAGGCTGATAATATTTTACCTTTCATTCTGCAACTATAATTAAGTCTTCAATGTCTACAGGTTGATTCTAAAAGTAGAAAGCCAAGGGCAGCCTTTATGAATTTGTAAACACTGCTCCTGCAGTGCTGGGTGGATTTCCCGGTTAACATTCCCTTCTCTAAGTGTCCAGTGCAGAACTGCGGTGATGTCCAAGAGGAATGGGGCTCACGACAGTCAAATGAACCCCCTTTCTGTACTTGCACTAGATGCTCAAAGCTCACACAGTACAAGTGTCACATCTGAGCCAGTCTTCACATCTTTCCATTTTCCCCTCCTTAAGTTTTAAATTATTTTTATACTTCTTGTTGGAAAAGGAGTAATATACCTTCACTGTAACCTAAAATTTATCTGCCTGTCACACTAACTGCATGAAGTCCTCCTTTTCCCAGAGTCCTTAATTGTTCTAATTTTAATTGAGTTTTCTCTGGGACAAACTCATGTGCCATCATCTGGAATCTTCCGCCCCATCTGGACCTTCAGTAGCCTCCACAGTGAGTCTGCTTGGCTTTCTCCTTCAGTTGACTAGAGTATATTCTCCAGTAAATTCTGGAGAAAAAAGATGTGACAGGTGAACTTCCAGTATCACTTAAAATGCATTTATTTCCCTTGCATAGTTTATTGTTTGTCTGGGCCAATTATTAAAGTTTCAAAATAATTTTTCCTCTGCATTTGAAGGCATTGCTTCAGTATTTTCTAACATATGTGTGGCTGATGAGAAAAACCTGATACCAGCTGAAATCTTCTCCTTGGTTGATGGTCTGTTTTTTCCTCTTTGGAATATTGCTAAGTCTCCTATTATTATTACTGTTCTGAAATTTCACAAAGATGAGTCTCAAGCCTTTTAATTTCTTTTGTCCTGCTTGGAATTCTATGGTCCCATTTACTCTGAACATTTTTGGTTCCGAGTAAAGTTTTGTCCTCCTCACACTTTAAAAGAATGATCTCCTACCCTTCATTTTCTGGTATCTCTTCTTAGAACTCCTGCTAGTCAAATATTAGATGTCCTGGACTGCCTACTTCTATTAATTCTTTTTAAATACTTTCCCATCTCATTCATCCTTTAATCTCTCCCACCCACCCCCACCCCTTGGTGTAAGTTATTTTGATTAACTTTGAAATTCTTTCTTTTGAAAAAAAATTTTTTGACGATCATATTTTTCATTTCCAAATGCTTATCTTTGCTTTCTTTTTCAAGACATTATGTTCTTATGTTTCAAAAGGAAACTGACTTGAATCCGAGAAATTCTTTAATATCTCTTGTTGAATCTTTAATGATTCAGTTAAACTTTCTTCTAAAGTTCTCTTCTGTTCTTTGAATCTTTTTTTTTTTACTCCAGAGGTACTTGCTCTGTTTACTTTCTTTGGGTGTTTTTATTTATTTTTTTTAATCTTTATTGAATTTGTTACCATACTGCTTCTATTTTATGTTTTTTGGCCAGGAGGCATGTGGGATCTTAGCTCCCCGACCACAGATCGAACCCACACCTCCTGCATTGGAAGAAGTCCTAACCACTGGACTGCCAGGGAAATCTCTCTTTGGGTGTTTTTAACTTTCCTCCTGTGGTAATTCTCATTCATTGAATGCATGTGTGAATCAATAAATGAGTGAATGAAGCAGGTGACTGTTCTGGGTAGGTGGTGAGGGATTCCCTGGCTGTGGCTTGATGGGTCCATTTTCCTCCCAGGACCCTCTGTGGAAGAGGAAGTTAGAGTTTCACACGTGTGAGGGCTTTGCTCAGGGAAGAGTTCCTAGGTGGGCTCCTTCACTGGTGCTGGTCTGCAAACCATTGGCTACTGGTCCACAATGAGACAAGTAGGGAAATTCAGAATGCTCAAATACATAATTTTGTAGCATTTTAACACAATGCTGAGAAACCCAAGCTGGCATGTTTAATATGGTTTTGCATTTAAGGTTTGTATAGGAGTATATTTTGATGACTCAGCTACAGGACAGGAAAATATTTTACTCACAATAAAGAAATTATGACAGAATGTAGATCAGAGCACTACTAATTTCTTTTTTTTTAAAGCAATGTACTTTATTTTGTAAACTTTCTCATCTCTGCCCCCTAGTTTTACTGAGATAAAATTGACATATAGCATTGCATAGGTTTAAGGTATACAGCAAAATATATGTATATTTCACTTGACTTATGTATATTGTGAAATGTTTACCACAATAAATTCAGTTAACATCCATCATCTCATATTGATACAAAAAATATTTTTTTCCGTGTGATGAGACCTCTTAGGATCTACTCTCTTAAGAACTTTTAAATATATCATAAAGCAGTGCTAACCATAGTCATCATGTTGTACATCACATACTCAGGACTTATTTGTCTTATAACTGGGAGTATGTAGCTTTTGACCACCTTCGTCCAGTTCTCCTACCCTCCACCCCCTGCCTCTGGTGACCACAAATCTTATCTCTTCCATACTGCTCTCCACAGTGGCTGTACCAATTTACATTCCCACCAACAGTGCACAAGGGTTCCCTTTTCTCCACATCTTCACCAGCATTTGTTATGTTTTGTCTTTTTGATGATGGCCATTCTAACAGGGTGAAGTGGTATCTCACTGTGGGGTTTGATTTGCATTTCCATAGTGATTAGTGACATTGAGCACCTTTTCATGGATGTGTTGGCCATTTGTATAACTTTGGGAAAACGTCTATTCAGGTCCTTTGTCCATATTTTTTATGGATGCTTTAATTCAGTGTACTTTCTCGTCAGCATGCTTCATCAGCCTTTTTATTTTTAATAAATTCAATTTCCATGTCAGACATGACATCGTAGTACC
This sequence comes from Balaenoptera musculus, assembly GCF_009873245.2. Lineage (NCBI taxonomy): Eukaryota > Metazoa > Chordata > Mammalia > Artiodactyla > Balaenopteridae > Balaenoptera > Balaenoptera musculus. The sequence continues at coordinate 2,655,681 of NC_045802.1, read as the reverse complement.
TGATGAGGTGTGGACTGTCCCATGTGTCCTCCTCTATTAAGGGGGTATGAGCAGCTGTGGCATACTGTTGCCATGGTGGCACCCCCAGAAAGTCTCATCATAGGCCATCCCAAAGGAGTTGTCCACACTCGGCATTGCCTGGTCTTTGGCTCCTGGAAGTTCCCGTTTGGAAATCATGTCTGAATCCAGGGCCTTGCTGACTTCCGCAGTGGAGACGGACTGCTACTGCACTGAGAGGTCGGCAGTGAAACCTGTGGCTGAGTCCTTCAGGACAAGGTCCTCCAGCACTGCCAGTCTGTGGTCAGCTGCTTCACCAGTTTGTAGGCATTTACAGGTATGCCAGGTAGTCCTCAGGACAGCAGCCAACCTGCTGCTCAGGGCTTCCATTTTGTTGGCCCAGCTCTTAATCTTGGAGAGCTTGGTAATTTGTAAAATATAAATGTAATAAATTTATAAATTTATATAATTACTAAAACATACATATTCATATAAATGAATGTATTATATGTATTATAAATGAATTATCATAAAACATAAATTATAACTTATAAATAATTATAAATAAACTGAATATACATGACATTAATACATGTTTATCAAATATGTGTGGCATGTATTATTCACACAAAGTTTATACAATGTAATTTGCTTCTTTGTATAAAAAGGTGTATTGCTGTCTATTTCTCCTTTTAGGTCTCTTAGTATTTGCTTTATGTATTTAGGTGCTCCTATATTGGATGCATAAATATTTACAAATAAATATATATACTTGTATAATATATTTATATTACATGTAGATTACACATTCAAATTATTGTGTAATTTATTATTATAAAAGCTCTCCCCTCTAGTTGACCTTGAGGTTCTGTGCCAGCAGGAAGTGAAGGCTAAGGCAGAGCTCTAAGCTGCCTGTCTGCGGGTTAAAGGTATTATCCCACATGCACATGGAGCACCCCACCCCCCCACAAAGATTCAGAGGTTTATTGCCTTCAGATGTTTAAGGAATTCTCTGTCCAAGGTGGTTCAACATATAAAATCCATCAATGTAATACACCACATTAATAGAATAAAGGGAAAAAGGCCATGTGATCAACTCAATTGATTCAGAAAAAGCATTTGACAAAATTACACCCTTTTATGATTAAAACCCTTCAACAAACTAGGTACTGAAGGCAACTTCCTCAATGTGATAAAGCACATCTACAAAAAATCCACAACTGACATATTACTTAATAGTGAAAGACTGAAAGCTTTCCCCCTTAAGTTCAGGAACAAGACATTGTACTGGAAATTCTAGCCAGGGCATTTGGGTAAGAAAATGAAATAAAAGGCATCCAGACTGGAAAGCAAAAAGTGAAACTGTCTCTATTTGCAGATGACAGAACTTATTTACAGAAAACCCTAAAGATTCCACATACAAAAAATCTATTAGAGTTAATAAATGAGTTCAGGAAGTATGTAGTATACAAGACCATAGACAAAAATCAATTGTGTCATACAATAACAATGAACAGCCCAAAACTGAAATTAAGAAAACAATTCCATTTAAAATAGAATAAAATACTTAGGAATAAATTTAATAAAAGAAGTGCAAGACTTATACATGAAAACTACAAAACATTGCTGAAAGAAATTGAAGAAGATCTAAATAAATATTAAAGGCATCTCTCATGTTTGTGTAGTGAAAGGCTTAATATTGTTAGGATGGGAACGCTACCCAAATTGATCTACAGTTCAGTGCAATCACTATCAAAATTTCTGCTACTGTGTTTGCAGAAATTGACAAGTTGATCCTAAAATTCAGACAGAAATGCCAGGGACATAGAACAGCCCAAACAATTTCGAAAAAGAACAAACTTGGTGGATTCACACTTCCTAACTTCAAAATGTACTACAAAGCTACAGTAATCCACACAGGTGACACTGAAATAAGAATAGACATATAGAACAGTGAGTAGAATTGAGAGTCCAGAAATAAACCCATGCATTTACGGTCAATTGATTTTTTTGAGAAAGGGTGCCAAGACTATTCAATGGAGAAAAGAATAGTCTCTTTTTAACAAATGATGCCAGGACAACTGATTTACCACATGCAAAAAGAATGAATTTGGACCCCTGCCTCACAACATATTTAAACATTATGTCAAAATGGACAAAATATCTACATTCAAGAGCTAAAACTATAACAATTTTAGAAGAAAACATTTACGTAAGTCTTTATGACCTTGGGTTAGGCAATAGTTTCTTAGAGATGACCCCTAAAGCACAAGTAAGCAAAGAAAAAATTAGACAAACTGAATTTCATCAACACCGGAAACTTTTGTGCATCAAAGGAAACTATAAAGAGAGTGAAAAGACAACCCATAGGGCTTCCCTGGTGGCACAGTGGTTGAGAATCTGCCTGCCAATGCAGGGGACATGGGTTCAAGCCCTGGTCTGGGGAGATCCCATATGCCGCGGAGCAACTGGGCCCGTGAGCCACAACTACTGAGCCTGCGCGTCTGGAGCCTGTGCTCCGCGACAAGAAAGGCTGCGACAGTGAGAGGCCCGTGCACTGCGATGAAGAGTGGCCCCCGCTCGCCGCAACTAGAGAAAGCCCTCGCACAGAAACGAAGACCCAACACAGCCAAAAATAAATAAATAAATAAATAAATAAACTATTAAAAAAAAAAAAAGACAACCCATAGAATGGGAAAAAATGTTGTAAATCATGTATCTGATAAGGGTCTAGTATCCAGAATATATAAAAAATTTCTTACAACTCAATAAGAAGATGACAAATAATTCAGGTTTAAAATGGGCAAATGATTTGAATAGACATTCCTCCAAAGGAGACATAAAAATGGACAATAAACATGAAAAGATGCTGAATATCATTAGGGAAATGCAAATCAAATCAAATCTACAATGATTTATCATTTCACACACACTAAAAACAGCAGCTACATCCCATTATAATAATTATGACTTAAAAGGGGAAATAATAGGTGTTGGCGAGGATATGGAGAAACTGAAACCATCATATAATGCTGGTGGGAATGTAAAATGGGCAACCATTGTGGAAAACAGTAGTTCCTGAAAAAGTCAGAAAGTAACTACATAACCTGGCAATTCCATTCCTAGGGATATACCCAAGAGAACTGGAAACATATTTTGACACAAAAGCTTGTATGTTAATGTTAAGAGCAACATTGTTCATAATAGCCAAAAAGTGGAAACAACTCAATTGCCCATTAACAGATGAACAGATAAACAAATTGTGATCCCTCCATACAACAAAATGTTATGCAGCCATAAATGGAATGAAGTACTGGTACATGTTACAACATGGATGAACCTTAAAAACATAATGCTAAGTGACAGAAGCCAGACAAAAAAGGCCACTTATTGTATTACCCCATTTATATGAAATGTCCATAATAGGCAAATCCATAAAGACAGAAAGGCGACTAGCAGTTGCCAGGGGCTGGGAGTAGGGGAGTTTGGGAAATGACCACTAACAAGTATAAAGTTTCCATTTGGGGGGATGAAAATGTTCTGGAATTGGATAGTGGTGGTAGTTGCACAACTCTGTGAATATACTTAAAACCACTGAATTGTACACTTTAAAATGGAAAGTTTTTGGGTGTGTAAATTTTATTTCAAAAAATAAAGAAAAAAGTACATGGAAACAGTTTAGGTATGTATTATCCTCTGTGAATAGCATTGTTGATAATCCAACATGGATTAAGTACATTTAAAAGCAAGAATCAGGCTCACTTTTTACAATAAAAACTTTCAATATTTTTATATGTGATGTCCATCCAATGCTTATAGGCTTAAAGTGTGGACAATCACTATTTCTTTTATAACCTCTAGTTACAATCACAGAATGACAAAAACTACATGCTCACTATCAATAAATATGTACCATTTTTATAATTCTTTTCCCCCTATTTTGTTTGTTCTGATTACATTGATTGAAATGCAATCTTGTGTCTCTTGGATCTAATGATAAAATGTTTGGGCTTGTACTTGGCATGTCTTTGCCTTTACATTTTTATCTTTTCTAGTAATTCATTTCCACTGTATTCTAAAAAGTAACAGTCTGCAATGGATTAAAAAATTGTAAAAAGGAACTGGTCCTTCACCACAGGTGGCTCGACTGGGTTAGAGTCAATCCCCACTCCGTGATGCCAGAAGGAGTCTCTGTAACGAAGCATCTAGGACAGAAGATTTACATCTTCCTAGGTAAATTGGTACAGTCTCTTTTACAAAAACCTCCTTTAGGGACTTCCCTGGTGGTGCAGTGGTTAAGAATCCGCCTGCCAATGCAGGGGACACGAGCGCTGGCCTGGGAAGATCCCACATGCCACAGAGCAACTAAGCCCGTGTGCCACAACTACTGAGCCTGTGCTCTAGAGCCCACGAGCCACAGCTACTGAAGTCCATGCACCTAAGAGCCCGTGCTCTGCAACAAGAGAAGCCACCGCAATAAGAAGCCCACGCACAGCAACAAACAGTAGCCCCCGCTCACCGCAACTAGAGAAAGCCCGCGCACAGCAACAGAGACCCAATGCAGCCAAAAATAAATAAATAAGAAAATAAATTTATTAAAAAACCCCAAAAATACCCACCTCCTTTACCACTATTTTTAATAGTGGCAATGTTGGCCTTCCACATGCTCAGGAAAGGGTGGGGAGGGGGTGGAAGAGAGGTGACAGCACAGCAGCCACAAAGACACACAGCCCATCATCCCCTCTGTACTTCTGCCTCCTCCTTCACTTATGCCCACTGTACCTCGCATTTCTGAGGCCTGAGATTCTCCAGGCCTCCACAGGGGAGACTCCACAGGGTCCCCAGTTATTATATTCTGGGCTCCAGCTTCCTTTGCTGCCCTGTCCATCTGCTTTACTGTCCTCTGGGCATGTGTTGAAATGTCTTGTCTACTGAAATCCCTCTCATTTACTTTCTCTGTTGTAAGGGTTTATTCCCCTTTGTGCTGCTACGCTGTCACTTCCCAGGGCTCTCAGGAGGGATGGGAGGTGAATACACCTGTTCAGTATGATCCTGAACTTGATCAACCTGAGGTTTGGATCCTCAAATCACACACAAATTCTAACAGCCAAGATAGAAAATGGTATGGTATAACATCTCTCAAGTTTTTGAACTAAGACTTTTTTTTCTTTTTTAATTTATTTATGTTATTTATTTTATTTTTGGCTGTGTTGGGTCTTCATTGCTGCACTCAGGCTTTCTCTAGTTGCGTTGAGCAGGGACTACTCTTCGTTGCGGTGCACAGGCTTCTCATTGTGGTGGTTTCTCTTGTTGCAGAGCATGGGCTCTAGGCTTCAGTAGTTGTGGTGCGCGGGCTCAGTAGTTGTGGCTCGTGGGCTCTAGAGCGCAGGCTCAGTAGTTGTGGCACTCAGGCTTAGTTGCTCTGCGGCATGTGGGATCTTCCTGGACCAGGGCTCGAACCCGTGTCCCCTGCATTGGCAGGTGGATTCTTAACCACTGCACCACCAGGGGAGCCCTGAACTATTATCCAAATAATTTAAGAAGAAATTTACCAGTTTTACCTCAAATATATAAATATTTTAGATTAAAAATTTACCTTGATGTAAATTATTTGGATTAACTCATTTGAGGCTCACTTGGCTAATAATGATATCATCATTGTTCTCTTTCTCACCCGAAATAGCCACAACTGATATTATAAAGTTGTCTCTCTATATATTTCATTCACTCAACAAATATGTGTGAGTGCCTAACCACAAATAATATTGAGCAGCTTTCATGTGCTTTTTTATCCATAGTATATTTTTTGGTTCAAGTTTTTTGTCCAATTTTTATTGGATTGTTTGTCTTCTTTCTATGGAGTTGTAAAGTTCTCTATGGAGTCATGGAGTTCTTTGAGCTGCAAGTCTTTATCAGATATATGATTTGCAAATATTTTTCTCAGCCTGAGACTTATCTTTGTATTTGCTTAATGATGTGTTTTGAAAAGCAAGTGTTTTAGATTTTAACAAAATCCAATTTACCGATTTCTCTCTTTTGAATTTTGTCTTGGTGTCATATCTAAGATATCTTTGTATAATTCAAGGCCACAATGATTTTCTCCTATATTTCTATGTTTTCTTTTTGAAATTTTATAGACTTAGTGCTTAGCATTTAGATCTATGGCCAATTTTGAGTTAATATTTGTATATGGTAGGGGGTAAGGGAGTAAGTTCATATATATATTTTGCAGGTGAATATCCAATTGTTCCAGCATCATTTGTTGAAAAGACTATCCTTTCCCCATTGAAAGTAAACACTGATTCATCTGTAACCTGCTTGGTACCAGCTAACTGATAGAGTCCAACAGGCACACCAATGACAATAGTACCGCAAGCCAGTTTATCTGCCTTCATCTTACTTCACTCATACATCAAACTTAGTAAGGTAAAGCAGATAATGTAACCACTATTTTAAAAACAGACGAAACTGAGACTTTAGAAGGTTAAGTGGCATAGTCTCTTAACTCCAGTCATTTTGTTATTTCAATCAGTAATAGAGTCTAAAGACCAAAAAATAAAACAATGGTTAACATGAAAGAAAAGAAATATGAGCTCATTAACTAATCAGGAGTTCTTATTTCCAAAGAGTAAATCTGATTACTTTGCTGCCTGTTTAAAACCCTTCAATGGCTTCCTTATGCCTAAAGGAAAAAAAAAATCCAAATTCCTTTGGGTAGCATAAGAGGTCCTTTGTGCGACATGAGATCTGGACTCTCGTTACCTCTCCAGCCGTACTTTTCAAAGCCCCTCTCGTGCTCCTTCTACCCAGTCTGAAATTCTGAAATTCTGCAAATGCTCTGGCTTTTTTGTGTCCATGCCTTGGCTCAAGTTAATTGCTTTTTCTGAAAGGTCCATCTTCCAAAACTCTCTTTCCCTCGGTCCAACTCTATTGACCAACTTATTTTGAAAGACCGATTCAGTTCAAAGGCCACCCCTCTGGGACCTTGCTTCCGTCTTGCTTTCAGAGATCCCCTATAAAACAGTGACCACCCAAAGGGCAGGATCATTTGTTAACGTCCTCACCACAGTGCCCAGAACCGGGCCACGCAGTGTGAAATAAAGGTCTGCTGAGCGAATGAGGGTCAGTTACTGTCAGTCCTGAGCTCTCATACTTGAAATATGTGAAATGTACAAAGTTGAAATGTGTTATAATTCCCGAGAGGGCTGATAGGACTGCAGCAGATCTGTCAGTTGAACCCAAGGTCCCACCTAGTAAATTTCACCTCTGCTGCTGCCCAGTCTCTGTCCCCTGGCTCGTCAAGGGGTCTCAGTGGGATGGGGGAGCTGATGAAGCTGGCACCCTGCTGCCATCAACATGTTGTTTCGGTAATTCCAAAACTTACTCCTTTCCTCAACAGTGGTCATAAAATTTTGAAAAAATAAAAATACACTAAGAAAGAAGTAGGGATTTCTTCTTTCATCGGTTGTTACATTTTTGATGAGGCGAAAGTTCAAACAGGACCATACTTATAAAGAATGTACCTGTCAGCCTCATGTCTGATCAGGTTGTATCCATGACTCGGCCAGTGTCCCAGCTGTGAGAGAAGGCTGGGCTGGAACCCCTCTGACAGATTCACATCCTGGTGCTCATCCACATACCTGGCTGAGAGCAGGATTAATGCTGATGAGAAATGTGCCTGGTTCTCTGCACACAAGATGATGCTGGAGTGGAAGGTCGCCAAGGGAGACTGAGAGCGGGAATGCAAGCCTGTGCTCAGGAATCCCAGTGTGAGCTGATGAGCTCAGAGCCGACCAGGTTCTGTGCAGTTCCCAGTGTCTGATTCATGGGCAGGATTTTCCTGTTCTTACAAGGAGCCACAGTGAAACTTGGGGAGAGATTTGGATCTGGATAAATATCTGTCAGATTGGAGAAGGGCCGAGAGCAGCAGGGCTCTCAGATATTTCTCATTCTCTCAGGCATGAGGAATGACTGCACGGGTAAAGACCCCGAATTCTTCCCGGACCACCCCTTCCCACCGTGGTCCCTCCTTTGAACTTGCACTTGGGGATCTGACACATATTCGTACTTACTAGTCCTCTAACTGTATCACATGTCTCAGTTTCTCCTCTCCAACAAGATCATGGTATTTGTGAGAATAGAAGAAATTATCTTTTTTTTTTGTAGCTCAGGGCAATATTAGACACATTAGAAACTGATACATGGGTGTTAACTGATTAATTTATTACAAATCCTTAAAAGATTAAGTAAATGACTATCATTTAAAAATAAAACCAAACTGAAAACTTCTCTCAGTTAGTGAAAACTTTCCACAGATTTTTTGTTGTTGTTGAAGGAGTGGGGAGGCAGTGGGCATGCTGAGTTTTCAATTAGATATTTTGCTGCCAAGAAGAGAAACTTAGAGTATAGGAAAAAACAAAACCCGAAGCCAAACAAAGCTGATATTTTTCAAGGGCTCACTTAATTTCAAAACCACAGCATTTTTCATTGCTTTTTACCTTAAAAAAAAGAGAGCAATGTACATCTGCTCAAAATTCAATCCAGAGATGAAATGATGAAATAAAGCTGTGTCACACACGTATCGTTGAGATGTCCCCTGTTGGTTCCCGGAGCTGCCAGTGGATGCGCTTAGACAGCCTGGCGTGGGTGCCCCAGTGTCTGCCAAGGGGCCAGACACACGGCCCAGGAGAAGCATTTATAATTTCAAATCAGAGATGCAGAATTCTTGCAGGACCCTGTTTTGACCAATCCTATCTGAGTTTATATGGGAACAAGCTGTCTTCAGCATTCATACCTGGCTCCAGGCACAAGGATGTAGAAGAAACAGCCACCTTAATTCCATGCCTCCATTTGCTGGAATTCTGAGTTTTTCTTCACAAGTTCGCTTAGGCTGGCTCAGCCCCTCTCAGGATTAACTTTACTGGTTGTGCTGGAGTATCAATTCTTACTGCCTTCAATTTGTGCAAGAACTCTTATGGAGGATATTGTCCATCATTTCTTCACTTAAAGCCATCATATGAATCCTTACATACACCAATTCTTTTTAGATTTGGTTTCAAGGAAGAATAATTTTTAAAAAAATCACGTTTTCTGTCTGCTGCTGTTATTACATATTTCTCGTTTCCACTTTTGCCTTCGCCTCCAGGAAGCTCAGAGTCATGTTTCATACTCTGTTATAGAAACTATGTTACATGTTAGCATTACTGTACTTACTGTACCTTTTCCTCTTGATCCTTAGCTCCCAGCTCATTCTTCTTTTATTAGGTCTATCATAAGCTTTTTTTTTTTTTTTTAACATTTTTACTGGAGTATAATTGCTTCACAATGTGTGTTAGTTTCTGCTTTATAACAAAGTGAATGTTATACATATACATATATCCCCATATCTCCTCCCTCTTTCGTCTCCCTCCCACCCTCCCTATCCCACCCTTCTAGCTGGTCACAAAGCACCGAGCTGATCTCCCTGTGCTATGTGACTGCTTCCCACTAGCTATCTATTTTACAATTGGTAGTGTATATATGTCCATATATACACTACCACTCTCTCACTTTGTCCCAGCTAACCCTTCCCCCTCCCAGTGTCCTCAAGTCCATTCTCTAGTAGGTCTGCATCTTTATTCCTGTCTTGCCCCTGGGTTCTTCATGACCTTTTTTTTTTATTTAGATTCCATATGTATGTGTTAGCATATGGTATTTGTTTTTCTCTTTCTGACTTACTTCACTCTGTATGACTGACTCTAGGTCCATCCATCTCACTACAAATAACTCAATTTCGTTTCTTTTTATGGCTGAGTAATATTCCATTGTATATATGTGCCACATCTTCTTTATCCATTCATCTGTCAATGGACACTTAGGTTGCTTCCATGTCCTGGCTATTGTAAATAGTGCTTGCAATGAACCACTGTGGTACATGTCTCTTTTTGAATTATGGTTTCCTCAAGGTGTATATGCCCAGTAGTGGGATTGCTGGGTCGTATTGTAGTTTATTTTTAGTTTTTTAAGGAACCTCCATACTGTTCTCCATAGTGGCTGCATCAATTTACATTCCCACCTACAGTGCAAGAGGGTTGCCCTTTTCTCCCACACCCTCTCCAGCATTTATTTTTGTAGATTTTTTGATGATGGCCATTCTGACCGGTGTGAGATGATATTGCATTGTAGTTTTGATTTGCATTCCTCTAATGATTAATGATGTTGAGCATTCTTTCACGTGTTTGTTGGCGATCTGTGTATCTTCTTTGGAGAAATGTCTATTTAGGTCTTCTGCCCATTTTTGGATTGGGTTGTTTTTTTGATATTGAGCTGCATGAGCTGCTTGCAAATTTTGGAGATTAATCCTTTGTCAGTTGCTTCATTTGCAAATATTTTTTCCCATTCCGAGGGTTGTCTTTTCATCTTGTTTATGTTTTCCTTTGCTGTGCAAAAGCTTTTAAGTTTCATTAGGTCCCATTTGTTTATTTTTGTTTTTATTTCCATTTCTCTAGGAGCTGGGTCAAAAAGGATCTTGCTGTGATTTATGTCATAGAGTGTTCTGCCTATGTTTTCCTCTAAGAGTTTTATAGTGTCTGGCCTTACATTTAGGTCTTTAATCCATTTTGAGTTTATTTTTGTGTACGGTATTAGGGAGTATTTTAATTTCATTCTTTTACATGTGGCTGTCCAGTTTTCCCAGCACCACTTATTGAAGAGGCTGTCTTTTCTCCATTGTATACTCTTGTCTCCTTTATCAAAGATAAGGTGACCGTACGTGCGTGGTTTTATCTCTGGGCTTTCTATCCTGTTCCATTGATCTATATTTCTGTTTTTGTGCCAGTACCGTACTGTCTTGATTACTGTAGCTTTGTAGTATAGTCTGAAGTCTGGGAGCCTGATTCCTCCAGATCCATTTTTCTTTCTCAAGATTGCTTTGGTTATTCGGGGTCTTTTGTGTTTCCATACAAATTGTGAAATTTTTTGTTCTAGTTCTGTGAAAAATGCCATTGGTAGTTTGATAGGGATTGCACTGAATCTGTAGATTGCTTTGGGTAGTATAGTCATTTTCACAATGTTGATTCTTCCAATCCAAGAACATGGTATATCTCTCTATCTATTTGTATCTTCTTTAATTTCTTTCATCTGTGTCTTATAATTTTCTGCATACAGGTCTTTTGTTTCCTTAGGTAGGTTTATTCCTAGATATTTTATTCTTTTTGTTGCAATGATAAATGAGAGTGTTTTCTTAATTTCACTTTCAGCTTTTTTATCATTAGTGTATAGGAATGCAAGAGATTTCTGTGCATTAATTTTGTATCCTACTACTTTACCAAATTCATTGATTAGCTCTAGTAGTTTTCTGGTAGCATCTTTAGGATTCTCTATGTATAGTATCATGTCATCTGCAAACAGTGACAGCTTTACTTCTTCTTTTCCGATTTGGATTCCTTTTATTTCTTTTTCTTCTCTGATTGCTGTGCCTAAAACTTCCAAAACTATGTTGAATAATAGTGGTGAGCGTGGGCAACCTTGCCATGTTCCTGATCTTAGTGGAAATGGTTTCAGTTTTTCACCATTGAGGACTATGTTGGTTGTGGGTTTGTCATATATGGCCTTTATTATGTTGAGGTAAGTTCCCTATATGCCTACTTTCTGGAGGGTTTTTACCATAAACGGGTGTTGAATTTTGTCGAAAGCTTTCTCTGCATCTATTGAGATAATCATATGGTTTTTTTCCTTCAATTTGTTAATATGCTGTATCACATTGATTGATTTGCACATATCGAAGAATCCTTGCATTCCTGGGATAAACCCCACTTGATCATGGAGTATGATCCTTTTAATGTGCTGTTGGATTCTGTTTGCTAGTATTTTGTTGAGGATTTTTGCATCTATGATCATCAGTGATATTGGTCTGTAGTTTTCTTTTTTTGTGACATCTTTGTCTGGTTTTGGTATCAGGGTGATGGTGGCCTGGTAGAATGAGTTTGGGAGTGTTCCTCCCTCTGCTATATTTTGGAAGAGTTTGAGAAGAATGGGTGTTAGCTCTTCTCTAAATGTTTGATAGAATTCGCCTGTGAAGCCATCTGGTCCTGGGCTTTTGTTTGTTGGAAGATTTTTAAACACAGTTTCAATTTCAGTGCTTGTGACTGGTCTGTTTAAATTTTCTATTTCTTCCTGGTTCAGTCTCAGAAGGTTGTGCTTTTCTAAAAATTTGTCCATTTCTTCCAGGTTGTCCACTTTATTGGCATAGAGTTGCTTGTAGTAATCTCTCATGATCCTTTGTATTTCTGCAGTGTCAGTTGTTACTTCTCCTTTTTTGTTTCTAATTCTATTGAGTCTTCTCTCTTTTTTTCTTGATGAGTCTGGCTAATGGTTTATCAATTTTGTTTATCTTCTCAAAGAACCAGCTTTTAGTTTTATTGATCTTTGCTATCATTCCCTTCATTTCTTTTTCATTTATTTCTGATCTGATCTTTATGATTTCTTTCCTTCTGCTAACTTTGGGGTTTTTTTGTCCTTCTTTCTCTAATTTTTTTAGGTGTAAGGTTAGGTTGATTATTTGAGATGCTTCTTGTTTCTTAAGGTAGGATTGTATTGTTATAAACTTCCCTCTTAGAACTGCTTTTGCTGCATGCCATAGGTTTTGGGTGGTCGTGCTTTCATTGTCATTTGTTTCTAGGTATTTTTTGACTTCCTCTTTGATTTCTTCAGTGATCTCTTGGTTATTAAGTAGTGTATTGTTTAGCCTCCACCTGTTTGTATTTTTTACAGATATTTTTCCTGTAACTGATATCTAGTCTCATAGCGTTGTGGTCAGAAAAGATACTTGATACGATTTTGATTTTCTTAAATTTACCAAGGCTTGATTTGTGATCCAAGATATTATCTATTCTGGAGAATGTTTCATCAGGACTTGAGAAAAAATTGTATTCTGTTGTTTTTGGATGGAATGTCCTATAAATATATCATATGCTTTTTTGGGTAAATTTTATCAAGACAATTTTGGAGAAGGGCAGAATTTATAGAAATGATAAAGCATAACTATCTTATATTGTCTAGCTTAATTGTCTTTTAGGTTATTTGCCCCTAGAAGAAATGGAATGCACATCTTTAAGGAAGTGAGAGGTGAACAGCTTGCTTCCTCATGAGGTTAACCATGGATACAGCATCCACGCTAGTACAGGATTAGATTTGATAACCAGGAAATGACTCATTCTGAGTGCTTCAGTCTCTCAAGTTCTTTTCCTCTTTATTTACTGCATTACCCTGGAAAGGTACACAAGGTATATCTAAGAAAAGACAGTTAATAAAATTACACAGACAACAGCAATTAAGTTAGAATGATCATGACTAAATGCAGCAAAAGTGTAAATAAAATAAAAAATTTTAATGGGGATTTGTCTGAATGCTAGAGATGCACCAGACCAGATAATCAGTCCTTAGGCTCCATCCATTGGTGGGCTCCCTTCAACAGCCTCCTGCATTAGCTCCCCACGGCGTGCAGGGTCTTCAGTGGTCAGCGCTGCTCTGCTTTGGCCTGTCCTAATAATCATTTAAATTGGATCCTTCATCAGACACTCAGAAATAGACAGAGCTCGTCAACTCTGCGTGGAGGGAAGGAGCTCTGCGTGGAGGGAAGGAGCTCTCCGTGCAAACATGGCAGCCAGGAGCTCGAGGGTGATTGCTGGCCCTACAGGTGCAGATGCAACCAGTGAAGCCCTTCTGGGCTCCACGTGCTTCCATCATCCACTCTTCCTGTGCTGTGCACTCCTTCATTTTCCCATTACATTACGACTTCCTCCAATCTGGAAACGATGCTGAGGTTTCCTGGGCAGTTCTCCATGGCACACAGTGGGGCTGCTGTCACCGAGCCTCCCTGTGTCCTTCGAGCTGTGCATGGCCCTCGCCCAGCCCCAGCCCCTGGCTGGGTCATGCTGCATCCCCTGGAGAAGCCTGCAGCGTAGGTGGCCACCAACTTCCTGTGCACCTTGGGAGGCTGAGGCCCTGGAGGTTTCTGGCCTTCATTTTCTCATTTGCAAAATGAGGGGATTGGAACAGGTTCTGTTTTGAACAACCCCATTTGAGTTTGTATTAGAACAATTTATCATAAAAACAAACAAAAAACAAAACACCACAACCATGAGTCTTTTCCCCAAACCTTGTGTCCTAGCAGCTTTGTCGTGGGAATCTTTTTAGTGATGCCGCTGCGCCCCCCCGTGGTTGGAAGTAGAGTCGCCAAGGTTGGTGGTGCCCCGGCCTCTGGGGAAATGCGGGCCTGGGATGGTGGATATCAGTACAGATGCCCCCAACATCAGTACAGACACACGGACTAATCCAGACAGCACCAAGTCGCCAGATAGACTGGTGGCCGGGCTCACCAGTCTGGGAAGACCAGCCCCAAACTGAGTCCCTTTTGCTTGGACAACAGGATGTAGAGTGTTTTCAGTTCTTTCCAAGCATCTGCCAGGGTGAAGCCCCCTGAGAATCAGCTTGCCTCTCAGTGGAGCCAGCACCAGAGGAGCCCCCAGGCCACACCCGGAGCGGCTGGATGGCCTTTTCATCTAGTCCCTGTCTCCCAGGTTGGCCTGTCACGGCAAAGGCCACAAACGACTCCAAGAGGTAAAGATAGAGTGTGGGTAATGAAATCAAGCCTAACCTTTCCTTTTCCTGTGTACTGAGTCCAGTGTCACTGGCTCACAAGGGGCCGTGTGCAGAGGCCTCGCACTAAACTCACATCAGATACGTGTTTCCCAGCGCTCCAGGGGCCAGGTGCAGGAGCCCCGCCCACGACACTCAATCCAGTAGGGCGGTGGTGGGCCTGCTGCAGAAAGGCTGTGTTCCCCGCCCTGGATCTGGAGCGTGAGCAGCCCAGCTGCACCTGTGCCCGCCCCGGGAGAACCTCACCCCCTCCCAGCTGCTGAGACCCTATAATGCAGCCCCTCCTCTGCCTGTTGGGGAAGCATGTGCTCTAGAGCAGGAGCTCTAGCCTCTCCATTTTTTTGGTTTTATTTATTTTTATTGATTGATTGATTGATTGAAGTGGGAATTTGGGATTAGCAGAGGCAAACTATTATATAGACAGTGGATAAACAACAAGGTCCTACTGCAGAGCACAGGGAACTGTATTCAGTATCCTGTGATAAAGCATAATGGAAAAGAATATGAAAAAGAATGTATGTATATATATTGATATAAGTGGGTCACTTTGCTGTACTGCAGAAACTAACACAACATTGTGCATCACCTCCCCGTTCTTTGGTCAAAGAATAAAACTTTCCTTTGCTTCTGAACCAAACTCGGTCTCATTCTGTTGGCTCTAACGACACCGGCAGGAGGACCCTCGCTGTGGATGGACTCGAAAGGGTCGGTAACAAATTCTGGCAATCCCCAGCACCTGGGCCGACATCCAGAGCCTCCTCAATGTACTCCTAAAGGGGAAGAAAAGGCCGTGGTCTTTTCAAAAGCCTGAGAGGAAGCAGCCACAGGGAAGAGAAACAACGCAGGTCATGCTATTTTCAGATGGGGAATCAAGTGGTCCCGGATGAGGAACCCGACTGGGACCACGGAGACAATGGAAAAGGGGAGAGAAGATTGAGGCTGACCTATTATAAAGATATAGTCCTAAAGGGAATCCAGGCAGCAGGCAAGAACCTGTCAACTGGAATAAGATAAAGGAAATCAGTCAGGAGCCAATGGAAAACCGCTTGGCATTCCTAGAGCACCCCGGGAATGCCTTTGAATCTGTACCACCACTGACCCTGAGTCATTGGAAGGAACGCAATCCTGAGGTCGTAATTCATTTCCCAAACTGCCCCTGACTTTAGGCATAAATGTCAGGCTGGAAATAGAACCAGATACCCCGACCTCTTGTCTGGTCCAGGTTGCCTACTGGGTGTTTAATAACCGAGATATAAAGGAAGAAAAGTCAGAGAGTAAAGAGGGCCAGAGGCAAGCCCACCTACTGGCTGCTGGCCTCCAGTGTCAGCCAGTCAGCCCAGGAATCCGGACTACCTGCCCATGGAGACTCTCGACTCCAGCAAGTGACCCCCGGCCCCCACGGAGGGACATCAAGCCAAGGAAACTAGGACCCAATCAGTGCACCATATGTAAATGAGGGACACTGGAAGGGAGAATGACCCTGCCGCCCCCGAAGGGGGACAGAAATGGCAGATCCCGGCCACAGCCCTCGAAGGCAGATGGTCCACAGAGATGAAGAATGATGGGGCTGGGGACTCCAAGCTGGCACACCACCTGAACCCCCCGGAACCCTGGCCAACATTGGCCGTAGGGGGAAAGCCTGTCGAATTCTTAGTTGACACTGATGCTACTTACTTGGTTCTGATCACCAGATCAGGCAAACTGGGTCCCAAGATTGTAAAATTATGGGGTTATCAGGGAAGGCCCAAGAACGGGCATTCTTAGAGCCACTAGAATGTGAAGTGGACCAACACACACTCACCCATTCCTCCCAGTATGTCCCCGAATATCCTGTACCCCTGCTGGGAAGAGATATCGCAGATATCTCACATAAATTGGGGGCTGCTGTCCACCTAATGGGAGGCAAGCTGGAGGGTGGTGTCCCCATAGACAAAGGGCACAAGAGGATGATGTTAATGGCTGGGGACAAACCTCCCCGGACAGAGCAAGTCGACCTCCCTGGAGCAAATCCAATCCCTATATGGACCCCACACCAGGTTCCGGCTTTGTTAAGTCCTAAGGGAACACAGTGGCTATCCCCTGAAGGGTGGGTGCAAGTGCAGGCTGTGCTTTTAGACAACCCAGTGGCCACCACAAAAACCGGTCACACGCTAAACCCTGCTACCCAGCTACACACAGAAACGGGGCCCCTGGAGCATGACCGAATAGAAACCACAGACACGATCGATTCCAGTTGCCCCGAGGCAGGAAGTGAGTGTCGCCCAAACCCCAAAGAGGAATGGTCCACAGAGAGGAGCAGTTTTATGAGGGAGGGAAAAAGGCTGGGGGGACACGCGGTGACCTCCCAGACCCAAGTGATAGACACACGAAGCCTTCCCAGGGACTTCTGCCCAAAAGGCGGAGCTGACAGCCCTCACCCGAGCCTTAGAGCTCGGGATAGGGAAGATGTTGAATGTTTACACAGATTCTAGTATGCGTATGCCATCCGACACGCTCGTGTGTGTGCGTGCGTGCGCACACACACACACAGTCTATTTGGAAGGAAAGAGGGACGCTTATTGCAGAATATAAACAGGTGAAACATGGCTTAAGGATACTGAAGCACTTAGAAGCAGTGCAGTTTCCCATAAAGGCAGCAGTGATTCACTGTGGGGGTCACCAAAGGGGGTGCATTGGTGATAAAGGGAAACAACAAGGTGGACGCAACTGCCAACAGGGCGGCCCTGGAACCAGTAACTTGGCAACAACCCCTCACACCTCCAAGGCCAGGTCCATCCAATCGTCCGCCGGTCTACACAGAAGGAGAGCTCGACAAAGCCCGACAGCGGGGCATCGCTAGAGACCTAGGAGGCCGCGGAGGCTAGTGAATGAACGCGGGCCACACTGAGTTCCCCGAACTGCGCCCCTAAGTGGACGGACCCCGCTTGGTGACCCTGACCACCCATCGGCCCCCAAGTGGCAGGGGTCACTCCGTGGGTGCATCACACTCGAGGGAAGGGGCCCCGAGCCCCAGCCTCCACAGACACGACCTGGGGCCACGGCACCCTGACCGCCCGTGGGACCCTCTCTCTGACCTGGAGCTTCTCCTCCGGAAAACCACGACCGTGCGACCAGGGACGCTCAGCCCGGCGGTGAGCCTCGGGGTCGGGGCCGAAGACCCGCAGCCCTGCCTTGTCAGGAGGATTTCACCGATGACCGGATTCTCTGGCCGATACTTGGGCACCTATCTTAACCTGTCTGGGGTCCTCTGTCTCCCAGAGGTTAGACAAATGGGGGTCGCTCAGGGATGTGGACGGTCGGGGCCGAGGCCTGGGGGCTCCCACGCAGCCCTCGCGGTGGCTGAGGAGCAGCTCGGCTCCTCCACCTGGGTCGGGACGCCGCCCGCGTCCTGCCCTCGACGGTGAGGAGCAGGGCCGACGGTAGAGCAAGGGTTTGTCACCGGCAAAGGCCATTCACAATTCCGGGGAAACAAAGATGGAATCTGGTAATAAAGTCAAGTCTAACCTTTTTTTCCTTTTCCTTTGTGCTGAGTCTCGTGTCACTGGCTCCTAGAGGGTCGCGTGCAGCCCGGCACCTCAGACCAGGGTTCCTGGGGCAAAATGGCTGCGCTGACATCTCCGCTCAGGGCCGCGCACAGAAGCCTCCACCTAACACGTCGGGTTAGAGTTCCCAGCGCTCGGGGGGGCCGCGTGCAGACGCTGCACCGGCACTCATTCCAAGATGGCGGCAGCGGTGGGCCGTGCGCAGAGAGGCTGCCCCAGGCACGGGACCTGGAGCGTGAGCCGCCCAGCTGCGCCTGCGCCTGCGCCTGCGCCCGCCCCTGCGCCCGCCCCGCGAGAACCCCGCCCCGCGAGAACCCCGCCCCGCGAGAACCCCGCCCCGCGAGAACCCCGCCCCGCGAGAACCCCGCCCCGCGAGAACCCCGCCCCGCGAGAACCCCGCCCGCGGCTGAGACCCCATAAAGCAGCCCCCGCACAGCCGACGCTGGGGGAGTGTGTCCTCCAGAGCAGGCTCCCACCTCCCCGGTCTTTGGTCAAAGAATAAAACTTTCCTTTGCTTCTGAACCGAACTGGGCGTCGTTCTATTGGGATGAGCAAACCAGGCGGGAGGACCCTTGCTGGGACCCGACTCGAAGGGTTGGTAACAACCCCACTGACCTCAGGACCTGGGTCGCGGTGGGACAGGTGTGG
Source organism: Balaenoptera musculus (assembly GCF_009873245.2). Classification (NCBI taxonomy): domain Eukaryota; kingdom Metazoa; phylum Chordata; class Mammalia; order Artiodactyla; family Balaenopteridae; genus Balaenoptera; species Balaenoptera musculus. Next base: position 2,636,857 of record NC_045802.1, on the reverse strand, counting down.
ACTCCACCTCTGCGCTCCGCTAGGTGGGCGTGGATGGGGGAGGAACCTGACCTCTGCGAGCTCCCGTTTCCTCCGTTGTGAGCCTGGTTTAATCGTGAGGTTTGCTGTGAGGTAGGAAGGAAATGACAAAGGCCGAGGCCCTGGCCCTCCATGAATGAGGTCCCCTCCACGTCCCAAGGTGGGGTGTGCAGACATACTTCTGGGTTCCTTTCGTTAAGTGAAGCCAACCCGACCCCTTCCAGAGGAGCACCCCTGCCAGCCGGGGCTGACTGTGGACCGATGGTCATTTGAGAACATGGGTCATGTGTCCTCAGATCTCCCACTGGTCGAGAGAAGCCAGAAACCTGGATTGAAACTGGCATATTCCAACTTATAAATGTTGACAATTAAAAAAATATATTTAAGTTATTTACCAAACACTGTGCTGGCCAAAATGTAAAGGCCAAATGAGACACATCTGAGGCAGTAATTCAACTAGGGGAGTAGCAGGGAGAGTGACTAAACCCTCAGTAAGGCTACTGGGAAAGTGACCTTTTTTTCCCCATTAAGACCACTTTTAGTGCAGACATGTCACAAACTTCTCTTAATCTTCTCATTAACTTAGTGAGGGAGGTGTTACTGATACAGAATACATCGAACCTGGATGAAGGAGGCAATACATCAGTAAAACCACGTTATAAACAAAGAAAGCAAATCACAGAGTGGTGAGGGACTAGCCCAGGGTCAAGAAGATCAGACTGGAACCCACGTCTGTCATAGTTCAGTCTGTTCACCAGAACTTTTGGCTTACTCGACCCTCCAGCAAAAGACAGCATTTTATCTGTAAAATAAGCTTCATCTTTTACACACTTTATCTCACATTTTCTCAGAACTAACCTTTGACCTAAGGGGGCCACAATCATTCCTAAATAACACTAAATAAGAGCTAGAACATTGTCCCTTACCTCATAGGTGGTTTAGCTACATCATTGGAAAAAGATAAGGCAAAGCACTCAGAGAAGTTCAGAGATGCTCCTGCTGCTTGAATTATCCTGTGGCTTTTCTCTCTCACGTGTATTTGATAATACTGGGTGGGTGGAGTTTTGTGGGAGGATTGGCGTGAATTTAGGGGTTTGGGAGAAGCTCAGCTAGAAAAACTAACTGTCCTGTTAAGTTGGGAAAGAGGAGCTACAGGAGAACTTTCAGGTTACCATGTGGGTGAAATTTGCATGAGGGAAAGGTGATAGATTTTTTTTCCCAAACAATCTCCAAACCCACAAGTGCAGCACTTGATATTCTATTTAGAAACGGGATGGAGCCCACATTCCTCACACTTTGCCCGAGGTTTTACCAAGCGTTGGTGCCAATTTTTGAGCTGATGCCATTTCTTCTTTCCCTATAAAGAGCAACCATGACATTTTATGTTCTTTCAATCTAGTAGATCTATTAGAAAGAAAAGGCAGATTTAGGGTTTAGGTGTAAGTGTTGTTTCTGTGCGTCTAATCTGCTCACCTGGACTTCATGGTGGCCTTTTTCCTGGATTTCCTTGTCCCACGGCTAAGATCAGGCAGAGCTATGACATGAGTTACAAAGGCAGGGGGTAGCTGGAAAATAGCCACTGTGCCCTCATAAAAATATTTGTAATGGGTTCAGTTAGGAAAACAGCACTCAAGGAAGTTTTTGAAGGCATGATAGATTTCTCCACAGTCAGTTCTGGTGTGTGTGTGTTGCCATGTCTGGTGGGTAAAAGGATTCTTGGATATTGGAGCTCTTCCTGGATCATCTGGGCGACCATAGGTCTTAGATTTCTCAATACCCTGGGATTCATTTTGATAGCATTAACAGTAATCAACTTTGTTGTATTTAGATTTCTTATACAATGTATCCATACTACGAAATATTATTTAGCCATTAAAAACTATGTATTTAAAGCATAAATAAAACTTGGGGAAATATTTTATAATAGTCAATAAAAAGTGTCAATTCAGACTTAAATTGTTTGAGTCAGTAACTCTTCTGGTTGTCAGTAACATTGACCTGGCTTGGATGAAAGGGGCTTTAAGAAGGTTTCAGGAGGCTCATGAGAATCAGAGACAGAGGGATCTCCTGGAAACTGAATCTGGAAAATCGCCAAGCATAAGGCTCCTTCCTCGGGCTCCTGGTTTCCCTATTGAGGGAAATCTACCTCTTCCTGCACCTGCTTCCTGTTTTCCTCTCTCCACCCCACACTTCCTCTCCCAAAACACAGCCTTTGCTGTCTCACAATCCAGCCTGCACATGGTCCACACTGCCTTCCTTAGCTTCTCTCATACCGCACACATGTTCATCTCAATTTCATCACTCACTGGCTTCCTCTCTGTCTCCCAGTGCCAAATTCCTACGCTGATGGGCTCAGCCCATCTTTTGAGTAGGACCACAGCTCGCAGGTCCTTAGTCGGTCTAAGAATGGGCCACCCTATGGACATAGAGTCTGTCATACAGAGTGAAGTAAGTCAGAAAGAGAAAAACAAATACCGTATGCTAACACATAGATATGGAATCCAAAAAAAAAAGGTTCTGATGAACCCAGGGGCAGGACAGGAATAAAGACACAAATGTAGAGAATGGACTTGAGGACACCGGGAGGGGGAAGGGTAAGCTGGGGCGAAGTGAGAGAGTAGCATTGACATATATACACTACCAAATGTAAAATAGATAGCTAGTGGGAAGCAGCTGCATAGCACAGGGAGATCAGCTTGGTGCTTTGTAACCACCTAAAGGGGTAGGATAGGGAGGGTGGGAGGGAGACACAAGAGTGAGGGGATATGGGGATGTATGTATACATATAGCTGATTCACTTTGTTATACAGCAGAAACTAACACAGCATTGTAAAGCAATTATACTCCAATAAAGATGTTAAAAAAAAAAAAGGGCCATCCTTGAGTCTGATGGCCAGAGATGTCAGGTCACTTTGGTGTAAGATATGTTCGCTAAGCTGGGGGAGTCCCAGGTGAGACACATCATGTGTGTCTATTTTTTAAACATTATGTAGAAATAAGTATGGATAGAAAACAGAATTAGGGAAATACACCAAAATATTAATAGCGGTTGTCTCTGAGCAGTGATATTACAAAGATTTCCGTTTCTTCATTTTGAAAGTGGCCTTTTTTAAGGCAACAGATTGTTTTCAAGATTAGGATCAACAACAATAAACCAAAAAGACACTAGAGAAAAAGCTCTGTGGAAAGACAGTTATGAGGACAATGAGAGAAGGTTCTCAGAGGGTGACACATATTAAAAAAATCATGGTGTTCCCAGCAGCCTATGGAAGAGGCCTCCTCTCTCAGCTTGCCTGTAAACAACTGTCACTAATTCTTAATGTGACTTGATTTATCTAATATTAGTCTTTTCTACTAGAGAGAATAGTACAGAGTTCTATAACACTCCAACTTGGCATGGACCAAATTTGTTTGGGAGGAGAGAATAATCAACGGATTGACCTAGAATACAGCGTGTGACCAAAGAGTTTGCAAGCCTGCCAGGGGCACCACCGACAGTGAGTATTTAACCACCAGTTTCCTGAAAGCCCTTGTTTGTAGCATCACCAATTTTCATGGTGTCAACACTCCCACCATGACTGATTTCAAGCTCCCAGTGTGATGTCACTGAAGGCAGGGTTGGGAAGAATTGCACATCTGCCCCCAGCATACCAGGGGGCCACCCAAGGGGGGCGCTGGACGGCGGGCAGAAAGCAAGAGGGCATGAGATACCAGGAAATAGATGAGCCTCCTTCTCCACGAGGCGCCGTGCTCGTTCTCTCAGACAAGGGAAGGTCTAAACTCAGCCAATGAGCATGTCAGACACAACATCTGACGGGTGAGGGAGCATCCTGATTGGCCTTTGTAGACTTCATGAGTGATGAGAAGAATTAGGTGAGGTGAGAAAGTGGGCTCCCCCAGCATGCTCCCTGAGAGGTGCAGGACCCCATTCGTATGGCTCAGCCTGGCTTCGAGGTCACAGAAAAATAAGTCTGGATCTGGGAAGCGTCCGAGCTTAGGTCCCAGCTCTTCTCTCTTGTTGTTATGCACCCTCAGAAGGCCGAAAAGTCACCTCCAAAATTGTTGGGGTTACATAATTGCCTTCTTAGCGGGTAAGCATCTTTTATTTTTTAATTTTTTTAATTTTTCTTTTTTTAAATTTAATTTTATTTATTTTTTATACAGCAGGTTCTTGTTAGTTATCTATTTTTTCTTAAACATCTTTATTGGAGTATAATTGCTTTACAATGGTGTGTTAGTTTCTGCTTTATAACAAGGTAAGCATCTTTTAATCCTGAGAAGCTTGTGAATTAAATATAGAAATCTTTAAGGGGATGAAATTCATCAACTTTGTGATATTTATAGTTTAGTGCTGAGGATTAAAGTGTGCATGTTTGACATTTTAAGTGTCTGTAATGTTTAAAAGAAATTGGTATGTAGGAGCAATGATTAGCTCTATGATTCTATTAAAAATGTGATTCAGTAGCTCATTTTGATTTGCTGTTGTATATTGAAGTCTTACTAAAATGTATACATTTATGATAACTTAAGAATCATTACATTTATAAGTTTATGAGTTGTAGGAGTTATTTAGATACTCAAGACGATTTTGTTTATTAAGTTGTAGCATTTAAAAGTAAGTTGAACTAAAAATAGAACTACCATACGACCCAGCAATCCCACTACTGGGCATATACCCTGAGAAAACCATAATTCAAAAAGAGTCATGTACCACAATGTTCATTGCAGCCCTATTTACAATAGCCAGGACATGGAAGCAACCTAATTGTCCATTGACAGATGAATGGTTAAAGAAGATGTGGCACATACATAGAATGGAATATTACTCAGCCATAAAAAGAAATGAAATTGAGTTATTTGTAGTGAGGTGGATGGACCTAGAGTCTGTCATACAGAGTGAAGTAAGTCAGAAAGAGAAAAACAAATACCGTACAGTAACACACATATATAAGGAATCTAAAAAAAAAAAAAGGCTCTGAAGAACCTAGGGGCAGGACATGAATAAAGACACAGACGTAGAGAATGGACTTGAGGACACGGGGAGGGGGAAGGGTAAGCTGGGACGAAGTAAGAGAGTGGCATGGACATATATACACTACCAAATGTAAAATAGATAGCTAGTGGGAAGCAGCCGCATAGCACAGGGAGATCAGCTTGGTGCTTTGTGACCACCTGGAGGGGTGGGATAGGGAGGGTGGGAGGGAGACGCAAGAGGGAGGAGATATGGGGATATATGTATATGTACAGCTGATTCACTGTGCTATACAGCAGAAACTAACACACCATTGTAAAGCAATTATACTCCAATAAAGATGTTAAATAAATAAATAAATAAAAGTAAGTTGAAGATTTTACATTTATTAATAAGTCTGAATGATTTATGGCATTCTAATTAAGTTGTCAAAGTTTCCTTAGTAGAGATTGCTAAAATTCTCTAGAATCATGTATGTTTTTATAAGATAATAAGATTTGTGAATTGGATTAAGAGCTAAAGGAAAACTTTAAATTTTAAATTTATAACTTTAATAAAATAAATATTAATTTTTAATATGAATATCACATTTGAGTGCTATTTTGTGCACAAGCTTCTCTTGAGAATACCAGTCTTTAATTGACACGGAGCCCCCCCAGGCAATCATTTTCGCCCTCTCTGTCCTCTTCCCCAGCCCTGGGTGGACACACCCAGTTACAAACACGCCTCCATCACCGTCACTGCCGTCTGTGTGCCTCCCTCTACTGGGGGACCTGCAGTCCCCTGGGGAGGGGCCGTCCCCATCCCTCCGTCCCTGGGGCCCAGTGCAAGTCTTGGCACTAGAAGCGCATGTCTTAGTCAGCTCTGCTGCTATACCAGAGACCACAGACTGAGCAGCTTAATCAAGACACTGATTCCTTGCGGTTCTGGAGGCTGGAGTCTGAGATCAAGGTGCTAGCGTGGTGGGTTCCTGGTGAGGGCCCTCCTCCAGGTTTGTGGACAGCCGCCTGCACGCTGTGTCCTCACGTGATGCAGAGATCATCTCTCCTGTCTCTTCCAACAAGGGCACTAACCCCACCGTGAGGCTCCCCCTGGTGCCCTAGTCCCCTCCCAAAGGCCCCACCTCCTGGCACCATCACACTGGGGACAGGGCTCCAGTGTCTGAACTCAGGGGGGACATGGACATTCAGTCCACAGTGGGGACGGAAACAAGGTTTGCTAAAGGATGAATGGCGTGTAGGAGGCTGAGGCGGGGAGGAAGCCCTGGCCCGGGTGCGGAGGGGGACTGCCTCGCACCAGGCTTCTCTTGGGCTTCTTGGATGCTGCAGCTGTTTGCGTGTCACCGAGTGGGACCGAGTGTCCCCAGGCCACCCCCTCCACCTTCCACACACGTGTCCACGGTGAGGTTATACCAACATTTGCCCGGCGTTGTGGCAGAGGATTCACTGAGTCACGTCACCCATGACCCGAGGCAGCTGCTCCTGGGCTGACACATGTCACCACCTCCCCTCTCCCCGCAAGGGCGTCTGTGGAGCTGTAGCTGCTCTAGGCGAATAGTTGGCAATGATGTAATGATATCTGGCTAATACTTATGGGAGAGCTGCGCCAGGTGCTGTGCAAAAAGCTTTATGCACACAGGCTCTGTCGTCATCCCATTTTACATTCGAGGACGCTGATGCCTGAAGACAAGTCGTGTTACCAGGACCCACAGTGGTAGGTGGGGAGCCGGGGCTTGAACACAGCTGGCGTGTTCTTACCCACTCTGCCGCATTGCCTCACATCATCGTGTGAGGTCCTTCCACGGTGGGGGGATTTGGTACCTTCACAAAGTCCTTCATGACTTCCTCATACGTAGTACGTCCTGCAGAACAGCTGAATTCCAGCTCATCTAAAAATGAACGTGGTTATCCTTACCTCCTGCTGGTGGGGACGTCAGCTGGTGAAGTCTTTCTGGAGACCAATTTGGCAACTGGTATAAGATGCTTTAAACACCTTATGTCCATCCTCTTTGGTCCACTATTAACTTCAAAGAATATAGCATAAGGAAATCATTCTAAATGCATGCAAAGATTTATAGCTGCACTTGGATATATCTGAAATATCCAACAGTAGAGAAATTGATAAAAGCCATTATAATACATCAAATGAAATGGAATAATAAGCCTCAATTAAAAATTGTCTTTCAAAAGTGCACTTAAAGACATACAAAAATGTTCATAGAATTTTGTTATATGGGAGAAAATGCAGTCTTAAACAATGAATATATTGTGGTTCTAATTTTGCAAAGGATGTACTTCCAGTGAAGTTTAAACCAATACAAGCACTTTAAATGGATTGAGCCATTGTACAGCATATATTAAGATTTAAATCCTATGTTTCAACCATTCCACTCCTTATTACCTGCCCAAGGAAAATAATCACATGGACATGAAGAGACTAGTACTGTCTTATTTATTTATTTTTTTTTAAGTTTATTCATTCGATTGCCTTATTATTTTTTATTTATTTATATTTTAAATTAATTAATTAATTTATTTATGGCTGTGTTGGGTCTTCGTTTCTGTGCGAGGGCTTTCTCTAGTTGTGGCAAGCGGGGGCCACTCTTCATCGCGGTGCGCAGGCCTCCCACCATCGCGGCCTCTCTTGTTGCGGAGCACAGGCTCCAGACGCGCAGGCTCAGTAATTGTGGCTCACGGGCCCAGTTGCTCCACGGCATGTGGGATCTTCCCAGACCAGGGCTTGAACCCGTGTCCCCTGCATTGGCAGGCGGATTCTTAACCACTGCGCCACCAGGGAAGCCCCTGTCTTATTTTTAAATACTACAAATTGGACATCATCTTAACATCTATCAAGAAAAGAAGAGTTAAATACGCTGATTCGTCCTAACTATGGAGTACTATGCAACAGTTAGAAAGATTGGGGTACTGGCATGAAATTTAAGCCTATTTACTGACAGATTATTAGGTGGAAAAAGCAATTTGCAGGATGGGGAGTCTAATTTGTGCTCTTCAGAAGACTCGATACAACGCGTTGTTATGTTTGCAGTGATATGCAAGTGTTTGCAAGGATCTAGGTTTACTCTAGAAGGAGACACTCGGCATGATTACAGTTATTTATTCTGAGATGAGAATCTGGTGGGATGTTTGGGTTATAAAGGAAGGTTTCTTTTAGCTGTAACGTTTGAGTCATTTTCAAGAAGAATGCAATGATGTTACTTGTGTAATTAAAAATGAACACTTTGAGTGTTTAAGAAAAACAAAAAGAAAGAAATATATGAAAATGTCGACTATTTGATTTTTTTCTTTGATGATTGTTGTCTTTAATCTTACTAGGTTAAGAATTGTAACTGATTCTAAGCCTGAAAATTCTATATTTCATAAAGCTGGCATATGGTAAGTGTCCAGTAAATAGTTTTTGGTTCAACTCCTTCTCTGTCTATAATAGCACCTCCTCAATGTCACCATTATCTCCTTATACTGCTTAATTTTATGCTTACATATATGTTTATTTGTGTATATTTGGTTTCTCCCCGCTAGAATGTAAGCTCCACCTGGCAGGGCCCCCCGCCCGTTTGTTTACTGCTGTTTGTTTGCTGCAGCGCATGGAACAGGGCCTTACACATACAGGGTGATCAATAAATAAATAGTTGTCGATTGCACACATACGCCTAGGAAATAACCGGGAATGATTTCCACCCACTAAAAAATGCCAGCAGTGCTTTTCTGAGTGGTAGGATTATGGTTGGTTTTTATATATTCAAAATGATATATTTTTCAAGTTAAAAAGAAAAAAAAAACCCGAAGGGGATGGGAGGCTGACCTGAGACAACTCCTAGTTGTGTAGACTGTGTTTCGTTTTGTGGCCTCACAGAGGTTTGGGTTATTGACAACAGTGTTCCTTTTCTAGGGAGCCAATGATGCTATACGTTGGTGTGATTTTGTTTTTTCTTTTCTTTTCTGTTTTTTAGGTGACTAGGATGGTTTCATGCATCACTGTAAACATCGATTGTAATTTTGCCTACACAGCATTAAGTGACAGAATTGGGTCCCTTGTAATTAAGATGTGCAAAGTTTGTATTTCTTCACTGTGACACCTTTATATTTTGAAGCAGGGACAAAACGAGCCTGATTTTAGCTTTGTACAGAAAGCTACTTACAAGGAAGCCATGTGGCAATGGCCTTTGTCTCTTTGTCTATGTGAATGTGCCTCAGAAGGCCTGGTTATTCTGGAACATCACAGGACTAGAAAGCCGCAGGCATGTTAACTCAGAGCTGAGCTCCAGGGACTGACTGCTGAGAAAATAGTTCAGGGAACCAGTGACAAGTCTGTACGTGCCGGAGAGCAGAAAACCTTCCTCTGCCCTCTTAGGTTCTGCTGGGACTCTGATATTAAACTGACAAAGGCCAGATTCACAAGAGTAAAGCCCAGAAATTTTGCTAAGCCATGCCCCGCGCCCATACACACTGGAGAAACTCAAGGATGAATCGCCAAAGGGGTGGTTAGAACTTGGGGCTTACACAGGCTCTTCACAAAGGACAGTGGGTGTGTAGGGGCATGACGAGACCAAGGAAAATGACAGACTGTGGGAAGGTAAACACCGGGGGAAGCTGAAGGGAGGTGGGCTTTCGCAAGGTGGGCTGCTAGGAGCCCAGAGTCCTCTCCGATGATTAAGAGGAGGACTTAGAGCTTTTCTGTGTCTGCTGTTTCTCGATTGTCATCAGTTCGAAATAATCCTTAGGCCAAAGTGGCATATTTCAGGATGCCATAGTCTAGTCCCCCACATAGAGTGCTCTGCCCCAAACCTCTCTGTTCAGCTAACATTGGCCACACACCTAGATGTCCACCGGGGCCAGAGGCTGTGGGGACTTACAGGAAACCCACAACGTGGCTGGTACCTCTTCCCTGCTGGCCTAGTTGTACTGAGGGCCATGTGCTTATGGGAACATAGGTCTGTTAGTTTTTTCCAACGGCCCTCACGTTCTCGCAATTCAGGGGCTCCATGTCCTTCTTAGGTCTTGGCATGGGATCATTTTTCTGCTGTTGTTAGAAATGTAATGGGATTTTCTGAAAGTTGACCTGAAGTAACATAGGTAGTTTTTAAGGGCAAGTGTCTTGCCCCCAGGTCTAAAGTTATACTTCTCAACTTGGGAAAGTGTCTTAAAGCAGGAAATATACAAAACTAATAACCGCTACGATTTGAACACCTAGAAATTACTGATTATATGCCGAGCACCGTGTACTCCCACATTGGAAGGTAATATTCCCATTTCACAGATGAAAAAACTGAAAGTCATAGGTGACTTGCCTGGACCCTGACTGGTTTACAGGGGTTGAAGCCATGTTTGCTTGCTAAGGTGCTGAAAGCAGCTATTGGGATGGAGAGAGCCCTGGCCTTGTACACAGGTGAGCTAACAGAGACTGGGAAAAAGGCATGAAAGCTAAGACCCCAGAATTATGTGTAGGTGCTGAGATGGAGCTGACGTCTCTCAGGTTGAATGGCCATCTCTGAGTTGATAAAAATCTGACACTCATACAACCTTGTACGAGTTGGACGATGCAGGCCGCGTGGGCAGAGGGGTTAGGCCCCAAGACATGACTGGAAAGGAAGAGTGAGCCGTGGTGAAAGCCATGGCTGGGAGTCTTCCAGGAGAAGAAGCCAGAGGGCTGGTGGTGCCAGCTCCTTAAAAGCCCCAGACAAGTGGCAAAGGCTTCTCCTCTGGCTAAGCCTTCGTGGTTCTGGGCAAGGGTGGTTCTAGATGATACTTTATTATGCTATTTCCTAGGGTCAGCTTGAGGTGAGGTGGAGATATGTTGACCTCTAACCCGTGTGCATCAACACCTAATCATGGACCGGAACACAGAAGATCTGTGCTTCACTAATTATCCAGAAGCCTTTGACTCCCTAACATTGTTAGGACAAAGTCTAAATCTTTTGACAACAACATTCAAATACCATGAACGGTACCAGGAATTTAACTGAACATGTACAGTTTCCTGCGGGTGCTGGTGCATCTGGACAGTGCAGGCGGGGGTCATGGGGGTACAGGAACCTGCAGAACGAGTGTAAAGCCATGCGGAATCACGTGCGAGTGTCATGACAGTGGAAAGGCCTGTCTTGTGCAAGCTTGTGAAGGTGCTGAAACTTCACTGGGTGACTTCTGCATAACCAGTATTTCACTGGGTGCTTCCTTGCAGCGTGAGTAGGTGGGGAAAATGGATTAACCTTTCTGAAAACCATGTATGTCAACCTAAAGTCCAACAACAGGGAATTGGTTGAATAAATTATGGCATAGCTGTAAGAAGGGTTATTATGCAGGCATTAAAAAGTATGTTCTCAAAGAATAAAAGAGGAAAATATTCTCAGTATAATTTAAGTGGGAAAACCAGAAACAAAATTGATATATACATAAATATAAAAATAGGATATAGATCAAAAGACGAAGAGCAGTTACATCAGATGGTAGGATTATGGGCTATATTTGTCATATTTCTAAAAGAAACCCACATTGTCTTTCTAATTAGTGTAAGGCAATAACTGCCACTTAAGAAAAAAAAATCTAGGTTTTGTCATTTAATTGCAAAAATATCACCAAATGAGTGACAGCATAAGACCATGGGATTCAGTGTAACTGGCTGCATTTGTGTGGACACAGGTGGCAGGCAAACCCACGACCCCTCTTCCTGTCTACACGGCCCAGAAGACCACTTTTTAAAAATATATATAATATAATATATATAGTATTATAATATATATAATATATATATTATACATTATATATATATATATATATGTGGCGAGTGGGGGCTACTCTTCATTGGGGTGCGCGGGCTTCTCGTTGTGGTGGCTTCTCTTGTTGCATAGCACAGGCTCTAGGTGTGCGGGCTTCAGCAGTTGTGGCACGTGGGCTCAGTAGTTGTGGCTCAAGGGCTTAGTTGCTCTGCGGCATGTGGGATCTTCCCGGACCAGGGCTCAAACCTGTGTCCCCTGCATTGGCAGGCAGATTCCTAACCACTGCGCCACCAGGGAAGTCCCTGAAGAGCCAATTTTGATGAATGTATCTGAGAGATACCAAAGAAGCAATTGGAGCACGTAGGCCTGGGGTGGAGAAAGCCTGCACCTGGGTGATGGCATCACTGACTCAGAAGGAGGGACAGAAGTCAGAGGGCACGGAGGCACTCGCTTAGGGGCAGGGGCCCCGAGGAAGAGGCCACGCTACACGGCAGTCCTCACCCAGGGGGTCTCCACCCCGGAGGCAGACTCCGCATCCCTCCGCAAATGTCTTCTTGCTCCCGGGCTGACGTGACTCAGCACTGTGGCAGGTTCGGAGGGATCCCAAACCCGGCTGCAGAGTGTCAGGGAGAAATGGGAACAATCTTACTAAAGTTTGCTCCTGATGAGGGGACACAGGACAGAATGATACTGCACAAGCTGCAGCACGGACTCCTGGAAATTCACTAAGTCTCTCCCCCAAATCTCACTCATCATAGAAACATTTCATCTCCCCTCCCCTCCCCCACCCCCCCTCCAGCTCTCTCTTGGGTCCTCTCAACCCCGCAGTTTTCCCTCTCCTTGGATTCCTGGCACCTGGAGGACTTTCTAGCTAGGTCAGCACGACCAGGCTCTTCTCTGGGCTTCTGCTACTTGCATCCCCACACCCCCTACCCGGGATGTTCTTAGGGACCCACTTTCCTTGGCAGGTTGGGGAGTGGGGAGTAATAAACTTAGAACTTATAGCTCAGAGTTACGAGCAGATAACTGTGCTAGGTGAACAAGAAACTGAAGGTTTTCCCAGGGCCTATGGAGCCCACATCTTGGTCGACATGGGCTTCATTCACCTGGGGACCATCGAAAGGGTGCTGTTGGAACTGAGGGAACAGGCTGGCCTCCATCTGCCACCAAGGACCCGCACGGCACCACGTGAGAATCAGGGAAAAGGGCTCCCCAGCACGATTTCTCCCTGATGGAAACCTGTCGTTACATAGTGATTTTGCTAGAACAAAACACTTCCTTACCATCTCCTAGGGCATTATATTTATACATCTAACTCTGTGAGGCTAAGATGCCAGGGAAACACCAGGCAGTTTAGTGTCCTGAGTGCAGCCTGTGCAGGGCCATTCTGCAGAGGCAGGTGGCTTTGAATCTGGAGTGATTCTGACACTGGGGGCCTGCTTGGTCTCCCCAGGGGAGAGGTCTGGAGTTTGCTGAGCTGAGTTAGGAATTCTCCTCAGAGGTAAAGCGAGCCGGAGCTTCAAAGCTCCAGCTGTCCCCAGATAAGCCTGCCGTCCAGGTCCACACTGGTGAAGCAGGCTCGTTCACCGGGAACCTGGATGAGGAAGACGGTGCAAGAAGGGGGAGGGGAGGTAGGGCTGCCTATGAAAACAGACTCTCCTGGTATTTCACATCCTCCTCTTGTAGGAAGCAAGGAGGTAGATACTATCTGATCTAGCATTCCTATCGTTTTATTATTAAATAGACAGTAACAATGAAAACTTAGAGCGTTTGACAGCTGTATAGCATTTCACAGTTTACAAAGCCTATTGAGTGAATGCTCTTTTTAACCTTTGGAAACTCCTACCCAAATCCAAATAAAATACAAAAAATTCCTTGTGAGCTAGAACCTGCAAGGCAAGCATAGCGTATTATCGTGTTCTAGCAGCAGGTGTGTGGCTGCTCCTTAATTCTAGTAGATGATAGGATTTCCAGGCTGGATATGGCCGGTCACAGTCTTTGTTTTCCATGGGGAAAATGCAACCCACAACCGACGTGCCTAAGGTCACACAGCCTTAGGTCTACCAGTGCCCAAGAGAGATGATCTGCTGGTAGCCATGCCTTCCTCCTAAGTGCAACTCTGTAATTTGAACAAGAGAGATAATGCACTTACTGTCCTCAGTACCACCCGTTGGAGCGACCGAGCCGCATTTTGCAGCATTATTGAAACCGAAGGTTGGTGATGGTCCTGTCTCTTTAAAAAGAAAAAAAAAAGGCGCGCGGGGTGTGGGCGGGTAGCTGCTGACTGCGGCACGGCGTCCAGTGGCCTGGACCAGTGCGGCTGCGGTGGCAGTCACGCTGGAACCTGCTGATGGGACACAAGGACCACAAAGGCCGGGGACGCGATGCTGGCAGCCACCGGTGAGTATGCGAGGGGCCGGCCGGATGTCACGGGAGCGGGCCGGGGCCCCCGGGAATGCGGGCTCCGCGGGGGATGGGTCACCAGGTCCTCTGAGAGCCGGGCCCTGCGGTCGCCTTGGGAAACGGCCTTGTGAGAGGACAGAGACGCTTCTTTAAAGCTCTGTGCTGCTGTAAGTTAGGGGTTCTTTTGGCGATTCCCACTTTGGGCCGCAGCCTGCGGTTTGCGGGGGAGGCGCCGGCTGCAGCCTTGCTAGAGAGATGCCCGCGGCCGAGATGCTCAGAGCTCCCGGCTTTGTCATTTTAATTCCCACCCCGGGCTGTGGGTTTGCTCACAAAGGGTCTATTGCTGTAATGCAGAGTGTGGAGCGCAGAGTGCTATTGAATAATAAAGCGGGGTTCCCCAAGTGCCTTCTGGTCTAATTTATAGTAATGGTCCTCCTTGAAACAGCATGCTCGTAAATGATGTCACTTATTGCAGTTATCTTAAGTAGTAATATCTGAAAATCCTGCTTTTAGTTGAAAACATTTTACTTAGTTATTAAATTTTATTTTAATAAGTGATCATTAAATTCTTAGAGTATCCCAGCTTTAACAGTAGCAACGAAAATCTCTCACTCTTTTTCTTAAAACAAGGTTGATGCCTCGGTGAAGAGTGTTGGGTTTGCTTCTAGCATGTCGATAGCTTGGGCTTTAATTTTTGTGTAAGTTTTGTTCTCTCTGTGTGAGGAAAGCCTGTTCATTTGAGTAAAAGGCAGAATGCAGGCCAAGCTCATAGGCTCCCCGAGCGGAGGGGAGCTGCCCTGAAGTTATACCGAGGGGAGCTCTTACCTTTCCTCCACTGCAGATTAGCGATTGACACTTAATGCCATTTTATTTGTCACTTGAAAAGCAAATCTCTCACATTGTTTTCGGAAGTTATTCCTTGATAACCAGACACATATTAGGTTAATGCATGGTTACCATAACCCATTGGTTTTACTGATGACTAACCAGCTGTCTTTCCCTAATCTTAATGCAGTCTTCTTCACATCATGGACAAAGGATACCCAGTTCCTTTTCCTCCTTCCTCTGTGGCCATCCCTTCATCCTTTCTTTACCTTCCTGGCTTTTCAGCTGGCCAATTGCCTCCTTTTCTGTGGAGGTCAAGACTCCTTCGGTCTCCCTTTCAAACAAACCATATTCCCATATTTTCCTTGTTCCTGGCTTGGTTTGTAAGATCTTTTCCATGATTAATATGGTGTTTTCTATTCTTCACATAATAGGAAGGAAAACCTGATTGACAGCCTTATTTTAAGACTTTTGGCTTACATCAGCAGCATCTTGTGTATTGCTGCTTGACACTGGATTTGCTCTCAGAAGCCTTGGGTTCAGATCTCAGCTCTGCAGCCCCTGAAAATCCACTCAACTTCTGCGAGCTTCAGTTCCTTCCTGTGTCAGAGATGATGGCAGTTGTTCACACAATTTTCTAGGGTTGAAATGATCCAGTGCATCTGAAGGCACCGAGCACGGTACTTGGCACAAAGGTAGCTACTTCGCGGGTGTTTTGTCATTTTCTCATTCAATCCACCCCTCCATGGGGAAGCAGGCTAAAGAGGTTTCTCAAACATTCTTGTAAATCTAGTGATTTGAATTGTCTTTGGGCACAATGAAATGTGGATTATTTTTCCTCTTTTAAGGGCCCTGGTCTTCTTTCCTTCTACTGATTCACTGTGACTGCTGACATCCCAGAGCCAGGTAGATGGAAGAAATAGAAAGCATTTCGATAGGAGAAAGAAAAGGCATTTTGCTTATGTCATTAGGTGAATGATTCCTTAATGAATAGGTACGTAGGAGCCAAAAAAAGTGTTGTCAAAATTTTAAATTATCTTTTTTTAAGACTAGACGTTAATAAACCCCCTTGATAAAAATGGCAATGAAGAGTCCTTGTTGACTAAATAATCATCCTAAGATGGAGTTCAGGTTTTCACAATTATTTCCAACAGAACAATGCAAGCTGATGACAACATAACTGACTTTCAATTATAATACAATTTCAATTACGATTAGCATACGTTCAAGATTTTCCTTCCCAAGTG
Source organism: Balaenoptera musculus (assembly GCF_009873245.2). Lineage (NCBI taxonomy): Eukaryota > Metazoa > Chordata > Mammalia > Artiodactyla > Balaenopteridae > Balaenoptera > Balaenoptera musculus. The sequence continues at coordinate 2,620,662 of NC_045802.1, read as the reverse complement.
GAGAGCCTAGGTAAAGTAACAAAAGATTTATTCATTAAGCAAAGAAGAAAATCCTTCATTTTTTGACAAGCAAAAATAAGTAAAGCATAAATTGCTGTTCACACTGGATAAGACCATGTTTAACAGTAAGAATGTACATAGTGTTATACAGGGATTGGGTTCTCGGTAATTCTATGTTTGTTGTTTTACTATTTATGCTTATTATTATGTTTTGTTGTTAATTCTTTAATAAATTTTTATTTTAAAAAATAAAAAAAAAGAGGTTTCTCATACCATTTCACTAAAGGTATGAATTTTTTTTTTAATTTTTAAATTTATTTATTTATTTATTTATGGCTGTGTTGGGTCTTCGTTTCTGTGCAAGGGCTTATCTCTAGTTGCGGCGAGCGGGGGCCACTCTTCATCGCGGTGCGTGGGCCTCTCACTGTTGCGGCCTCTCTTGTTGCGGAGCACAGGCTCCAGAGGCGCAGGCTCAGTAGTTGTGGCTCACGGGCCCAGTTACTCCACGGCATGTGGGATCCTCCCAGACCAGGGCTCAAACCTGTGTCCCCTGCATTGGCAGGCAGACTCTCAACCACTGCGCCACCAGGGATACCCCTAAAGGTATGAATTTTGAAATGATCTTTTGACCAAGTGCTTCTTAATCAGCTTTAAGTACAAAAAATATATTCAGCACTTGCTAAGGATCTCTTATAAAAGTGATGCTGATATTTCCATGTTGCCGCAGGCATGTTCTACTGGAAGAGGAAAGGCCAATTTCCTTTTTCTGGCTCCCATCAAATCCTGTATGATGGCAGAATTGAGGATGATATTGACTGTCCGGCCATGAGTCCAAGTGAGCAGTGCAAAAGGGCGCCGATTTGAAATTGGAACAATTCCCGTGGCAGTTCTGATCTTGGACAACCTGGGTGGCAACTTGCTTTTCATATTGCCAATCCCGTTACTGTTTTAGTTTCTATTTTGCATGCCTTTCTCCTGGCCACCTTTGCTTTCCTTAAACTCTGCTCTTAGCACATAGTGTCAGATTTAAGTCGAGGATGGCGCCATTGTGCCAGGAGACATAAGAAGTTGGAAGAAACACTGGCCTGGGAATCAGAGGTGTAGCTCTGCCTTGGCTGTGGCTTCTCTTTGTGCTAATGGGAAAGTCTGTTAACCTCAGCTCTGAGATAAGAGGTATGGTGTAGGCAGTCTTTAAATTTCCTTCAAGGCCTGGTATACTCCAGTTTATCACAATTATTGATCAAATAGCACGCTTTCACGTATGTTGTCTCTCTTCACTTTCACAACAGCCTTGTGAAACAGGCAGCCCATTTTGCAGATTATAGAATGTAAAATTAAAAGAGTGGAGCCCTGACCATTTCTTATTTGTAGAAAGAGGGGGTTGACTGGGCGGTATCTAAATTCGCTTTTGTTGCTGGACATCAGTGAGCGCTCAGATTGCCAACCCTGAGCGGTGACCCCTGCACCCGGTGTGCCCTCTCAGGGCACTAAGAGGTCGTGGCGATGTGAAGCCCAGGATGCCATGGGGCTTCTCGGTTTTGTAAGGGGAAATCTATGGTCCACTTACAGCAACATGCCATCCAGACAAGCATTCGTTTTCAATATTCTGCTCTGGATGAGACCACGAGTCTGTCCTCTAGTCAAGAAAATACGGGCTCTGCAGTTCACATATCCTTTTCACGTGTTCTGAAATGACAGCATTTTAAAATAAGTCAAAGCTGCCTGAATATTTTTATGGGTGATCATTTAAACTTCATAGATCTCCTTATTTCATTAAAGTACTAAGTGCTAGAGAGGACTTTGTATGTGAATTTTTGGGGCATCTGGATTTTGTGCACTATTTCACCATATTAATAGAGGTTTAGTCTTTCTCCTTTTTTTTTTTTTTTTAATAAAGAAAACATTTAGGAGATGTGGGAATGTATGTATGTGTTAGTTTCTGCTGTACAGCAAAGTGAATCATATACACGTATCCTCTCTTTTTTAGTTTTCCTTCCCATTTAGGTCACCACAGAGCACTGAGTAGAGTTCCCTGTGCTATGCAGTAGGTCCTCATTAGTTATCTATTTTATACATAGTAGTGTATATAAGTCAATCCCAATCTCCCAATTCATCCCACCCCCCTCCTTGTTTTTAATGCAATGATACATTTAACCATTAAAAAAAGTCCTAATAGGGTTACCAGATAAATTACAGAAACTATTGCATAAGATAAACATAACCTAAAAAAATTATTTGTTATTTGTTTGAAATTCAGACTTAACTGGGCATATTTTTATTTGCTAAGTCTGGCAACCTTATATAAACAGAATCTTAACTGATAAATTAAATAATAGTTACTTTGAGCCTAAAGATATTAATTTGTTAGGTTTTTAAACTTAAAATATAAGTTATATCTAATCTTTATCAATTTTCCATAACATGCCAAACATTTCCCTGGGTTTATTTATTGATACTTTTGTTTATTAAATGTTTAAGTTCAATGATTATCCTAAGAAAATTCTGATCCTGAAGAACGTATTATGTACCACTCACCTTCATTTTCCCCAGAGGCCCGGCTAATGACTGAAAAAAAATACCCGAGACTTTAAATACATTTATTAGGAGTCAGGTAAACGCGGTTTTGAAAACGGGCTCTACATCAGACTAGCTCTGATGCTTCATCTCTTGGAGCCTCAGTTTCTCCTTAACTGGGCCTGAGAATAATAGCTCAGTGACCCTCTCCCCTCCACACCTCTGGGATCAGATGGCTGGTGAGCAAAGTCCCTGGCAGGCTCCAGAGAAACACTGGTTTTCAAGTGAATGAGTGAATGTTATTTTTCCCTTCAAAAAGCTAGATAATAATAATATTAGTCAGATAATATCAAAAGAGATGTATTTCAATCATATAATCTATTTTTAATATATTATTTTTAAAAGCTTTATTGAGTTATCATTCACATACTATACAGTTCACCCACATTGCATATTATTTTTATGTAAAATTTATCTTTGAAGATAACTGAGCTTTTAAAGGTAAACCTAAGACTCCACGGAGTTTATTCCAGTGGTAACCCTTCCAAACCCATGCCTCCAACAATTAGCTCTGCCCGTCGACAGACCCAAAGCTGAGGCTAGATCAACTCGATTCAAGATATGCTATGACAGTATATATGTCTTTTATTACCTGGAAATGGAACAAAGTGACTAAACTATTCATTCTTTATTGAATACCTTATGTATCCATAGCCCTGCATCTGACCGAGTAGGGGGGCAAAGTTGAGTAAGACATTCTTGAGGAACTTTTTGCAAAGTGGATGAGGAAGATTTGTACAACATAGAAGGGATTTGGGACAGTAAGGGAATAATTTATACATTTTTCTTATTAAATTTGAGATACAGTATTTTTTCTGCTGTACATTCTACTGGAAATCTTCAATTACACACACACACACACACACACCACTGATAAGTATCCCTTACCTTTAACTTCACTTCTGGGCTCTGTAAAGTGCATTTCTGTAAATCTTCCATTTCAGGGATGTTTACTTGAGGTCAAATAAGGCTATAGTGACCATGACCTTTTCTACAGTAGATTGTGCCCATACAGTTCTGTTATTAATGACAGCTGCAGTTCTTGCTTTGCCTTACATTTTGGTCTATTGATTTACAGGGTGAATTAATCTGACTTCTCTGTTTTGCAAAGATGCCGTGTTCAAGTCTGTGCTGACTCATGTTTTGTGCTGACAGCAAGGAGAGCAAGACCGTTATTCTGAGGGTAATTCCAGTGGAGGCTTTCTGTGGGCCCGGGGTCTGTCTGTATAGGTTCCTCGTTTCTGTAACGTTAGGGACTTTCAAGGGTGAATTTTCAGCACGTCACAGAGGATTTAGCTGCCTGTGAATGCGTCTCATCAAACATGATGAAGAGTAATGTTGATTTTTAATTCCCAGCTTTAGAGGAATGTGTATCCTGTTGGCAGGAGATCGCTGAAGACAACTCTGGCTCTAGTCTTTGCTATAAATAGGTGAAAAGACTGCTTCTAGGGAAAGTGAAGCTTTTGTGACAGGTAGAGCTCAGGGGTCGATGTGAACTGTGAAGGGGGAGGGGCACCTTGGACGTCCCTGCTTCCTTAAAACAGGGCCCTCGGGCACAGTGGCCATGAGTTAAGCCCTGGGTATCCGGCCAGTTTCCATTTCAAGTAGAGCAACTCAAAGAAATATTCACCCCAGTGAGTAAGTGGAACAAGCGTGTTTCTTTCCTGCTCCTTAAATGAGATCATATATGGTGTCAAATCTGACTGCTCTGAGGAAAGGCCAGGTTGCCACAACAGGGTGTTTTTGCTGGGAAGGTGAAGAAATCACTGGAGGGACACACTGTGCTTGTATTAGCCGTGGGCAGTGGCTTCAGGAGTCAAAGCCGAACGCGGGGATTTCACAGCTGGCCAGGGTGGACGGCCAGGCCTGTTCCCTCATAGCCATCATAGGGCACTGACTGTTTAGCCCCTGATGCGTGAGAGAAGGGCAGGGATCACTGGGCGAGAAGAGCATGAACATTTCCTGGCCCTTTGTGGGTGAGAGGATAGGCCACGAGCAAAAAGACTGGCATCCCGTATTTGCAGGACCGGCCTGCCGTCCATTAAGTACTTTTAGACACTGTTCAGGCTGGTGTTTATGATGACTCTGTGTGTAGATGGGGCATGCTGTCCTGTGTCACAGTGAGGAAGGCTGGGCACGGAGAGGTTATGTGACTCCCGGGTCGTGGCCTCGATTGAATTACTCTACCCCAAAGTGATATGATGGGAGCAGCTTCCTTCCCCTTTGGGGACCAAAGGGCAGAGAAGGAAATAATATTTGAGTGTCTTTATTGTGTTAGGTACTCAAGAGCGGGATTAAGGTAAGAGGTGGAGTAAAGACCTTAGTTTAAGTCCCAGCATGAGATGGTGCTTGACTTTTCTGGACACCAGTTTCCTTATCTGTCAAATGGAATTAATAATTTCCCACCAAATCACGAGGCTGTTATGAGGCTGAAATAAGATAATATCTATGAAATCACTTTAACAAATTAAAGATACCATACCTCTACAAGATAACCTTACCATACTGCATTACAGTTTTACTATCAATAGCAATGCAACTGGGTACAAAATTTAGGATATACTAATTTTCTTGCCTGTGTTAATGAAATATGTAAACACAAAATTATCATGAAAGCAGTAAAAAATAAAAAAAAGACCCAGTTTTATCATATCTTGATTAATTTGATTGTCTTGTTGAGGAATTGTCAATTTATCAGTATGGATAGTTTGAATGTTCACATTTCTTATTTTTTTAAATTGCATCAGACTGCTGTTCAATCATATTAGATGCCATAAAAACGCTGCTAGCTTTTATCTTCCATGCATTGTTATTGTAAAGGATTTATAAAAGTAAATGTGTGATACACTGAAGCACTCAAAAATGGATGCATTATCAGATGAAGATTTATACACAAAAGAAGCATTAAACACATAAGTATAAAAATCTATATAGTGGTAGTCATATAATCAGTAAGGAACAAAACATTTCTGTAGTTTAATACAATAAAAATGAAATAGAACTAAATATATGCTTAATTATAGGCAGACATGTGTTCATATATCTGCATATGTAGAATGGCCACAGCACACCAAGAAATGGATGTTTGGTGAACTGAATAAACATGTGTGAAAGCATGTACTGAGAATCAAGAAAGACATTTTAATATTTCTTTGTCTACATATTTTGATCTTGAATTAGTACAAAGTAATCATGAGAATAAGTAAAACAATATATAATAAAGGCTTGTTTATTATAAATATAATAAACAATATATAATAAATAAAACAATATATATAACAATATATAATCATGAGAATAAGTAAAACAATATATAATAAAGGTTATTATATATATAATAAACAATATATAATTATTTGTGAATGTTGATGCGCTCCACACATTTCAATATTATGATATGAAAGCAGCCTGGTTTATTGTTGAAATCCCTTACCTGGGGGTCAAGAGGTCTGCTGGGGCTCTGTCACTTCCGGCTGCCCTAGGAGGCTCTGTGATGGTGTGCACGACCTCGCTCCCTCACACTCCACCGTTAGAGCTAACATCTCTGTAAACAAACACCTACAGGTCCTGAGAACTTCTGTCATCTTGTCCCCTTCTCTATGCCTGTAGGGTGTGGGCACATCCTCTAACCTCTTATAGCTTTGGACTCTTAACCTGTAAAATGAGGAAGCTATCTGGTCTACCTCTTTTATAAAGTTGTCTTGAGGATCACATGAAACAATGCATGTAATTGTAAAGGACTACACATAGGTAAGGTACTGCTGGGGAAGAAGAAATTTTCCTCTTCCCTTCTAAGTTCTGCTGGCAGGTCTAAGGATGAAATTGACGTGAGACAGATTAAGATGAGAAAATCAGACAAAATTTTATTAACGTGTCTACATGGAGAGACCCAGGAACTGAGTCACTCGCCGAAGTGGCCGAAGCCCTCACCTTAAATACCATCCGCAGCTAAAGACATGAGAGGAGGTTGGGAATAGGGGTTTGGGACTTGAAAGTGGAGGAAGGCAATTGACATGAAGATGGAAAAGCAGAAGTTTGGTAAACAACCGTTTGCTGGGCCAGGCAGAGACAATGGGACACAGAGAGGAATGGTAACAGACAGACAGTGCATAATACAGTTATGTATGGTGATGTTCCCTTCCTGGAACATGTGCTCTGTGTTCTTTTAGGCAGTTCGTGGGAAGGTCAGAGGTTCTCCCTGAGTCTTTGGGGCCTTAAACATAATCAGCCTAAGTTTTTAAAAAATTTATTTTATTGAAGTATAGTCGATTTACAATGTTGGGTTAATTTCTGCAACACAGCAAAGTGATTCAGTTATACATATACATATATATTCTTTTCCCTTATGGTTTATCACAGGATATTAAATATAGTTCCCTGTGCTCTACAGTAGGACCTTGTTGTTTATCCATCCTATATATACTAGTTTGCATCTGCTAATCTCAAACTCCAGATCCATCCCTCTGGCACCACCCCTCCCCCTTGGCAACCACAAGTCTGTTCTCTATGTCTGTGAGTCTGTTACATAAATAAGTTCATTTGTGTCATATTTTAGATTCCACATATAAGTGATATCATGTGGTATTTGTCTTTCTCTTTCTGACTTACTTCACTTAGTATGATAAATGGCAAATTTTGCTCCCCTACAGTGCTATTATTTAAATACCACATGCAGAATTTCATACTAATGAAGAAGGATTTATTGGCACCAAGTGGATCTTGGGAACCCCAAAGAACACTTTGAATGCTTGGGGAATAAGTTCTCAGGGAGGTTTCACAAGGGGCTGGACGCATGCCCTGATAACAGAGAGGTATTTAGGGTAGGAGTGGGTGCTACTCAAGTAGGCACCAAAAAATGAAGCCATGCTGTGAGGGGCGACCCTGTCTGCAAATCCCTTTTCTCTCCTTGCCTCCCCTCCCTTCCTTTCCTCTTCTTTTAAAACCTTATTACCTAGACTCTGTTATTCCATCTGTACCTCATTCTTAATGAACAGCTATTATGATAATAAATGAAAGATATTAAAGATACTACTTCAAACAGAGCTGTCATTATATACTCTTCATCATATTATAAACACTTTCAACATTATCCCATGTAGAAGACACAATATAGTACAAATTTAAATTTTATCATTTTAAAACGGAAATGCTATGCATAGGAAAGAGTATATATATAAATGTGAGTCTTTGGCCCACTTTTCTTTGAGGTTGTATCTTTTTTTACTTTCAAGTTTTTTTTTTTTTTTTTTGATTGTCTGTGTGACAAATATGTTCTCCTGATTTATGTAGCTTGCTTTAGATGAACAGAAGTTCTAAATTTTAATGTGATTTGAATGTAGCCATCTTTTCTTCTACGGTTAAAGCTTTCTATTTGTTGTTTAAGGAGCTCTTCTCTACCCTGAGGTCATAAAGATATTGGGTTATATTTCTTTCCAGAAACATTAATGTTTCATTTTCTCACTTATGCCCTTAATCATCTGGAATTAATACTTGTATGCAGTGTGAGGTACAGATACATTTATGTTTCCAGGTGGATAAGCACTTGTCCGGGTAACATTTTTTTTTTAATTAATTAATTAATTAATTAATTTATTTATTTTTGGCTGTGTTGGGTCTTCGTTTCTGTGCGAGGGCTTTCTCTAGTTGTGGCAAGCGGGGGCCACTCTTCATCGCGGTGCGCGGGCCTCTCACTGTCGCGGCCTCTCTTGTTGCGGAGCACAGGCTCCAGTTGCGCAGGCTCAATAGTTGTGGCTCACGGGTCTAGTTGCTCCGTGGCGTGTGGGATCTTCCCAGACCAGGGCTCGAACCCATGTCCCCTGCATTGGCAGGCAGATTCTCAACCACTGCGCCACCAGGGAAGCCCCAGGTAACATTTTTTGAATGGTCCAGCTTTCCCCACTGAACTAACACCTCTGTCATGTATCAAGTTTCTATTAATGCATGGACCTGTTTCTAAGCTTTCTGCTGTTTGATTGTTCCTTTGTGAATGCCATACCAACTTAGTTATTATAGTTTTGTATTACAGTTTGCTATTTAGTAAAGCAAGTCTTTCCTCTCATGCTTCTGAAGGAGTGTCTTTCTTTAGTCTTATCCTCTTGTTCTTCCATAAAACTTTTAGAATTTCAAGTTTCATTTTAAAAGGTTGTTGGGATTTTTTTTAAACATCTTTATTGGAGTGTAATTGATTTACATTGTTGTGTTAGTTGCTGCTGTACAACAAAGTGAATCAGCTATATGTATACATATATCCCCATTTCCCCTCCCTCTTGCGTCTCCCTCCCTCCCACCCTCCCTATCCCACCCCTCTAGGTGGTCACAAAGCACCGAGCTGATCTCCCTGTGCTGTGCGGCTGCTTCCCACTAGCTATCTCTTTTACGTTTGGTAGTGTATATATGTCCATGCCACTCTCTCACTTCGTCCCAGCTTACCCTTCCCCCTCCCCGTGTCCTCAAGTCCATTCTCTACGTCTGCGTGGATGGACCTAGAGTCTGTCATACAGAGTGAAGTAAGTCAGAAAGAGAAAAACAAATACCGTATGCTAACACATAGATATGGAATCTAAAAAAAAAAAAAAATGGTTGTTGTGATTTTGATTGCAATTCCTTTGAATTAAAAGCTCAATATGAGGAGAGTGGACATTTCAGTGATATTGAGCCTTCCTGCCCATCATGTATATCTCTCCATTTTTAAAAGGGTGTCTTTTGTTCAAGTTTATAGATTTTCTGTCTAAAATTTTTATACAAGTTCTTTTGTTATAATTATTCCAAGGTAACTTATTTTTTCTTGCTATTATAAATGGTTGTCTAAAAAACTTCCTTTTTTAAAAAAACTTTTGCTGGTGTGTAGAAGTGCAATTGAACTTTATCAGGAATCTTGATAAACTCTATCATTAATTCTGTTAATTTGTCTGAAATTCTTTTCGACTGTCCCATCTGTGAATGGTGATGGTTTTGTCCTCTCTCCCTCCCCCCTCCTCCTGCCCATCTCATTTTTTTTTTATTTTTGTCTTGTCCTGGCAATGCCTGCAGTGAAATGTTTACTAGAAATGGAGATAGCCCAGTGTGAGGTTTGCCCATTAAGGAAGTTCCCATCTACTTCCTATTTACTAAAAGTTTTTTGTTTTCTTTCCTTTTTTTGAGACGGGGGTTCATTAATGGATATTGAATTTTATCCTCTGATAAGTCCAATAAATGTGGTCATAAAGTATTATCTTTATTATACTACACATGCTCCATTCAACTTCCTAATACGTATTTGGAATTTTTGCATCTATGTTCATGAGTAAAATTGGCCAGTAATTTTCCTTTTTCAGATGGTCCCAGTCTGGTTTAGATAATTGGATTTGGGAATATTATCAGTCTCATGGCATTATTTGGGCATATTGTCTGTTTTTATGTTCTCTGGTAGAATCTGTAGCTTTTAGAGTTGTTTGTTTATTGAATATTTGGTACATCTTACCAGTAAAGCCATCTAACCTAATGTTTTCCCCAAGGGGAGATTTTAAATATCAGTGATTGAAACTATTTAATATAGTATTGACTTATTTCTTGAATTAGTTTGGTACTTTATATTTTTCCAAGAATTTGTCCATTTTCAAAATTTGAAAATGCATTACCTTAAAGTTTTTTTTTTAGGGAATTCCCTGGTGGTCCTGTGGTTAGGACTTGGTGCTTCCACTGCCAGGGCCGGGGTTCAATCCCTGGTCGGGGAAATAAGACCCCACAAGCCACACAGCGCGGCCAAAAAAAAAGTTGTTTTTTTTTTTTTAATAATATTCTCTTATCTTTTTAATTTCTGATGCATTCCAACATTTTTTTTTCTTCTTTGCTTTTATCTTGATCAGTCTTGCCACAAGTTGGCCAATATTATTAGTCTTTTTAAAGAACTAACTTTTCCATTGTATCTTTGTTTTCTATTTCATTAATTCTACTCTTATCTACTCTCAACCTTATTTTCTTTGGGTTTATCCCCATTACCTTTTTTTCAAAGTTCTTGAAATGGATACTTAATTTTTAGCCTTTCTTCTTTCTGGATAAAATCACTGAAGGCAATGAATGCCCCATAAATTTACTAATCCCCATTTATAATGAGGAAAGAGCAAGTCAAAGACTCAGTGTTTTTCATGGACACTTGTGTTTTCAACCAGAATTTAATAAGATTCCTTTTGTATTCCTTTTGTTTATTTTTAGAGTTACCTTCTATTTGTGGAACATGGTACTGGGTTTCCTCTTATAATACATTTATTTAAGTAGAGAGTCATTTAAAGAAAAAAAAAATTAAGTAAATAATCAAACAGGTGGTACACAATAGGCCAAAGATCCTTAAAGTGGTATGTTGCATCTCAAATATGAGAAACATTATGAAAGGACTATAATTTGGGACTATTGTTTGGGAAACTGATGTTCCAGTCAACACACTGCCTTCTCTCATCCACATGAGTGGTCATTGGCATATAGGTATTCAACCGCAGACGGTGAGTTCTGCGCAATTAGAGAATAAGACAGGTTCTGGGGAGATGCACATGCACAAACGATCCAGTGTCTAAAAAAGGAAGATGTTCATAATAGAAGCGATATTAAAATTGAAGATTGGATTACTCGCGAGAGGTCATGAGCTGTTAGGACACGGTGATCCTTGGGACCCAGCACGGGTTCATGAAGGGCACATCTATATAATGCATTTCTCCCTTTGACAAGATTATTAGACCGGCAGCTCAGTAGAGGTCAAGGAGAAAGACCGTATCTTGGCTTTAGTAATACGCTGGGCAAAGTCATTGTATCCTGCTAGAAATGATGGCAATAAATGTGTTTGATGTACGTTCATTAGGGCGCAGAGTTATTTAGGAAAAACAATCCAAAGATTGTTTTTTTGTAATGAATGTATCATTGTGCATCCAGAGGAAAGTTATAATAATATGCCACAGGGCTCTTTGCTGTTTAGCAAGTTTGTCAAGAGTGCCAGGTGATATAAAGTTAATTAATATCCCAGATGACAGAATACATATTTTAAAAGGTATCCAGAAGCTGGAATTAGATATGGAAACTCATGCAGTGGGGCTGGTGGGCATGGATGTGCAGTGTTCCACTAAGATCGATACTCCTATTTCCTGCTGATGTTCCTAGGGTGGCAGAACTTCCTGCGCAGATAACCCACGCAGGCTGCAGGCAAAGCCTTGAAAGTCTTCTTGCTCCAAGGATAGCCAATTCCAGATTTCCCTCGGAGGCTCATGTTTTGCCGTAAACATTCATGTATGTTCATGCCTGCATCTGTTCAACAATACACGCATATTTTATGGTTTTCCTTAAAAGGATATTTTCACTGACAGAACTTTTGTTTTGTATTTAAAAGACACATTTGGTACTCAGCCATGAAAAGGAAAGAAATTGGGTCATTTGTAGAGACGTGGATGGACCTAGAGACTGTCATACAGAATGAAGTAAGTCAGAGAGAGAGAAACAAATATCGTATGTTAACGCATATATGTGGAATCTAGAAAAATGGTACAGATGATCTTATTTGCAAAACAGAAATAGAGACACAGACATAGAGAACAAATGTATGGACACCAAGGGGGGAAGGGGGGGATGACTTGGGAGATTGGGATTGACATATATACACTATTGATACTATGTATAAAATAGATAACTAATGAGAACCTACTGTATAGCACAGGGAACTCTACTCAGTGCTCTGTGGTGACCTAAATGGGAAGGAAATCCAAAAAAGAGGGAACATATGTATACATATAGCTGATTCACTTTGCTGTACAGTAGAAACTAACACAACATTGTAAAGCAACTATACTCTAATAAAAATTAATTAAAAAAAGCATATTTGGATTAATTCCTAGTCTCACAATTGTTGATGAGTTAAAAGTACATATACTTGTCTAGAATCATAGAATTTTAGAGGAGTTGGTAACTTAGAACACATTCTAATTCTCTCATTCTACAGATAAAGAAATCAATCCTGTTCTTCCACTTTATTATACATAATGTCTCTGAATCTGAGCATTTCAAATTGAAGAGTCCAATTTTTAAAATCCATTATCATGCCAACGGCTTCCATTCTCTTGCTACTACAATTCCTTAGTTTAATTTTAATTCTTAAATTTTCATTTAACATCTAGAATTATTCTAATTCTTGACAGGAAGCAGTCAAATTTTTTGATATATGATTTCCTATAAAAGAATAATAAGATTTTGGGTTGGTTTGTTTCCATTAATCTCACTCATGGTGCCTAGGAATATTTTTATTATAGCAAGTCACTAGGGAAGTGTTTGGGGAAGAATTTGCAGTGAGTTTTGAGTTTCTTCCCTGGGTTTTAATGAATCCAAGAATCTACAGTGTTCTAAATATAGCTTAGATTATTATCTCTACATTACTTTTGTCCAAAAGGAAACATTGCTGGGTAGCAAAAACAGAATAAGAAGTCAGGAACTGGTTTTCCCGTTTTCAGTCCCTCCCTTTCTAGTCGAGGACGCTGAAGCATAGCGACTCACCTTCCTGCTTTAACGCACTTCTGTCTCTATCAAAGAACCGCGATAATGTCTAAGAGGGCGCCTTGAAAATTATAAAGAATTTGTAACCATGATACTTGTAGGAGTGGGTAGAAAATTCAGTTTCATTCATCCCTCTGGCTTACCGTTGTTTCAGTTTGTCATTTTTTTCTTCTAGTTTATTTCTTAAAATGTTAGACTGTTGCAGGCAACAATGGTTATTAAGCATATGACTAGTAAAATTTCTTCTTCTTAAAAAGTAGATGTTTCATTTTCAAACATGAGCTATAATGGGTAAAGTCATAGGCTTGGATCTAGGGGTATTGTTCCTGAAAAAAGGCACATTGTGGGAAGCACATCTTCTACTTGGAAGAAGCCGGGGAACTAGAGGGATGAGGAGAAATGCGCAGGTAGTGAGAACATGAAACTAAATTAAGTGGACATGCCTTTATTTATAGAGGCGGCCTTGTGTGGTTACGATGTGTGTCTGCCGGTGGTGAGGGGAAGGCTAAGTGCCATGCTACTTGGCAGGGCTGTGGTGCAACCAGCAGTCTATAATTAGAAAGTCCCTGGAGCTCAGAACCATGGCAGTCTTCCACGAGGAACTGCATTGTCAGTGCCTTTACTTTGAGTACTTTCCCCTACCCCTTCCTTTACCCTTCCTTGATTTTTCTTTCAGGAGCCCAAAAGTGATGCCAAGATGCAGGTATCACAGGAGCAAGAAGAAAGGTGCTCTCCAAGGAGTACTGCACGTCTGCTGAGATAAGGGTGAGGAACACGGAGCCTGAGAACGTCTACATATCTCTCCCAACTCCTTCAAAAAGAAATACGGAAGATTCTCAGATGAAAATAGCTTATCTTTGCTTTGGGGAAAAGCCAAAACCCATTAGCTAATCAATACCATTTTACCTTAAGAACATCTGTGGGTTGTTGGATCAGAAGGCGTAACCCAAGGAGGCAACACTTTGAGACTGGAGAGTCATACTTTAAGGAACACAAACACAAAACATAGCAACGCTTTCGGACATCAGATGATGAGTGGATGCTGAGGGGAAAACGGCCTTTTCACTGGCCAGGCGGAGCTGAACTGGAGTACACGCTTACAGGAAACACAAAGGAAAGACTTGGAAGAAAGAAAAATATTTTCATGGTTTTCCCAGACAGATATTCCAGGCCAAGTGATAATGGAGACCAAGGATAATAGGTAAATGAGTTAATGTTTTAAGTTACAACACTTTGCACTGTGATTTTAAGGCTTATTGGGTTTTCCCATGTGAAACATATGTTGGCAAAAACAAAGGAAAGCTCTTTAGAGGTAAAAGTGAATCAACCATAGATACACTGGTTCTAATGGGAATTGTGCAGATAACACTTCAAGCCGTGGTTGACAATCACTCCTTACATTTCTCTATACGGTTTTGGATTTTGTTTCCTTGTGTGGCTCTTACAATGGACAGTTGACTAGATGTATTTTCTATATTTCTATTTTCTCCTTTGTAAAATGTATATATTGGTGCCTTTCACTGGCCATATGATTATTTAGAAAATATTAAATAACAACTGTGAAGTACTTGGAGTTGTATCAAATAAGCTGAGAGAAGAGAGAGAGAGAGCTCTCTGCTTTTCCTTTATAAACTATGACGATAAAAGATAACATTTGCTCCTTTCCTCAAATTTAGTTGCTATTTTATGAGAACCTATTTTATAAGCTTGAGGGTTTATGCAAAAATGTAGTATCGGTGTATATTTATAATTACCCCTTAAATTTCTCTGTGCTCTTCTTTTTTCTTAAGCATATAACAAAATACTCTTTCACTGGTTTTTGACGGCTGTATTCAAATAGTGTGTTCAGTAATTCAAAATTTAGGGCCACAGAGACCAGGTAGGGCTTCACATCTTGTAACCCAATGATGTCAATGAATAAAAAGATTTTTTAAATTTGGTTTTCCAAATTTGAAATATTGAAAAAACCCAATATTTGTTTTTTTTTTCTTTACCTTTTGAAAATTTTTATTCATTAGACAGAGGAAGTAAGTGTAACTTTTTCAAAATAACTTAACCTCTTAACAAATCGGGATTCATTTTGTGACTGATTGTCATTCAAATGTGTGGTTCACACAGGTATAGAGACTACTTAATGGGTCTGACTTTTATTGACAAGTTGGAATATTTGATTATTTCTAATATTATAAGAAGTCACCTGAGATGAATTTTCTCACTATTTCTGATGCTAAATTGTTTAAGCTTGAAAGAAGAACCCTCATGTAGTATCATATGTGTTATATCACAGTATTTCTTTGGATTTTTTCTTTTTTTTACCTTCTAAACTGCTTCCATGTAGTGCTTTTCTCCATGTAGTTTTGAAAGTAGATGTTTTTTCAAATTAAAGGTGACCTCATTTACATTCAACTTATCAGTTGGCTGATTTGTTAGAAATAATTTCATTTATAAATTTATTTTAAATAGCAGTGATAACATAGACTCACTGATGCTGACACTAAGTATACATTTTCAACAATCAGGATTGATTTGAAGCATCTAACATATAGTGAAAAAAACCAACAGATTAGATGATCTTTGCAGTCACTAGGTGATAAAGTCTATTTACAGCTAGAACAAAGTGTAAATTAACTTTGAGAATATCTTTGCAGAGATTTACATCCTATAGGCTTTGGGTACTTTCGAATTTCCGCAGAACTTATAATTTACTTAAAGTGAAAATGTCAGTGACTGGTTACAGCAACATTTATGAATACATAGAGCAGAGTATATGGGTTGATAATCAAAGCATCAACCTATAAACACACTTTTATTAAGACACTTAAAACCTGTCTTATTAAGACCATTACTATGTAAAACTTGATTGTCTGGTCTTTTTGTCCCTGGGGCAAGATAATAAGTTTTAAAGCTAAAAAGGATCCGGGGTGGGCTTGATCTCTGGAGCACTGTATCCCGAGTTCTCAGGGGCATGTGTGGGCCGTGGACCTTGCTCTGAGCCACTGAATTAACACACAGAGCTTTCCCAGGGAACTGGCTTTAGGCAAGTATTTGGGGAAAAGAAGTTACATTATCTGTGTGATAAGCAATATAAAATGTTACACTAAGATAAAAGCGGATATATTATTGACTATACCATCTGAACATTAAACTAAAAATTGAGTTAGTCTCACTTGTTGAAGGCTGCTTTGGGATTGGTTCCCTTCCATTGCCTTCAGGGGGACTCTGGAGTGTCAGTATGTGACAGTGCAAAGAGCAGATTCCAGGATACGGAGGGGTGGATGAGATCTGGGGAAACTGCCCCCTAGGATGCTAAGGAAACAGTTCTAGGTATGCGGTGCTAAAGAGCTTGGTCCATTTGGGGTTGATTCAGGCTGGTGACAATGTCTAAGAGGTCCTGTCTTAGTGTCTCATTTGATGGATGAGAAAACTGAAGTTATGTGACTTGTTCAAACTCATAAGGTTGGTTAAAGAAAAAATTATCCTGATACTTGTTAAAATGGTAAGGAAGATTTTATTTCGGACTTGACACCGATTGCAATTGTGGTGGAGATCTGGCTTAACTCATAATACAGCAAAGACAGCTAGGTAGTTATAGCCAGTGAGCCGAGAGAGGGGGCCAGTGGATGGCAAATTAATAAGAGGAGGCATCCAGGGTGGGGAATTCCAGCTAAACCGGCTTGACAGGGTACTTGCTGAAGGCAGGCCAGGGTGATAAAGTATCAAGGGTCGGGAGGAGGACTTTGGTTAGCTGCAGGGGTTAATCAGATCTCAAGGGTGAGGAGATTCTTGCTAAACTGACAGCAGGATTCTTGCTAAAACTGGGCTAGGCAGTTCAAAGACAGAGCCCGAGGACGAGGCCTAGTTGAAAAGAGGGCTCAGAGGAGCCTTCTAAAGTTTGGCCAAGTGGAGAGCCCTTGTCAGGTTCAAGCCCGGCCACAACTGGACCAGTGCTATCTTCCTGCAGGGTCCATCCAAGGTGTTGAGTGTCCATCTAACCAGGGGATGGCAGTGCAGCCCTTTCAGTGAGGATCCTCCAGACGAACTGTTACCGATCCAAACTTGGGTCCACTCGCCCACACGTCGTAAAGCCAGCGTACTGACCCCGCAGTTGTGGTGAAGGAAAAGTGCAGTGTTTATTGCTGGTGCCAAGCAAGGAGTCCAGGCAGCTAGTGCTTAAAAGGCCTGAACTCCCCAAAGGCTTTCAGGTAAAGGTTTATAGAGACAGGGGGAGGGAGGGGGCTTGTGGAGGGCGTGATCAGCTTGTGGACGTTCTTCTGATTGGTTGGTGGTGAGGTAACTGGGAGTCAACATCATCAGCCTTCTGGTTCCAACAGGTCTGGGGTCTCCATGCTTGTGGGCAGCATGCAGTTAACTGGTGGGGATTTCAGTATCTGCCAAACAGCTCAAAGGACATGGCTCAGAATATCACCTGTAGCCCTGGAGGAGGAACTAAAGGTCCTTGACTTTGTTTAATGGCTAAACTATTATTATTTTGTCTTGCTTGACTGTTTTCCTTTCTTTCTGCGTTTTCTCACTTCTCTGATTAAATTTACTCTTTGGAACTCGGGGAAGGCCTAGGAGGCTATAGTTTTTCTACAGACAAGAGGCAGGCAGAGGACTTGGTGGGGGTGGTCTGTTCTGGGAAGACCCCACAGAGTTCTGCTCGCTACAGAAGCTCTGTCCTTAAAGTCATTCATTCAACTAACACGTGTTGGGCATTTATTATGCCTGGTCTTTAGAATATGGAAGGGAATGAAATGGATGTAGATACCGACTTTTGTGACTTTTCCTTTCTAACAGAGGGAGACAGTACACAGTAAACATAATACATAATTAAATTATATGGTACCTCATACAATGGAACAAAAGGACCAGTGGGCATGAAAAGGAGGTGGGAGTCCGATGGGGTGTCGTAGGAACGTGTGTCACAGTTTTAAATAGGATGCTCAGGAAAGACCTCTTGGAGATGAAATTTGAGCAAACACTTGAAGGAGGTGAGTGAATTAGTCATAAGCTATTTAGGGGAAGAATGTTCCAGACAGGGGAGCACGTGCAGATCCCGTAGGTGGGCGCTGCTTGGCACGTTCTAAGAACAGGGAGGAGACTGGTGTGCTGGTGGGGAGGGACTGAGGGCCAGGGAGTCGAAGTCATGGTTGAAGAGGAAGCCATGAAGGAGATGGGGACCCACTGCAGGGAGTGACACGGTCTGACTTACTTTGTAAAAGGGTCCCTCTAGCTGCTGTGGGGAGGGCAGGGGTAGAGGCGGGGAAACCCATTATGGTTTGCTGTCACAACCCAGGTGAGAGATGACGGCAGTTCTGGCCAGGAGGGCTGTGTGTAAGAGGCCCTTACCTGATGGCTCTATGCTGGTTCATGTGTCAGTCTGTCCAGGGAGGCTGGGAGAATGTCCTGACCACCTGGCAGTGTCGGAATGTCATTTAAGATGAATGTCGACAACCTGATGAGGATCTTTCCAACAACCATCGGTTCCCTAATTCTCCAGTACCTCCTGGGTGTCCAGCAATTCAAGTTGATTCCAACATTAACTACCCAGAGTTAGCACAGACCCCACAGTTACAGGCTTAGTCCTGCGGGATCGCCTTCACTTGAGGTGCCAGCAGGGACGGAATTCCCAGGCTACCCCCACTACAAATTCAGGGATTCCCAGGACCCCTGCCCTCAGGTTCAATAATTCACTAGACTGACTCAGAACCCAGAAAGCTCTTTACTTATGACTACAGTTTATTATAAAGAATACAACTCAGGAACAGCTCATGGCAGAGATGCATAGGTCAAGATTTGGGGGCAGCAGGTGTGCAGAGCTCCCGGGCCCTCTCCAGGTGCACGTCCCGTCCCAGCACCTTCATGTGCTTACCAGCCTGGAAACTCCTGCAGCTTGGTGGTTGTTCCAGAGTTCCCAGCTAAGTGTCATCATGTTGGCGTGATTGATTAAATCATTGGCTGTTGGTGGTTGAAGTCAATCTCTAGTCTATCTCCCCTCCCTGGAGATCAGAACGGGTCAGAAAGTTCCTACCCTCTAATCATGTGGTTGGTTCCTGGGGTGACCAACTCCCCTCCCCACCCCCATCTGAGGCTACCTGGGGGCCCTGCCATCAGCATACAGAAAACACTCTTATCACTCAGGAAATTCCAAGAGTTTTAGGAGCTCTGTGCCAGGATCCAGAGGCAAAGACCAAATATTTATTTCCTATTATCCCATAATCAAAGTAACAAAGATTCAGATGAGAGAGCAGAGTCCAGTCTTCAGGAGAGCAGGCAGATAAGCTGAGTCCAATTGTATGAAAACTAAGCCCAGACAGGGAAGAGCAGGTGTGCAGGAGAGGGCGAAGCAAACCTGCCAGCCCTGACTTCTGATGGAGTCATGGATTTGGTGGCAGTAACCCCGGAATAGAGCCAGGGACATAGAGTCCAAAGAAAGAACAGTGGATTAGCAATTATTCCGCACCTCCTAGGTTTCAATAGCTTGTGAGTATAAATAAGGTCAATTAATATTTACACCCATGTCTCCATGGCTCCAGATCTTCACCTGTTGGTAAGACATTAACCTCCATGCTCTTCTTGTTGGCTTAAATTCTTCCCCAGCTACTTCTGGGTGTCCTCAGGGTGGTGGCATCTCCTATGGGCCCAGGAACGAATTTGCTCACGTTCTTTCCACGTGAGCCTCTTGGTCAAGGGCACTTGTCATGACCCCTGCAGCTGGTGCCTCAGTAAGACTTGATCCCAACGGACTCCCTTGGGACCAAAGTGACTGCAACCTGTGGATGGTAGGTCGGGAAGAGGAATGGCTTCTCCTCAAGCCCGTGCTGATTTTGTTTCCTAGGAAAGAGGCAGTGCTGCATGGACTTATTCCCATTCAGTATTTCATGGCACTGGTTCTTCACCTTCTGTCCTCATAGGCTCCACACCGGTCCTTCGTGTGTGGCCAGAGAGGGGAGGCTGGTTCCCATCCTGTCCCTTCTAGGTCTTCTCTTTCCTCTCTTCCTTAGACACCTACCTCTGCATCCAAACACAACAAAACCAACTCAACAAACACCCTCCCAGCTCCTTTAAGAGAAAACAAATTGTGTAATGGGGAGAGTATAAACTTTTGAGCCAGACATAACTTGGTTTGAATCCCATTTACTAGTCATGGAGCCTTGAGTAAGTTACTTCTTTTCATAATATGGGGAAAATAATGCCTATAATAATGTTAGATCAGAGACTGTGAATGTAAGACACTTGTGTAGTACCTGATGTGGAAAAGGGCACCATTGCTCTCATCCCTCCATCCTCCAGAAACCGGCACTGATGGCTCACCCACAGTCCAGAGCATCTGTCATCACGCAGGTGCCCCAGGAACGGTGCTGCCACCACCATCCCAGCCTAATGAGCAGTTGCAAACCCGTCTTTCTTGTCCTTCTTGGTTGGTGGTGGGGATTTATGGCCAGAGGCCCAGAGCAGCGTGGAGAGTGGGCCCATGGGGCAAAGGGAAAGTATTGGTGTATGTGGAGGGGTGCTTGGGCTTTCACCTTCCTTACCAGGAATTGACAGAAATCGTATGCTTGGCCTTGGTACCCCTCTACCTTGTGATAAAAATTTTATCATGAGAAATTTCAGGCATCCACAGAAGTAGGGGGAACTATTACAATGAACATCCATATAGCCAATGGGCAGATTCAGTGATGATTGAAATCCACCACATTTGTTCATGACCCTCTTTTTCTTTGTGTCAGGGTGTTAAAGCAAACCCTAGACGTCTTATTTTTCCCTGGTCTTTGTGGCAGGGCCCTGAGTGTACATCTGTGTCGGGGGGCACTTCTTAAACTGCAGGGTGGTCCTCTGAGGAGCCCCAAGGGCTGCTCCGCTCCAGGCAGGTTCCTCTCAGGGAAGGAGGGACTCGTGTGCGGAGCCGGGGCAAGTTCGGTGCGGTCCCCAGAAGGCACAGATGGGAGAAGAGGAACAGTCACAGCCATAGAAACACATGTGTTATTTAACATTCATGGCTGTCAGAATCATTGCCCTTTAGACACTGCTTAGGAAGGTCCCCTTCGCTGAAAAATCAACTGATAGCTTTTTCTTCAGAATAATAGAAAGTTAACTTATTACCCAGCATGAAACAGGATTTTAAATTATCTCATTTACTGAATCTCCTGGGGAGGGGTGCTCGGGGAAGGAATCTCATATAGAAGTGATAGCATAGAGTCAAATCGACTCAAGATGATTTTTTTAAATTAAGCAGTAGGCAAAACGATTTATATGTGAAAATTTAATATAAATGGTTCTCATTTCTAGTCTGTTATGATTGAAAGCAGTAGCCGTCGAAAAACAGTACAGAAACAAAACGCTAATTCTTTTCAGAGGCAAACTCCATCTGAAAGCTACAGCACCTCCTAGACCAAGTAAACAGATGCTGCAGAAAAAGCCCTCAAAGAGTGAGTAGAAAAAAACAAAATCCCTAGAACAATCGTAGAAAATATAAAAGACAGAAAAGCTGTATAAAAGTGATTGCATATGATTGTGCCATCTGGCATAAGAAGGCACAGCCAAACCATTTGACATTCTGACGTAAGGTTAAGTCGCTACCTGCTCCCCACTGCCCACAAAAGGGAAAACAACGAAAAGGAACTGACCGTTCTCACGTTGCAAGAAAGTGGTGGCTGAATGCAGAGTCCCGAATGAATGGATTTCAGACAGTATTTAATTTGTTCCTTTCACCTGCATGGAGAAAGATGAAGGCAAATGTGTTTTTTAAAAGACAATGGGGCTTCCCTGGTGGCGCAGTGGTTGAGAATCTGCCTGCCAATGCAGGGGACACGGGTTCGAGCCCTGGTCCTGGAAGATCCCACATGCCGCGGAGCAACTGGGCCCGTGAGCCACAACTACTGAGCCTGCGCGTCTGGAGCCTGTGCTCTGCAACAAGAGAGGCCGTGATAGTGAGAGGCCCGCGCAGCGCGATGAAGAGTGGCCCCCACTTGCCGCAAGTAGAGAAAGCCCTCGCACAGAAACGAAGACCCAACACAGCCAAAAAAAAAAAAAAAAAAAAAGACAATGATGTACTACAGACCCATCATACATGTTTACCATACCTTTATTTTTAACTAGGGAGGGCTTAGCTTAGAGCTTCAGTCGAGCCCCAGAAGGAGAGGAGAGAAGGTTTGCAAGGAGGACGCATGTCTTGCAGATATCGTGTTAAGTACGGAGGAGGCAACTGATGGCTTCTCTGTCCGCTGCTCACAGCCACTGAAAAAGGCAAACACTGGGAGGGTCATCTCTGTGTCTGCACTTTACTAATAGTACCTCGTCATCATATTCTTTGGATCCATAGGTCGTGTTACAATAAGAGATGATTAAGAACCCTTGTTCCCTATTCTGGAACAGGAAATTGTGACCATACATTTTTAGAGTAAATACCATGAATGTTACCCAGTTTACTTACAGTTATTTAGTGAAGGCTGCTCAAAGGGTTAGGTTAGGATTAGCCCATTCTTTCAATTGAGAGCGTGGATTCTCCCTGGATTGCCTCGTCTTAACCTTCTGCGTCCACTCAGTTGACTGGTTAAGCCATGCCTAGCTATTGGTGCTTTTTTTTCCACTTTAACGTCTTTAAAACAGAATGTCCAGGGAAATGTGCCAAAAAGGTACAACGATGTGAGCATGGCTGCAGGGCTCTGGGAGGATGCTCAGGAAGGAGGGGCTGGGGCAAGGCAGGAGAGGTGATCCTGTCTCTGAAGCCTTTGAACTTGAAGCACTGAGTGTTGTTATGCTGGGGAAAGGCTCAGTCGTGCTTCGTTATAGATCAACTCGGTGGCAACAGGAAGGATTAGTCGGAGGGGAAACGATTTGGGGCAGTAAGAAGAGCTGGGACCCTGACCTAGTGGTCTGAGTAAAAGAGGGTAAGGACCTGAACCAACAGGAACAGACGGAGGGAATGGATTCAAAAGGTGTTGATAGGACTGAGCACTTCGACACGGTGGCCGATTGGGTGTGTAAGGAGAGGGTTTGCAGACAATGACCAGCATTTCCTTCTTGGAATATTTGTTTTGCATCTATAATATCTTTAGATTATTTAACCAAAAAGGGAAAATATTTAGAAAACAAGAAAGTGACCAAAGGCTTACAAGACAAACACACATATAACTTTCGTTGCTAAGGACATTAAATATGTGTTTTCTGAACTACATTCAATTGCCCTTAATAGTTTTCCACTGATGAGTTTTTTTTTTTAATTAATTAATTAATTAATTAATTTATGGCTGTGTTGGGTCTTCGTTTCTGTGCGAGGGCTTTCTCCAGTTGCGGCGAGTGGGGGCCACTCTTCATTGTGGTGCGCGGGCCTCTCACTATCGTGGCCTCTCCTGTTGCGGAGCACAGGCTCCAGACGCGCAAGCTCAGTAGTTGTGGCTCACGGGCCTAGTTGCTCCGCGGCATGTGGGATCTTCCCAGTCCAGGGCTTGAACCCGTGTCCCCTGCATTAACAGGCAGATTCTCAACCACTGCGCCACCAGGGAAGCCCCACTGATGAGTTTTTAATGTAAATTACTTAGCCATTATAGTTATAAAGATTATGGAAATAGTGAACAATCATACAGTTTGTTTAGATTTAGATTTGGGTGAATTCTGAAAGAAAAACTGTACATTTGAATATTATTCTACCCTTTCCCTATTTAAAAATTTTGTCCCTGCTGCTTCAGAAATATTCATTTTTAGAAGCAGTCAGTAAATAGACATCTTTTTCCATTTTATAACTATCTAATTTATCCAATAAAATCCTATCAAGAGAAAATTTGAAATGGTTCGGGAAATGAGCAAAAATGTAGGATTTTAACAGATGAAGCATCTGTTCAATTGCAGTAATCATGTAAAATTCAGTCATTTTGGTTTTTTATGGATTCATTCCCAATTCTCCTTAAAAAGCTCTCTTGACCTATTTCTAACTAGCATTTCCTTTGTGTCCCCTCCAGTAGTGGTTGCCTGCCAACTACTATCATTGTTCTCCAAACAGCAAATGCATGAAGCCGTTCATGAACCCTTCCGTGTGAGGAAGGCTGTAGCATGCTCCTATTTTTAAATAAAGCAAAGGGAAAAAACAGAACATTGTTTTTCACAAATTCACAGATCTGTAATTTTGTGGACACAGTTTCTGTGATTCATATTTTCAAGTTATTGTTGCACTGACTCTGCACAGAGATAAAACAATGGTCAGCTTTTGAAGTGATCATTCATTGACATTATTACTCCAAGTCCAGATATTTAGACATTAGATAAATAAGAACATGTTTTTTTATTTTTAAAAATCTTTAATGAATGTAAGCAAGAAATGTTAAAAATAAAATATGACAAAATAAAAAAGATTCCATTTTTCATAAATAAACTCATTTCTCAAATACTTCTGATCCAAAGGATGTTAGTTTAATCAAATCATGGTCTAGGGATTCTATCTGAGACACTGCTTAACAGCTAAACACAGGTGAGTGTATTTTTACACAAGTAACTCAATTGGCTATAATTAACTGAACAGAACTAGTGAATTGTAAAATCTCACCCTTTTTGCTGTCTATATCTATATAGACATGTAGATATGTCTATATCTCTATTCTGTAATTCATGCTTATATATCACATTTATTTACTTATTTATCTTTAATTTTTATTGAACTGTGGTTGATTTACAATGTTGTGTTAGTTTCAGGTGTACAGCAAAGTGAATCGGTTATGCATATACATATATCCACCCTTTTTTAGATTCTTTTCCCATATAGGCCATTACAGAGTACTGAGTAGAGTTCCCTGTGCTATACAGTATGTCCTTATTAGTTATCTATTTTATATATAGCAGTGTGTATATGTCAATCCCAATCTCCCAGTTTATTCCTCCCGCCCTTTTCCCCCGGTAACCATAGGTTTGTTTTCCACATCTGTGACTCTATTTCTGTTTTGTAAATAAGTTCATTTGTACAGTTTTTTTAGATTCCACATATAAGTGGTATCGTATGATATTTGTCTTTGTCTGACTTACCATATTCATTCAAAAGTGTTTTCCAGCACGTGTGTGAGGGCTTTTGTGCTGCTTACATCCAGCCAGACTATAAAATTGCCATGTGCTTGAAAATACAAGACTGTAATTAGCTCTTAGGAGAGATTTTAGGGCACTTTTATCCCTAAAGCATGCTGACTGTGTGAGATTTTTAGAATCTCAAGCAAAGTGTTTCCCCTTTACTTCAATTCTGGGGAGCAGCATAGAATAAGGAAATTGAATGGAAACCTGGGTTCCAGTCTTGACACTTGGCATTTGCAAGTAAATCTTAGACAAATTACTTACCATCTCTGGGTCCTGAATCCTGATTTATAAATGTGGTTGATAATGTCTTCTTTGTAGATTTACCTGGGAATTAAATATGACAGTGGGTGTGAAAGATTCAGCATGTGGTTGGTGATAAATGAATACAAATGAGTATTATTCTAATTGGTGGAATATTTTTCCTTAGAGTGAACCCCAAATCTGTCTCTGGAGCCACAGAAATTTTTATACATGAAAACCATTCTCTTATTTGAACAGTGTAACATGTACCCTGGAGTCATGTTTTCCCCAGGATAAACATCTCTATTAGCACCAATAACAACCCCATATGGGGGTATGGACAGGGTATGGGTTTGCACGGAGTGGGGTTAGATCTTGGCCCTGTGTGTGGTCTGGGGAAATTATAACCTTTCTGAATCTCTTTTATTAAAAAATCTGTAAAATAGAAATAAAAATGCCTCATAGAATTTTAGTGAAGATTAAATTAGAAGTGTTGGGTGCCCAGTAAGTGTTTCATTATGGCAGGTATTATTATTATGTGTGGTTTTGAATTTCTCACCATCCCAATGACTGCTTTAAGTGAACAGTGGTCTCTGTGATACGATTTCAGAGGCAGTTGGGTGACTCACCTTCCCAAACTCTGAACCTAGTGCCCACACAGCAACAGAAATATCCTTGAGAGAGAGGAATAGGCTGCATTGCCTTCCTGCTGGAAGAAGCAAGTGGGGATCAGAGGAGACAGTGCCATGGCATTGAGAGGGATACGTCTTGTTGAGAGTTACCCCGTGTGCGTGGTCTTCTCCAAAGAAGGTTTAAAGAGACGGAAAGAAAAATAAATTCTATTTCTAAACACGCACAGACACAGGGAAATGCACCTGAAGGGAATCCCAGGGCCACTTTGGAGTGGGACTCCTCGTGAGCAGGAGGGATGTGCCTGGCAGGGAAGCAGGTCCATGACGGTGTGAAGGATGGAGCTGATGGGAGCTGACCTTGGGAAAGCTTGGGAGTAAAGACAATGAAGGAGGAAAAGGAAGAACCAGATCTCAGTCCAGACACAGAATCAACCAGGAGGGCAGTCTCTTTCCTGACGGGGACTTGAGGCTGCAGTGCTCATCCAAGAAAACCTTTAATGGAAGACAACGCCGTGACACTCAGGAGCTTTCCTTTATTTTAGCACTTTCCCTTTCATATTGAAATGATGTTTGTGTATCATTTCAGTCTTTGAGCTCCTTATGGGCACTGGGGTCGTTATTGACAGCATCATTGGTCTTTGATTTCTGGGCACCCAGCGGAGTGCCTGAATGTAGGATGGGCACAGGTCACGCTTACTGAACTCAGCAGAGCTGGGGAAGCAGTAGATCAAAGTGCAGAGTGCATCAGGAGAGGAGGTGAAGTTCAGATCCAGATGTTGAAGAGTACCCAAGACACCACTGGCCTGCTGCATGGTTTTTCTGGCATTGGCCTTGACTGTTCAGGTGCCAGAGCCACAGAGGAGGGCGATGGGGAGGATGAGGGTGAGAAGAAGAGTGTGGAGGCCGCCCTCTCGTGATGCCTGCCTGCGTGCCATTTCCATGAGCTGGCGCACCCCCAGACAGAGGCGGGAACTGTGCTCCTTTATCAGGATGCCAGCACCCAGCGAGCGCATCGTGGTCGTCACGCATTTTTATTGTATGAATAAATGCGACCCTCCCAGGTCAGCGACAGCCCTTTTCACCTCACCGTAACCCTGAGGAAGGGTCGTAACAGGTGAGGAAGTGAGCTCGGAGTGGTGACATCCCTCCCATGGAAAGGCGTGAGAGCGGGGCTGCAGGGGGCGTCGGGTCTGACCATCAGTTCACCTCCACACAAGGGGTGGAGGATGGAGACAGGTGGAAAGTGAAGAAAAGCAACTTGTGTAAATAGAGGACAAAACAGAAGGAAAATTATTAACTTCCTAAAAGAAAAGCACAATATCAATAGCTGGAAGAAACAGAAAAAAGGAAGAAGTGTATTAGAGTGTATTATGGTATTCGTTGCTCATACCATTTCCTTTTTTTCATGTTCAATTTAGTCAATTTTATGATGGAGTGTTTTATAGGTTTATGTCGTAAGTTTCCTACCATTGTGTCTAGGGCCGAGACTCCATTAAAACACTCTAATTATTAGCATGCAGTACATTTATTTTAATGTACATACTGCTATAGTTAGCTCACTCTATCTCTGTATTTTCTATAAAGTGTTCCAAGAGAGGATGTTTAATCAAGGTCGTCATAAATGGAAGAGGAATTCAGAAACCACACGTGGTTTTGTTATGCCCTGAAATGGCTAATATGGCTCAAGATGTGTCACCTTTACAAAATCTGAGGGCCTGAGTCACTTTTTTCCTATCTAATGCAAAGTTCTTTCAGATTACCCCATTGCTGTATATAACCATGACTACACTTAAGGCCCTTCCTGGTTAATTTTGCTTTGGCAAAGCTATATTAGAATAATCTAGGATTTTTGGCAACCAAACAGCTACCTCGCATTCACATTAACAATAGATTCAAAAGCATCATGTAAAGTCTATACAATCCTATTTTGTCAAAACTTTTACAGCAGTTTAGGGAATTCATAGTCCCTCTTTGGAAGGAGGAAAGGGAGGATTGTTCATTCAGAAACGTGACATCATTTCTCAGTTCTTTAGTTCCATGTTTAATGGAACTAAAAATAAAAGTTAAGGCACCGTCTCCTCTATCTCCATTTTCCTTCCTTGTGTGGAAGGGAAGAATAAGTGAGAATCTGAGATGATCATTCAGGCTTCCTGGGCCACCCTTACTCCCATCCTGAATGGGGTTTAAAGAGCCTTGCTGGATTTCTTTCACCTGTTGGCTAGGAACCATATGCTCAAGTGGATTCTCACTCATGTGAAAATGCTGAGTCTAGAACCTCACCTTCAAGTTAAATGGATAATACATTAAAAAAAAAAAAAATGGGAAAAGCTAGCGTCTAGGAGCTATGTTAAAAATGAGCATCTTTATAAAATAAATAAGCCATGGGGATTTAAGGTACAGCATGGTGACTACAGTTAATAATACTGTATTGTATATTTGAAAGCTGCTAAGAGTAGATCTTAAAAGTTCTCATCACAAGAAAAAAATTGTAACTATGTGTAGTGATAGATGTTAACTAGACGTATTGCGGTGATCATTTTGCAATATATACAAATAGCCGATCATTATGTTGTACACCTGAAACTAATATTACATGTCACTTATACCTCAGAGAAACAAACAGAGGCATGGACTAAAATCTAATGCCTCCATTAAACAAAATTAATTTTGCTTAAATGCCAAAAAACAAAAATGAATATTAACATATTGTGTGCTAACTCCAGTTATTTTTCTTACCTGCATCAGATTGATTTATTTTCTGTCTCCATTCATCAAATATTTTGTAGTTACTAACATCAGATAAACATGGAGATAGAAAGATGAGTAAGGCAATATTTCATAACTCAAGTCACCAAAGATGATCTTATGAGGAAGTCAGACTTGCGATGATTTAGAATAATTTCACTGAGGAATATACAGGATGCTGTGGGATCATGTAGCAAAGAAACCCTATCCTGTTTGAGATCATACATGTTGGTAACATGACTGCATAGATTCAGTTTTCCCAAGACAGTTTTTTTCTCTGTAGTTGATTCATTCTTATTTGATCACATGAGTTTGGATGGCCAAAATGAACAGGCTTAGTAATCATTTCAAGGGTGAATAAATAATTAAAATAGATTTTAGCTCTTTAGCACTTTTCATACATAGATATTGGAGAGGGAAGCATACATTTCCTCCACTTGGAATGTTAAGTAGATAACTAGTTGGGGCTAACAATGGCATCTTAGTGAAGTACACAGGTTTTCTTTTAGAGCAACATAGAGGGATCCAGAGGAGAGAGAGACAGAGAGAGAAGCAGAATAGAGAGAAAGAAGTTTGTACCATACCAAGTCTAATCTGAGATAAACTCATGATTGTTCCATTTTCCTTGTACGCTGAGCTGAGCCTCAGTTACTTTCAATCACAAGAGTTCTAGCTGATACAACATTAGGACATTATCATTAACTAAATTCCAGACTTTATTTTTATTCACTAGTTATCCACTAGTATCATTTTCCATTCCAGGATCCAATCCAGAATACCATACTATATTTGCTGAGCTTTTAAAGAACACTATAAAATATGTCAAAAGCATTCAGGGATAAGGTATCATAGTCAAATTATTATTATTAATCCTGCCCTTATCCAGGCTCTCAGGTTCCTTTTAATCACAGCAATATGAGATTTCAGTGCCAAATTCTTTGACGTTCTTTGTCAAAGTTATAAGCAAATATATACAATTACAAATAAAATCAAAGTTATTTCAAAAAAAAAAAAAAAAGTTAAGGCACCGTGTCTCCATTGGCACAGAGAAGGGAAGTTCTTTCACTTGTTTGGCTTGTTGTATTGAACGTGGCTTGCCAGCTAAGCTCTGCCTTTCTGGTTGAAGCCCAGATCCTCCGTGCAAAGGATCACTCTGCATAAGGCCTTGATGGTGGAGTTGTGGGGTCCACGGGGTAAGTCATCTAGAAAGTGGGCACCAGGCTCGCAGCCATGGTGCCCTGTGAGGCATCAGGCTTCCCAGCGAAGGATACTTGGGGTGCATCTGAAGGAGGAGTGGACATCGGGGAAGGAAGGGGAATACAGGCAGAGACCACATGAGAGAGCTGGGGAGTTAATTTCATGAGGCTGCAGCAGAGCCCGGAGGGTAGGTGGGAGCGGGGGGAGAGTAAATTGGGGTGAGGGCGGGGAGTGAGAGATGAGCGTGACAAGTAGAACTTCAATGTCCTTCTAAGGAGTTTGTATTTCGTTCTGTTCCTGTATGTACTTGAGGGCAAAGATGTCAGTTCCGACCATTCTGGAAAAAGACCTAGAGCATCTTAAGAAGACGGTTAAATAGACAAACCACTGGACTCACCAGAAAAGTCAAAGTAGCCACATTCACAAATGTTTGTGCCCAGAGGGACTCTACACACTGTGGTACAGGGAATGCCTTTGCCTTCGCATCAACTACAATGTTATTATTTTTAGATATAATTCGCATACCATAAAATTCACCTTTTAAAGGGTCCAACTCAGTGTTTTTAGGATATTCACCGGCAGTGGAGGCTGTGGCGGGCAGAGGGCAGGTGCTGGACGCCCCAGGAAAGCATGGAGACAAAACGAGTGGAAACCAGCAAGCCTGACTCAGGACGGTGGACTCCCCATGCTTCTTCAAGGTCAGGCGATCTGATGGAAAGCAGAAACGGGGGGAGGTTTATCAAACACAGAGGCAAGGAAGAGAAAGGGTGACCTCAGTCACCTGCCAGGCCCATAGGGCTCAGGTCCACCCAGCCAAGTAGGAACAGACCACCTTCCTTCCTTTCCTGTCTCAGGGCTTTGGCCTGTGTGGGCTCAATCGCAGCTGACTATTTGGGGGAACAAGGAGAGAGGAGAACCCCCCCCAACCCCTTCCCTCTAGGAAGGCTCTGACCACCCGCCTTAGTGTGGGGTGGTGATAGCTTCAGTGAGGAGAAAACTGACCTTCGAATGAGGATTGAAGGTTGAATTTTTATGTAATGATTTTGGCTGAACTTATTCCAATCATAGAATTGAAATAAAGTGACCTCAGGACTGCCATTATATTAGAGTGAGCAAAAAAGTCATAGGATCTGCCCAAATTCCCATCCCAAGGCCAAGAAAGATTACTTGCACACAATATCACCCCTCCCCCATCCTTCAGAAAAATGTACCTTGATATGTTACTACACAACATCTTTTAAAATCTTATCAGTTGCACTGTTTTCTAATATTTCTGCAGATTATTTAAACATCATTTTGCCATGTAGATTAGAGCAATGCTGTAGGCTGATCCGGTGATCACGCACAAATCCCTACTATCTTGCTGGAACCTACTATGGAGGCTTGAAAAGCTAAATAAACTTGTGGAAACTCCATATCCAGAAAGTTCCAAAAAGCAAAACTTGAATTTGCCATGAGCCGGCAACTATTTACAGAGCATTTACATTGTAGTAGGCATTATACGTAACCTGTAGATGATTTAAAGTACACAGATGTGTGTAGGTTATATGCAGATATTATGCCCTTTTATATAAGGGACTTGAGCATCCAAGGATTTTGGAAACCACGGGGGTCCTGGAACCAATCCCCCCTCCCTCCTGCTCCTCATACCGAGAGACAACTGTGTTCACTTTCCTTGCCTTCCTCGCAGCTATGGGGTGGCCATGTGATAAAGTTCTGGCTAATGAGAGAGAAATAGAAGTCTGCTGGGAAAATCCTTCTTTTCCCATAAAACAGACAGGACGGGTGTCTTCCCTTATCCTGGGACACAGACTTTTATGGTTGGCAGGGTGGCCTGAGAAGACTCTGAGAAGGTTGATTGGTGCTAAACTGTGATGAGCCTTGTATGCCACGCTGAATAACTTGACCCTGGATCCTACAAATTCTTGTAGGTTTTGGAGCAAAGAACTAAGTCAACAGTGGCCTCCCTGTCGTCAGATCCTATAGGCACTTCAGCTACTTGGCATTGCTGATGCCCTTCTTGAAGCTTTTTACTTAATCTCACGGATACGATTTTTCCCTTGGTTTTGTTCCTAGTTTAAGTCTTGTCTCCTTAAGTCACCCTCAGTTCTGCTGCCTGAGGAATCTTTGTAAAATGTAGCTATGATCGCCTAACCTGATTAAAATCTGAAAGGGGTTCCCCATCCCCTCCAGTCACTCCGTATGTGGCATAGAGACTTCATGACCGCGTGGTCATATTTTTTACGCTCCAGCACGAATTTTGCCCTCTGACCTTTTCGTAGGGAACTATTAGAAGTTCCTCAGCTTTATTGCTATTTTTGACTCCATGATTTGCAGGTGCTGTTTTCTCTCCCTTAGAGATCTTTTTCCTCTCCATTTTGTTTATGGTTTTACTTATTCTTTAGGACTTCACTGAATGGCATGCCCACAATATCCTCATCTTTTTATTTCCAAGCTAAACAGCCTTGTGCTGACTCATGAAACAAAGGAATAATGATTTGTTATACTTTTGTCTTTGAGTAAGTGGAGAACATTTTCCAGAAGGGGCTAGTTAATTGTTTCCCTCTGATCAAAGACATGCTATCAGGCGCATTCCAGTTTGTAAAATCACAAAGCATTGTTTCAGGGGAAGTTAACCTGAGCCTGGAGCTATGCTTCTAAACTGCAGTGTGAGGCTGCAAATGGACCAGAATAAAAATTTAAGAATTTTTACACTGGATTGGACTGGCATTTTGATGATTACCCTGGATAGGATTTTCAGTTACTAAAATGTGTCCACGTTAGGGACAGGAAGATTTTCATCATCTAATAGTGATGGGGACGCTGGGGCCCATGCAATGCCAGATACGTCATCCAGGGAAAGAGAAAGAAAGCACCAGGGCAAGTTAAAACAGGGGTCATGAGAAGGAATAACATTGTTCTCTGCGTCCTGCTGAATCCAGCTTGTCCAATAAAACAGCTTCATTTGCCCGTCTCTATAACTGAAACAGGCTCAGAGGGTGGTCCCATGACCCCCTCCTATCTTACTGATTTGGACTCGTTCTAAATGAAAGGACTAAAGCTTTGACTTCTTGCTGTTCTGCATTTGATAATAGGTTCCTACAGAATGAATATAAGGCTCAGCTTAACATTTCTTAGAGTACATTTTGCAAATTTCCTTCTTATCATACATACTGGTGACGTTTCATGAACAGATATTCAACAGTTACGAAGTTTGTGCACTTTTGAAAAATTAAAATACCCATACTTATTAAAAATTAAACTACCATACTTATTCATTGGGTTAAGTAGCCTAAGATATTTCTTCTCAATGGAAAGTTAGGCAGTTAATAGAAATGAGATTTACACAGTGATAAAAACATTGAAAAATACTATGTGTTCATGGTATAATTACCATCATATTAAAAACCCTTAAATTTATGGCCATGTATAAAATTGTTGTTTGTATTAAGGTTGGTGTTAGAATTATGAATAATGTTTGAGTTTCCACTTTTCTGTATTTTCCAGATATTTATTCATTCCTTCTTTTCCCTCTCTCCTTCTTTTCCTCCCTCTCTTCCTTCCCTCCCTCCCTCAGTCCTTCCTTCCTTTCTTTGTATATATTTACTGAGCACCTATTCTGTGTTAGGACCTCTTCCAGGCCCCGGGAAGCCACCAGTAACAGGAGACACTAATTCCAAATCTGAGTTTGTGTCGGGTTGGGGCATGTATCAGAGAGAGAACTGGAAGAGGGGGAAGAATTAGGCAGCGACACCAAGTGCGGGTGAAAGAGGAAGGGAATGTGAGCTGCACCAGCTCTCTGCCCCCTTTGTAAGTTCTCTCTGGAGAAGCTCACCTTCCTGTGTTTCACCCAGGCCTCTGCTCCCTGTCACTTCTTAGGAAGAAGTTCTGCGACCACCCGAGTGCCTTTCCTGTCCCATCTTGCACAGCCCCAACGCCCTCCCCTCACTTAAACAGAACTGGCTGACCTCATAGCGTGAATTTATGTATCCTCTGTCCACTTGTTTACTATTGTCTTCTTCCTCAAAATGTAAGCATGAGATAGGGACTCTGTTTTGTTCATTGCTGTATTCCTGCAATTTAGAAGTGTGTGCATCTAGGACACAGGAGAGGCTTAACAAATATCAACAGAGTGATTAAAAGAATGATTCCCTAATCTATATCCTTAGCTTTGACACCTCGCCTGAGTTCCAGATTTGCATGCCCCACGCTGACCAACCCTTTAAAGGATATCCTGAGTGTACTTTGAACTCCAGGTGTTCGAAGATTTTCGTGATCAGCCTCCTTCCCCAGCCAAATCTGCTTCACTTCTTGTGAAATCCTCTCCCTTCAGGTCACTTCTTTGTCTCTCGAGTCTTCACTCTGCACCTTTGTTCCTTTGCCACTACACCCTGTTTGCCTGGCTCCTTAAGGAAATCAGAGATCTGAGGGTTATCAAAGAATTGAGGTGTGAAAGATTTGTCCTGGCACTAATGCACTTGCTTGTATGGCCTCGTCTGATTGAAGAAGTGAACGTTCATCCGTTAGGGTTTTCTTCCCTGATCTTTATATTGAATTTGCGTGTTCTCCTGTAATTGATTGAACATGCTTACTTGTTCCAAGTAGGGAAAAACCTGCATGACTTATAGCAACTTCACTTTTAAATACGGTTGGAAGGAAGGAATGGAACAGCTGTAAGGGTGTTTTGTATCTTTATTACTGATAGTGAGTTCTGAGTAATATTTTCTGTGGAGGAGGGGGTAAAATTGAAAAACAGTATTTAATACCATTTTTGGGGTCAACACTAAAATTTAATTCTATTAAGGGTATTTAAACAAGAAGCACACAAGTTTACCTGTTCACGACAGAGCCTTTGAGTTGCCTGAGTAGACGTTGCCTTTTTTTTTCCGCAATGTGTCTCTTCCACACCTCCGAGAGACGTTAGCCGGAAGAAAGGACTGACATGTTCTTAAGTGTCAACAAGCCACGTACACTTTCAAATTACAAGGCAACGTTAGTCACTCTGGGGCGATTCCATCAACTCTGAGACTCCTGCTTCTGATTACAAGCTTGCAGGTGTGATGGGAAACGGGCCACAACAACAGAAGACAGTATTGCCAAAATAAGTTGCATATGTTTTAACGCGTCATAGGATACGCTCGCGTGCATTCTCATCTATCACTTTCCTGCTGGCAGTCCTCACTCCATCAGGAAACCGAATCATCGATCCTCCTCTTGTACCTTAAAAACAAAGAGGAAACGAATCCGCGGAGACACTGTTCTGCGGCCGCCTCGTTCCCCGCTGGTGTCCGAGAGGCCACCGTCAACCTCATTTGGAGATGCTTCCAAAGACTCAAATCACTACGGCTGAAGGAGGCGTAGGCCCTGCAGGTCTAGTTCTGCATGTCCTGGCACTTTTGAACTCGGTCAAGGAAAACACAAGTCCTCTGTAAACCTGCGTCCCCCGTTTCCAGCGAAGTGTTGCAGGCGGTCCCTGCCTGGCATTGTCGCAGACGGAGGGCGGGCGGGCGGTGGCGAGGCCTGAGGGAGGGACGGGGCCAGGCAGCTTCTCAACTACAGATCCGGGTAGGGTGGAGCCTGTAGGCGGGGCGAGTCCTGATGGGCGGGAAGGGGCCTGAGGGCGGGGCGGGGCCTGGTGGGTCCAGCGTCTCCTCAAGGAAAGGTGAGGGAGACGCGGGGCTTGACGGGAGGGGCATCTCCTCCGGAACGGTCCATGAGGGGCGGGGCCTTCGGAGGGGCGGGGCCTGGGGCGGGGCCTGCGGGTGGGCCTTACGTGCAGGCCAGGCGTCTCCTCAGCTAACGGTCCGGGCGGGCGCGTGCCCGCGGGCGGCGCCTCCGGGGCCCTTGCGGCCGGGAGCGCGCCGGCGCCTCTGCCGGCCCCTCCTCGGCCGAGGCTTCCTCCAGCGGCTCCCTGTCGGCGGGCCGGGCCGGGAGGCGCGGGCTGCGGCGGGAGCATGGTGCGGGCGCGGTGGCGCCGGCGGTGAGGACACGTCATGGGCGACAGGTGAGCGAGGGTCGGCCCAGGGCGCGGCCCCACGTGGCGCCCGCTGAGGCCTTTGCCTTCACACAGGTGGCTCCGGGTGACCGTGCTGCCCGGCTGCGTGGGCTGCAGGACGATGGCGGTGCCCGCGTCCTGGACGGTGCGCGACGTGAAGCGGCGCCTCGCGGCCGAGACGGGCTTCCCCGCGTCGGAGCAGCGGCTGTGGCTCGGAGGCCGGCAGGTAGGGCGGGGACGGGGTCCCGGGGACGGGGGTGGGGCCTGGGGACTGGGTGGCTGGGGCGGGGGGCTTGGGGACGGGGCCTGGGGACGGCGGGCCCGGGGACGGGGCCCGGGGATGGGGCCTGGGGACCGGGGACGGGGGGGGCGGGCTGGGGACGCGGGCGGAGGACTGGGGGTTCCGGGGACGGAGACGGAGGACGGGGGGACCGGGGACGGGGCCCGGGGATGGGGCCTGGGGACCGGGGACGCGGGGGCGGGCTGGGGACGGGGCCCGGGTGACGGGGGGGGAGGACCGGGGGGTACCGGGGACGGAGGCGGAGGCCGGGGGGTACCGGCGACGGGGTCTGGGGGGAGAGGCCGGGGATGGGGCGGCCGGGACGGGGGACCGGGCTCCCGCTCGCCCGGGAATGATCATGTCTGGTGGATACCGATCGAATGACGGGGCTGCGTGCCTGTCACTGCTGTGATTTCTGTCGATCTGCCGTTTCAGCATTGTTTCCCCCTCCCCCCTTTTGTCTGAATCTTCACTTCCTGAAATTAAGATACTTTTTTGATGGACGTTTTAGCAAGAGGGGTTTTTTTTTTTTTTTGGTTTGCTTCTTCGGAGCCATCACCACTGAAGTGACTTCATCATTACTCATAGTTTTCTGATTTTGTTATGCATTTAACTGGCATCCTGGTCAGTACTTTCACCTTTTATGTCTTAGAAGTTTCTACCCATCTCTGAATCACAGAAATTTAGGACTGAGAGGCTCTTCAGGCATACTTTAACATGGAAGCTGTTATTTTGAGGAGTAAATTTATATTAAAACTTGTAAGGTGCAAATGAATGATTTAACAGATCAAAACTTTGGAAAATAGGAGTATTTCATGTTATATATAACCTTTAAGACTGGTGGAAATACTACCGTTTTCTTTAAGGAGGTGTTAAATGGAGACATTTTACTAGAAATTAACTTCTTATTTTATCCTAGTAAATATCTTCACTTTTTAAGTGATAAAGAGGTAAAAAAGAGTTGAACCAGATACACAAGGACTGCTTGAGCCACCCAGGATGGCATTTCAAGTATTGGATTTCCTTACTACCCAGTACAAATACTGGGGACATGCTTGGTACCCGTGATTTTTAACCTCTCAGTGTAATCTTGGCCTCTGCGTGCCTGGGCGCACCCTCTGGTCTCTTGCCCTCTTAGACAGATTTCAGGTTAACCTGTTCTTGTGTTCCTCCAGGCATCAGTCCTCCTTACTGCTTGGTTCCCCAGGGTCTTTGGTGTCAGACAGTGGCTTGATTGAAGGCTTTGGGCAGGACCGAGGAGGAAAGCTTATCATTCTTACCTCTGTATCTGTGTCTGCCCCAGTCTCTTGACCTTCCTGTGTACCCTCCCGGGTCCTATACCTACTTCTTTGGTTGCTCCTCTGGTTCTCCTTTGTTATCTTATCCCCTAGATGTGGTCAGAGCCAAAGAGTCAGGTGGGGCTCTGTCTTGCTATTGGAAAGGTTTCTGGAGGTGTCTCTGCAAAGCACTGCTGTGGGATGGCGGACGCGGGCGTGGTGTCAACGTGTTTCGGATTGAGCGGGTGGGCGGTGGGGAGTCTAGTTAGGAAGCTTGTGCTAGTACGAGGGGTGAGCTTCCAGACTTCGATCGTGGAGCTGAAACTGAGAGGAAAGGATGCACAGCGGGCTTTGTAAAAGACAAAATTATGGTGGTTTGGTACCGGATGGGGGTGTGTATTTGTGCAGACCGAGGGAGGGGTGGTGGCGGTGGTGGATGTAGAATAAGGGAGAAGGCCCGGCCAAGGATGTTCACAGGCCTTGAGTCAGACCAGGAAAAGAATGCTCAGTTAGCAGAGATGAACAAGTTTGGGGGGATCCAAGTTTCAGTTCGCTTTTGCATATGTTTGAGCTGGTGGCAGGATATAAGCATCTAGGAAAATGTGTGAAGAGGTAGATGACCTAGATCCTGTTCCTGTATTACCAGCAGATAACAGAGGCCAAGTTAAGTAACATGTTAGAATCTGTTTTCCTGTTTCTGGTAGGAATGGGATAAAATGAATTCTAACCAGTTCTGAGGTCTCTGCTGTGTAAGAGTCTAGGGCATGATCGTCAACAGGCAGCTGTGGATCTGGCACTGAAGCTCAAGGGATAGCGGTCGGGGCTGGGGACATGATTTTGGGAAGCAGCTTGCTCAGTGCGTTTCTCCTTCTGCACCTTGGTGAACTCACTGGGAATATGATTAACATTTGCTGAGCACTTAACTACGCTCCACACACTGTTCTGCTGGGGACTTTGCATGTATCATCTCATTTACTACTCAGAACAGCCAGCCTCAGGAGATGGTTGTGACCAGTCCATTTTGCAGAAGAGCAAAGCTAAGATTCAGAGAGATAAAGTATCAAGTCAGGATTTGAACCCACATCTGTCTGATTCCAAAGTCTATGGACTTCTGACTATTCCACATCAGAGAGAACCTGTCAGGCTGTCAATTGGGAATAAGTAAAAGTTAAATGTAAAGTTCTTTAAAACAAAGAAGAGCTTAAACCATTAAAAGTGAACTTTGAACTCAAGGATGGAGCTCTCCTAGGAAACAGTCAGAGGGCACAGTTCTCTCCTGATGCAGAGGACGGGCTGTGACTTCTACGGAACTGGTGACCTTAGTGATGCTAACGCATGTCATCAAGAAGGGTCTCCTTTTTATAAGCGAATCTTTCACAGAGGTGGTTTCTCTCCCTTTTTATTCAGTGCTGCTCAGAACCTCTTAGATTTGAATCATTGGTGAGACTTCTGCATATTTCAGGGTAAGCAGAAACAAAAGCTGCTGACACCTCGGTGTCACTTGCTGGTTCTGGTTGGTTTTGGACTTAGCGTTGGGCACTTACTTGGTCCTCAGTCTTTCCAGGTCACCTACCATCCTCTTCTCCTTGTCTCTCTTGCTTTTCCTGGTCTGGAAGAGGAATCTGTAAGTTCTTCTTCCTGTCCTGTGAAGAGAGTGAAGCTGTTCGTTAGAGCTGCATATCTTCCTGACCCTTTCTCCTCGAGCCAAATGTGTTTGAGCCTCAAACCCGGAGGTTTGAAGTATTGCTTACCTTTCCTGTCTTTTAGTTGATCGGAAACGTCCTGCCTATCAGCTCTTGAATCTTGAGAACCTCCTTGTGTTCTTGACAGCTGAAGAGAGGGGAAAGTGTTGGGAGATCCAGATTGCAGTTCATATTATACTATTTGCTTCACAATTTGGAGAGAGTTATTGTTTCCTAGTAAATGAAAGTGAGCGTCTCTGAGGTCCTCAAGGGAGGCTTAGGCTGGCCTGAACAGAGACCCGGTGTTCAAAGTATTTTGTCATCATTCTGTTTGAAACAAAATATGAAGACTGAAATGGACAACTTTTAAGGTTTCGTTGCCTCTGGAGATGAACACGACCAATGTCACTTTGCTTGGTTGAATGATTTAGGGTCCAAGGAGAGAGGCCCAAGCAGAACTCCCAAGTCTTGGCAGGCTCAGGGGGAGAAAGCAGGTAGCACTGTTGAGGTTATCTCTGCTGCTTGATTTCTCTTTGGGAGAATCACCGCCTTGATATGGGCCACTGATTACAATCTACCAAAAGCATTCAGTGTCAGACTCACACAGCAGTTAGGTGTGTTTTCACTGACAGGGTTCTACTCCACGTATTCTTCATTTTCAAGTCCTCTTTAAGACCTGGAGACATCTTCCTGTATTACAGATTTCCTTCCTTCCTCCCTTCCTGCTGTTCTTCTTTAAAAGTACCTTAGCTAACTGAATTGGACTACCAATCCTTGGTTTATGCATAGCTCTCTTTTAGTAATCAATTAATTAGTTAATTAATAATAGAATGAACAACCTTGATGACATCATCCAACTGGAGAACTAGAATGCTGTTGACAGTTTCCTTTCCCTCTGTTCTTTTCTTCCCCAGCCTGTATGCCTGTCTCTTTTGCCTTACCTCTTCGTGTTTTTTATTCTGGTGCCTTTTTATAGTTGTTTCGATAGTTTTATCATAAGTGTGTGTGTGTGTGTGTGTGTGTGTGGATACCTGTGTTTGTATGTGTGTATGGATGTGTGTGTATAAGCTAAACAATATACTGTTTACTTTTAGTTGTTTATGAACTTTACAAGAAGCTTATTATGCTATATGTAGCAACTTGGATTTAGCTTTTTTCACTCAATATTATGTTATGAATATTCACCCCAATTTATGTACAGTTTAGTTAAGTCATTTTCATTGCTGTATAATATTCCACTGTATGAATATGTCATAGGATTTGGGTTGTTTCTGAATTTTTGTTGTTAACAACAGTACTGTTGTGATTATCTTTCTCCTGTGCACAGAGGTTTTTTTTACAGGCTTGCCTTAAGATTCAGTGGGAACACGTATATGAAAGTGCTTTATAAACTGGGAGCTGTAACAACTGTTAACAACCGTGTTCAGATTTGTATTTTAGAAATGGGGACTAGAATGAAGATGATGTACAGAAAGTAAGGAGACCAGATGGGAGATGGTTATAAAAATCCAACAGAAGTTGAGAGTCTGAACAATTGGAAGTGGAGAAGACCGAGTTAGATGTGAGAGGAACTGGGAATGGACACGCTGGTGCCACTGTCGGTGGAGGAGGGCCGCTGAAGCCGCCTTTTGGCAGGCCGAGCTCTGGGAGCCTGGAGGGCAGCCGGGTGAGGTGGGGGGTGGACGATGGAGATGGTGGAGTCGTGGTACGGAGAGCACTGTCCTTAAGCACCTGTCCTCCCTGTCAAGGAAGAGTCAGTGACAGGTAGTTCTCACCTCTTCCACCAGAGGTGAGAGCTGGGGTAGTGTTTGCAGACTGTTGCCTGTGAGTCACTCCTCGGTAACATGAGTGGGAGAAGTGGATCTGGCAGTTTTTCAGAAAAGCCGTCCATCACCTGCCCCTGTGGGTCATGATCACACTTGTACCCTGCCTTTGTGGGAAACAGAGCAGTCACCGAAAGGAAAACGAATACTGAGGCATTTTTCAGGAAAGCCAGTTGGGGAAATCATAGACCAAAGCAGCTTCAGAGGTCGGAGTCCTCACTTGTCTCTTCCTTTCACATCATAGCTTTTTTATAACAACGTCTATAAGCAGTTTACCAAAGTGTATTTCTAGGAACAGTATCTTACAAGATGCTCTTCAAAATAAATGAAAAAAAAATTACTGCTAAGATTTGTGAAATACCACATAGTATAATCCTTTGAAAGAAGGTTACCATAATACCATAATATTAATATGTTGAATGCCCTAAAAACCAAATTATTCCAACAAATTAAAGCTTTTTTTTTTTTTTTTTGGTCCTCTAATATCTGTCGAATCCCATGGAGCTCTGTTCTGAGTAATACTCTCTGGAAATGCTGATCAAAATAATGATTTTGTTTATGTTGATAATCCTGATTCACCATAAAATTTTAAAAATTATTTTAAAGCAGAATCTGTATATCTCTATCTATTTGTAATTATTTAAGGAAAAAGCATTTACATTTTTAACTAAAATTTTTGACTAAATTTTTGTTCTTTGGAATATTCACTTCTCCAGAACAACTTATTTCCTTATATGAACACTTAACAAACAATATTTCTTTTTTTTTGTTATGCATATACATAAATCCACTCTTTTTTAGATTCTTTTCCCATATAGGCCATTATAGAGTATTGAGTAGAGTTCCCTGTGCTATACAGTAGGTCTTTATTAATTATCTATTTTATATATAGTAGTGTGTACGTGTCAATCCCAATCTCCCAATTTATCCCTCCCCCGTTTCCCCCCTGGTAATCATAGGTTTGTTTTCTACATCTGTGACTCTATTTCTGTTTTGTAAAACAAACATTTCTTAGGTGAAAAAAAATGAGGTAAAGTTTTGAACTTGCAGAATTAAGAACTATATTGCTTTTCATAATTTTATTTTCTTTTTTCAGTTATCTGACTGGATCAGGATTGGAGATCTGACTTCCCAAAATTGTCATCTTTTTGTAAACCTTCAATCAAAAGGCTTAAAAGGGGGAGGTATAACATTGACTTTACCAGGAGTAAATTCCACTTTTAGTCGCATAAAGATTATGTTTTAAAAATAAAATGAATGTACATAACATTTGGATGTGATGAGGGGATGTCAGGGCCAGAGGAACCCAGGTGTGGGTGGAGCCAGTGAGCTGTAAGGGTGCATGGGTGGAGTAGTCTGCGGGCAGGGTCCTGTGGGTGCTTGGTCGTGGTGGGTAGTTGTACTAAAATGATGCAGATAAATTCATAGTGATGATTCTGTCTTAAGCACAGATTTCTTTTTTACTTATAAACAGATGTATTTTTATTCTGTGCATCTGAGAAATTATTTCCCTTCCCCCATGCTCCCTACGCTTTGCTGTCACCTATCTGAAGGTGACCTGGTTGGTCAGTTCTGAGAATCTCCAGTTTAGGAGAGACTTAGGGTATTTGAACTGGGCAGCCATTGAGACATTGTGCCGTATTTCAAAACACTCAGGACATTGGTTGAGTTTGCGACTATTAAGGATGTCATAACAGGCACCACAATCTCTGGCTTATTACTTAGTGGCAAAGCACCCACAAAATAGCGCCATTTATTTCATTTGCTTTGGAAAATAGCAACACCCCGCCATGCTCTTTATTTTTGAATTAATAACCTTATGTGACATTTGGTATACGTTTGAACATTTTTTAAAAACCTAATTTGTAGTTTAATTAAAAATCTTGAGATTTGATAAAATTGAAT
Source organism: Balaenoptera musculus (assembly GCF_009873245.2). Classification (NCBI taxonomy): domain Eukaryota; kingdom Metazoa; phylum Chordata; class Mammalia; order Artiodactyla; family Balaenopteridae; genus Balaenoptera; species Balaenoptera musculus. The sequence goes on along the minus strand of NC_045802.1, from coordinate 2,577,755 downwards.
CTGCTTTGCTTTGTACTGAATCTGTTTAGTCAGGTAGCCCTCGTACCAGAGGGCTGCAGTGAAGTGTGTGAAGTCAGAACTTGCACAACTTCACTGTGTCTCAGAACCAAATAACACGTTGATAACAGGCCAGAGGACTGGACTTTCTTCTAAAGTGTTTTACACGTGTTCTCAGGTCGATTTGGTCAAACAACTCCCCCACTTGTTGATTTCCTCAAGGACATTTTAAGAAGATATCCAGAAGGAGGACAGATTCTTAAGGTGAGGTATGGGTGTGTGCATGTGTGCATTTACATTGATAAAAATGAGACGGAATAGTATTACTTACAAGTCCTGTTAGTATTTACATTTTAGAATTTTGTCTAGATTTGAATGGCTGTGTCTGTTTCCCTCTGCACCTGCAGTGTATACGCTGGATGGGATGGCTTGAGATGCAGTCCATGTAAATATGTGAGGTTTCAGAGGCAAAGGAACCCCCTAAGCTGCAGTGTGCTGTAGTCATGCAGTGTTGCTCTAGGAACATTTATTTGGTAATTTTATGTAATTATGTAGTGTAATTTTATGAATTTTATGTAAAACATTGTGCAGGGGCATTACAAACCAACCAGCCGACCAAATAAAATAAGACAAAACCCACATTCAGAGGCCATGAACCCATGCCTGTTTGACTCCCCTAGATTTAGAAGTTTGCTTTTTGGGAGAGTTTATTTAAAAGGATAATTGTTTTAGTTAAGTATTTCTATTTACGATATATTCTTTTAGTTTGAATACACTCATTAAAAAAACAAACTGAACAATCATAAAAGAATGCAAATGGAAGATACTGCAAAAGTTAGATTTTGTGTTTAAGCTTAATAAGAAACTTCCTTAATTAAGTGTAAAAGTAGATCAATTATTATGCATTTTCCTCTAATTATTTAGTTGTTATTGTGTTCAATATCTTAGCTCTTATTATATTTTCTAGTTTAGATGGTAAAATTTTAGAGAATAAGCACTAGGTCAGTTTAGCTTACCTTAAGTATTAGACATACTCAGGCAGGCGCTGATTGCGGAGTGCTGTACCCTAGGGAGTTTACTAATGATGAGGCACTGGGGCAGCTTAAGTCCATCTTTGAGAGCAGGCACCAGTGGCCCACAGAAGGCTAATTTGAAAGCCATTTTTATATTGAGATATTAGGAAAGTGAAGGTGGGAAGAGTGTCATTATTGGGTTATGGGGGTAGAGAGAGGTGAACAGAATAAATTTAAGATAGGATTTAGTAGGGCCTCATCAATTCAGAAATGAGTGGTAGAGATCCTGTTGGCAAACAGGGCAGTGGTCGTGAGCGCGGTCTTTGTACATTCTTAGGGTTAGCAAGCACTGATGTGTAGTCCTTCCGCTTTGCTTATTGTGTGGATTTGTGTGCCAGCCAACTCAGTATGATTTTTGTCCCTTGGCTATTTTAGTAGAATTCTACCATTTTAGATGTAATAGGAATCTTAGAATTACCTAGACTTAGGCCACCACCTTGTGTGATGTTTGCTGAAATAGATCCAGAGAAATTTTAGTGACTAGCTCAAGATCTTATGCAAATGGGCACATTTATTGCCTCTTCTTCTCAGAATCAGTTTGAAAGAGATCCCCTGAGAAGAAGGGCCCCATCGTATTTTTTGTTCAACTTGAGACTGATAGTTGGAATCTGGGACTTGGGACGTTATCTTGTTTTCTTCATCTCTGTTGCCTAAAATACACATAAGTCTCAAGTAGCCATCCAGATGAAAGCAAGATCCAGCCTCTAAAGTGCTATCATTCTGTAAGTTAAACTTGCATTTTGCTACCTATTTAACTTTTATTTCTACCTTTAATATTATTTTATATTATACCCTAATGTAAATAAGATTGCTAATTTTTAGGGATTCTACTAGACTAAATAGGGTGGGAGTGGGTCTTAAAAATCCCATGAGAAATAGGAAGTTGTGTAAACAGGAAGACTTTGTAGCTGATGAGGAGGTAGATAAAGGCGTGGTCACGTGTTCGTGTTTGGGGTTGAACGGCATGTGGGATAAGTGTCCCCAGCCTTCTGGTGTGCACGGGGTGAACTATCCACCCACCTGATGTCACAACCAGCTCTCATTTGCACACTGTTCCCGCACTCAGTCTGATGCTTATCTTGTTGCATGCAGGCGGTGTGCTGTGTCACCCGCTCTGATGAAGGCTTTGCTGTCGGCATGGCTGCAGTATCAGTGTACGCCCTCTGCAGTTCCTGCCCATCCCTGCCACCCCCACCCCCGTTAGTGATTCCAGGGTGCTGGGAAAGTAAAAAATAGTGCCCCCCAAAGTTAGAGGTTCATGAGTGTGCTAATACAGGGTGGATTATTCTGTGTCTAAAGACCCATCCATTTAAAATATAACCCCTTGATTTGGTTTGGTCTAATTCAGAGCTCATCCAGGAGATTGTCACCTGTTCTTTACGTTAGACTACACTAGGTCGAATTCTACTAAAATATCCAAGGGAGAAAAATTATACTGAGTTGGCTGGCACACAGATCTACACAATGAGCAACGTGGAAGGACTACACATCAGCGCTTGCTAACTGTAAGAACGTACAAAGACCTCGCTCATGATGCAAATAGTGGGTTTCCTTTACTTATGTGTAATTACTTTGTAAATATTATAAGTAAATACAAAGATGGGCAGTAGATTACTGTTTTATTAAATATTATTATTTTTTGGTGTATTTCTTGACTAGGAATTAATTCAGAATGCAGAAGATGCTGGGGCCACAGAAGTTAAATTTTTATATGATGAAACTCAGTATGGAACAGAGACTCTTTGGTCAAAAGATATGGCACAATATCAGGGTAAGAATCAATAATTAGTTACGGACAAGTTTTATTTTATGTACTAACAGGTGAGTTTTAGTGATTTACAATTCAGTGTTTAATGAACAGTCAAGTTACCACCTGTCCTTCACTTCTTGGCGTATTTAACTCCAAGAGATGTTTTTCTCTGCTTTTTGTGGGCAGATGTCTCTGCTAGTTGGTATTTTTACAGAGTGAAGAATAAAAATCTTGAAACTCAGAGTAATAAGCAATGTAAATACATAAACCTCTTATTCTGTTCAGTCAACTTGTGAGCATTTATATCATTAGCAAGACAAATAGAACACTTCTCTGCATTTGGAAAGAAGTTAGAGGCTGTGGCTTTGTGTATTACTTTGTGCTTTGAGAGTGCCCTTGAATTATTTTGAAGTAGGGTGAGAAGGAAGACTGAAGGAGAGAAGTGAGTAAGGAAAATGAAAGTAAAGACAGTAAGAAATGATAACCAACGTAAGGACTCCGAAGTCCTGCGCTTTGAAGTGCTGTGTTGAAAAGAATATGCATAACTTTTAGTGCAGCTTTAAAGTCAGTAGGGTGATTGTGAATGACTGTGTGTGGTAGAAAGTCATTGAAAAAAGGGAGGATCAGTTCAGACTCTCCTGGACATATTTTTAAGGGGATGTAAGTCATATATATATATATATATATTTTTAAAAGACCACTCTTTATTTATTTATTTATTTTTAAACTTTTGGGTTTTATTTATTTATTTATTTATGGCTGTGTTGGGTCTTCGTTTCTGTGCGAGGGCTTTCTCTAGTTGCAGCAAGTGGGGGCCACTCTTCATCGCGGTGCGCGGGCCTCTCATTATCACGGCCTCTCTTGTTGCGGGGCACAGGCTCCAGACGCGCAAGCTCAGTAATTGTGGCTCACGGGCCTAGTTGCTCCGCGGCATGTGGGATCTTCCCAGACCAGGGCTCGAACCCGTGTCCCCTGCATTGGCAGGCAGATTCTCAACCACTGCGCCACCAGGGAAGTCCAGTCATATATTTTTTAAAAGAGGTTTCATGATTTAGGAGGGTAATCAACATTACTGTTAAATGTCTAAATACTAAATATTTAGCGTTTATGATATATTTATTATAGAAATAAATAAATATATTTATTCTTAGGTCATATTTGTGATATGGAAGTTGCATTTTTAAAATTCTATAAGGAGTTGGGATGAGACGTAGTATGTCAGGAGGTTTTCATTCTAGCCCTGACGCCTGCCCCCTTCATGATCTCGGGCAAGTCAGCTCACCCCCATCGTTCATTTGTTCGGTGAGAGGGTGAAACCAGTCAGGTTTCCTGGCTCTGAGAGCCTGTAATTTAATGTAATCATTGTCGAAAGATGCCCCGTGTAGATATGAGGGACTTTTGTCTGAATCCTGATCCTGGGCGGGGCTCCCCGGGGCCCACGTCCGTGGGGTGCTGGTGTGCCGAGTGTCAGTCAGGCCTGCGCCTCGTGCTTCCTGTGCCTGAACGGGGCCCCGAGGCCGGCTGCCTGTCACCTCTCCCCGTGGAGTGGCGAGAACGCAGTCCGCCCCCAGTCACTGAGGGTTCAGGGAGCTCGTGTGTGTCATAGTGCTTTCTGTCTGGTGTCATCCTGATTGGGGGAGTGTCCTGTAGAACCGCATACGGGAAGAGGTCCTGGAAGTATTCTGCTTCACAATTCTCTCATGTCTAGGAGTTTTTCCTTCCAGCCCTGACTTCACCTCATTAGAAGAAAAAATTATGAAACAAGATTAATTAGCTGAGTTTATGCGTAAGCATACTTAGAGGCTCTTTAAAGTGATGCAGATTAGACAATTTTTTAAAACTTGCACATACAGAAGGAAGTGGACATGATCTTTGATCTCTTTAATTAACAAATGTTTGTTGAGGGCCCTCCATGCTTGTGGTGTTTGAGGGTCTTTCTCTTGCATTCAGACATGAGCAGTATCTTGGCTGGTGTCATCTTCTTGGGTCACAGTTTTTTCCCTTTACCGACACTTAGTGTTGTAGATGGGAACTCTTGAGTTCAACTTGTTTTTGTTTCTTTTTTATGTAATGAGATGACAAAAGACTCAGAATGTCAGATCCGATGCAGAAAACTCAGAGATCTTCCCCAGTTTCTCACTTTACTAAGGATTTCAAGGATGTGGTTAATTAAGAGGTACAAGTGAAGAAGTGTGGCGAAATCTGGGGCTCCCCCAGGCCCTTTCCTGCTGTGTCCGAGGACACCCTGTGGCCTGGGTTTAGCAGAGGCGGCCTCCACGTGCTTGTCCTTCCTACAAAAGCCTCGCGGTCTTGGCCTTTTCATATCCCCACTTTGACTATTTTCCAAATAGCAGTCACGCCATTTTTGTAAAGCAAACTGTGGCCAGCATCCCCATATCTGTGCTTGAATTCATAGACGCGTGAGAAGGGTTATTTATTTATTTATTTATTTAAGGAACACTATTTATTTATTTATTTATTTTGGCTGTGTTGGGTCTTCGTTTCTGTGTGAGGTCTTTCTCTAGTTGCGGCAAGCCGGGGCCACTCTTAATCGCGGTGCGCGGGCCTCTCACTGTCGCGGCCTCTCTTGTTGCGGAGCACAGGCTCCAGAGGCGCAGGCTCAGTAGTTGTGGCTCACGGGCCTAGTTGCTCCGCGGCATGTGGGATCTTCCCAGACCAGGGCTCGAACCTGTGTCCCCTGCATTGGCAGGCAGATTCTCAACCACTGCGCCACCAGGGGGAAGCCCGAGAAGGGTTATTTTTCACTCTATGAAATAATATATTAACAAGGTTTCTTTGGTCTTCTTATACATTTACAGGTAATTCCATTCACAAAAATAAATATTCTATTTAGGAACAAATTTAAAAGTAGTACACTGTGATTAATTTTCTTCTTTGCCCTGTGTTTTGAGTATCTAAGTACCATAAGTTTTCCTTTTTGGATTTTTGGTCAACAATACTATATTTCCTCTGCTGGTAATTTTTACCATTAATTTGTAATTTCTGTTTTTAATGTGAAAGCAACCAAACTGTAATGCTGGATCAGTCACTCCATTCAGTTCTTTCCATCTTCCCATCAAATAAGCAATGTTATGTAGAGGAAGTTATTGTAAGAGAAGTGATCACCCAGGCTCCCTTCTTTCTCAACACATGCGTGTGCCTCCTGATGCCCAGGGCCCGCTCTCTACGTGCACAACAACGCGGTGTTCACCCCGGAGGACTGGCACGGCATTCAGGAAATAGCACGGAGCAGGAAGAAGGACGACCCTCTGAAGGTTGGAAGATTCGGAATTGGGTTTAATTCTGTCTATCATATAACAGGTATGGTGTTTGGCTTTTCAGTCTTGAGACTGACAATTATTTTAGCCTATATTTTGTACTTTATTGGGTTAACTTCAGAGATGATACTGTTTAAAAGGCATTTTTCCCGAATTCTTGTCAGTGGCAAGAAGTATATCGATGAAATATCAGTGCGTCTTGTGTTTTCTCACGTTACCATGGTAACTATACCAAATCTTCATCATGTGATGCAAAAGTTAATGCCATTATTTCCGGTGGAATCAGTGTAGTATATTAAGTCATTTTATGTGAGGTTTGAGATTTTACGTGAGCTGTTGAAAGCCTACACAAAATTGTTACTCTAAAAACTTTTACATTGCAAATCTTTAAGAGTCAGGCAAACCGATTTTCACAGATTTTCTTGTACATAGGTTTAAATAACAGGAAGAAGAAAGTATAATATCCAGTGGTATTGAATAACTGACAAGGAGAGGACCTTTGAAATGACTCTGGTTTCTCACTTTCTTCATAAAAATTTTACTCTCTTTAAACTTACGAGTATTTTAACCATTACTTTGAAATCATGCTTGGAATCTAGAAAGAATATGAGGTTTCTGATTCATGGTTATAGTAGGAAATACTTGAAACTCTTAGGGTAGACACCTCTAAGGGTATATGGCTGTTCTTCCAGAATCAGAGCTCTTAGTATTTACTGTAGTTTTGTGATAAAACTTTTTTATGAAATTAGCACTTGTTATCGTTTAAGTTTGAAACCATTTGTGCATTTTGAACTTGCAGGAGAAGGAGGGTTGAGCTGGCAGAGCTGTAGCTGTAGCTAGAGTGGCATATAATTTATTGCCCAAACTGGGACACTGCTGAGAGTGAAAGAGGTGGTATTATTCTCAGACACTGGCCTGAATTGGGACTGCCCTGGGCAAGTGGGATATAGGGTCACCATCACTATGGCCCACTTTTATTTACTAAGCCTATTTTTTAAATTGCATTTACATTATTACAATATATTGTATGATATTGTGTTAAGTAATATTAGTTATGTGTTATATAATAACACTGATGAAATCATAATATTATATAACAATTATACAAATATTAATATTCATGTGTTCAACTATTTGTGAGTTACTCCTCACATCTGTGTCATGTAGTAGTTTTTAAATTTTATGGGGGCACACACGTGAGTTGCATAAGCATGGAGCCAGTTGTACAGGAGTGAATTGTTTAGAGATTCCCCTGATGGCCAGCATCTGCTCTCACTGTGGATTTGTTCACTATCGGAGAACGAGCACATTTATGTGGGACAGTGTTACCCGGGGTGCTGTTCTCTAATCTGAGGATTTGCGAAGTTCTTGAGTCCTGCTTTACAACCATCAGGAGCCTCCCTGACATAGTTTCAATAGTGGGAGTGGAACAGGGAGTGTGGACGAGGGGGCCGTGGACCGGCGTTGCTGGTGGACGTGGTGGCTGGGCCGGTGGATGTAACATCTCCTACTTAAAATACCCGAGAGCTTAGGAGTCGGCGGTTGTGACACCTGAGGCTGTGGTCAGTGACCATGCGTATTACAGGTGGACCTCACGGAGTTGTGTCTTGTGTGAAGGTTAGGCCCTCAAGTCACTGCCCATTTCACACTCGCTCCAGGGCACGGTGCTTGTAGATCATCTGTGTTGTTCTTTCTCTTCCCTCTTTTCTCAGAGAATCTGTGGTTGAGGTTTTATTTTGAGCATAGGCTGCAACTCTCTTCTGTTTAATTGGGTTCACTAGGCTATGGGGAGAGTGTAAATATCCAAATTCTCTTTACGTATTTTAATAAGTGTTTGAAGATATATCTTAGGTTTTCACAACAATCATGTAAAGTCTCTCAATGCCTGGTACTTTTTGAATCAAAAGAGAAACCATTTTTTGTGCTCAAAGAATTATATTTCGAAAGCTAGATTTAGTTTGTTTTTAGATAAATCTGTTTAGAGTCATCTTGTGGCTCATGCTTTTTCATGTGTAATATGTGATAGTAACTATCTATTGTAGTTGTACTTATAATTGTCCTTTAAATTTCAGAGTTGATCATGACTTGAATTTTCCTTTACAGATGTTCCTTGTATCTTTAGTGGTGATCAGATTGGGATGTTAGATCCTCATCAGACACTTTTTGGTCCACATGAATCAGGCCAATGTTGGAATCTCAAAGATGACAGCAAAGAAATTAGTGAACTTTCAGACCAGTTTGCACCATTTATTGGCATCTTTGGAAGCACCAAGGAGACGTTTATAAATGGCAGTTTTCCAGGAACATTTTTCCGTTTCCCCCTTCGGCTCCAGCCCTCCCAGCTTAGTAGTAACCTCTACAATAAGCAGAAGGTTCTCGAGTTGTTTGAGTCTTTCAGGGCAGATGCAGACACGGTGCTGCTCTTTCTGAAAAGCGTGCAGGACATCTCCTTACTTGTCCGCGAGGCCGATGGAACAGAGAAGCTGGTCTTCAGAGTGAGTGCTAGTGAGAGTGCAGCCCTGACACAGGAGCGGCCGGATTCTATAAAGATCCTGGGAGCCGCCATCGGTAACTATTGTGAGAAGATTCCCAGCAACAGCATAACCTGTGTCACGTACCCTATAAATATAGTTTTAGAAGATGAGAGTGCCAGGGGTGCACAGAAAACGTCTTGGCTGGTGTGTAATGGCGTGGGCGGGCGAGGGATTAGTAGTAGGCTCGATGCATTGGCTGATGAGTTGAAGTTCGTCCCCGTCATTGGAATAGCCACGCTGCTGTCAAGCAGAGCTGAGGAGGAGGGAGGAGCAGCGTCCGCGTTCTCAGGGAAAGCCTTCTGCTTCCTTCCTTTACCGCCTGGCGAGGAAAGCAAAACAGGCCTCCCAGTTCACATCAGTGGCTTCTTTGGCCTGACGGACAATCGCAGGAGCATCAAATGGAGAGAGCTGGACCAGTGGAGGGACCCGGCCGCCTTGTGGAATGAGTTTCTCGTCCTGAACGTCGTCCCTAGAGCCTACGCCACTCTGATCTTAGACTGCATAGAACGTCTGCAGGCGGGAAGGAACCCCGACCTGCCCCTGTCGGTGGACGTCATCTACAAGCTGTGGCCCGACGTCAAGCGGGTCACGGCGCACTGGCAGCCCGTGTTGGAGCCTCTGTTTCACGAGCTGTTCCAGCACGCAGTCCTGTATTCCCTCAGCGGCCACTGGGTCCCCTTGGAGCAGGCGTGCTTCTCGGAACTGGACGAGAGTCTGGATTGCACCAGGTCCGTGCTCAGCTATCTCCAGAGCTCAGGGAAGCAGGTCGTCAGGGTCCCGGCCCACGTGGCCGCCGCCGTTCAGCTCGCGGCGTCTGGCGTGAGGCCCGTGAGGAAGGTGACGCCCGCGTGGACCCGGCAGGTGCTGCGGAAGGCAGCCCACCTGGGCGGTACCAGCGCCGCCGAGAAGCTGCAGCTGCTAGAGTTCGTGCTCTCCGACCAGGCCTACGGCGAGCTGCTGGGGCTGGAGCTGCTGCCCCTACAGAACGGAAGTTTCGTCCCCTTCTCCTCGTCTGTGTCCGATCAAGATGTGGTTTATATAAGCTCAGAAAGCTATCCCAGGTATGCGCGGACCCCACCTTCTGCCCCTGCCCGCACCTCCAGTCGGCTGCTGTGAAATTCATCGGCTGTCAGTGTGGATGTTACCTTAGGGTGACTTTTGCAGAGCTGCTTTGTTAAAATAGGAAAGGATACATTTTTACATTCTAAGGTGAAAGGCATCCAGATGTTTACCAGTTAAAGAGCGGGTCCTAGCAGTTGTTTTTCTGGGAAATTCCAATAACAGAACACAGAAAAGAATGTTTTATAAAGAACTAATAATAACTACAGTTAGTCAAAAGTGAATTATTTTGATGAAGTTAATTTAAATTAATTAAAATACTATACTAAGTAATTCTTTATAACTCAGGGTGTGTATTGACATTTCAGAAAATAAAATGAATTTTATTCTAAGAAGTTTAGACAATTTCTGGATTTGGATATGGTGCATGATGTCCTCATGTTTTAAAGCGAAGCCTGGATAATACTTGATCAAAAAGTATTGCAGTGTGATTAGATGTGTGCCTTATAATTGATGTAAAATAGTAAGTACATTTAACTGGCTTGAAATTATATGATTGAATTTCTGTATCTTAGAATTGTTAGAAGATTAAAATTGCTGTGTTTCTTTCACTTTTTAGGTTCCTTTTCCCAGGTCTCGAAGGAAGATTTATTTTGGATAACTTGAAGCCTCACCTTCTGGCTGCTTTAAAGGAAGCTGCCCAAACCCGAGGTATTATAGCTGTTTAGTTGTTTTTTTTTTTTTAATATATATATTTATAAAAATGACAGCTTATGTAAGTTTCCTATTACGTTGAACCGATACGAAATTATTAGTTATCCATTTTAGACGTTATCACTCAGCAGTTCCATGTGGTTCAACTTCATGTACTTGTTGTAGTTTAAGATGTGTCAGTGCTGGATTCTGACATCTAAAAGAATCCGAACGTGATACTGTATTTAAGTGTCTCTCGTCACGGTCTGACGGTGTGGATGTGATCCCTGGCGCGTGCGCAGTGCTTTACAGCTTTCAGTGCTCCCCGTTTCTTTTCCATTTGTGCCCCCAGCCTCATCCCTTGTAGCCTATGCGGTGGTGAGGGCGCTCTCGTGGGTTAGAGGGCGCGTACGCGGAGAGAAGGCCGTCAGCCTTGCCCTGTCCTCACACCACCCGCCGCCTCAGTTCCGTGTGGCTGTCCTGGGGCAGCGTCGAGGAGATGCAGACTGACAAAATGACCTCTGCAGCAGGGCCAGGAAAGGGCACTCCTGGGGCCGTAGCAAAGGCTGGGTGTCCTTTACTGGGAAGCCTTTTTAGGAAAAGACAGAATAATTGGGGGGGAAAAATCACCATGGTTCTGTTTAGTATTATCTTCCAACTTTTGTGAGCATCCTTTCTCTTGTAAGACTGTTGCCTGAACTTTTTCTAAGTTAGATATTGGCCTGAAAAATTCTAGATTTGTCCTACTAGTTGAGGTTGTAAAGCATATTCTTTGTGATGTGTCTTTTATACTATATGCTGTTTTCTTTTCAAAGGTAATGACAGTGCATCTTCATTCATGTAAACAGAAGGGAAAGGAGCTGGAATGGGGGAGGCGAGTTCAGGGTGGAGCAGAGTGACGCTGAAGGGAGTGTGGGTGTGAACCAGGAGGGCATCCCTGGGACACTGCTCTTCCCAATATCGAGATCCCTTCCTTAACTGGGAATTGTCATCTTCAGAGTAGCCTTTTTGGGAGTCTAAACGTGGATTCCTATTACTCTGCCATTCCTTGCTCCAAAGTTTTAGAAATCCTTGCTTTTCAAATTCTCTATTACATTCTTACATAAAAACTTTACATTGAAATATAATGTACGTACAGAAAAGTATACATATCTTAAATGTAGGCCTAATGAAGTCTTATAAACTGAACACGCCCAGATCAAAACCAGAGGACTGCCAACACCCAGGGACTCTTGGCTGCCTTTTCTGTGACAGTCTTGTCCACTCAACGGTAACCGTGACCCTGACTCTTAATAGCACCGATTGATTCAGCGAGTTACTGTACTCCCTGTCGGGGGAATCACAGTGTGCACTCTGTCTGCTGCTTTCACTTACTCTGAGTTTGTGAGATCCGTCCAGGTTGGTGCACGCAGTTGTAGATCATCGTTTCCATGGCTGTGCTATTTCATTGTGTGGTTTTACTTTCTTTTGAAGACAGAATTTTTGTTAATGGCCAGTAGTTTCTGAGGTAGATAGGGGTTTGGAAATCAGTCAAAAGTTATTCAGAATCAAATCAGGTAAAAGGAGTAGAAAACCAGCAGAATCATACTGCTTTTACTCAAAATGTTCAAGTACCCTGTAGCACAGAACATGGCCACAACTTGCTACTCTGGCCTTAGACGGATGGGGTACGTATTGTAAGATTTTTAGGGACAAATTAAATTTATATACTCTTAACTTTGGTAATTTGACATTGTTATAACGTTGAGTCTTCCCACTTTGTGTGTCTTTTCATTTTCTCACCTACTGTGGATTCTGATTTGTTATTTTGGGATCATACCAACACCATGTTTTATCTCTGGTTCCTGGTTAATTTTTTTTGACTGTTACACTAGAAGGGACGTCTTCACTGTGTTTGTTGCCCGTAACGTGTGGCTCAGTTACCCCAGAAGTTGTCTTCATGGTCGCTTTTCCTATCTTGATTTAAGTATTGGCCTGCCACCCTTGTGATTATTTAATAATCATGATCTCTAGCCTTTCCAGTATTTTTATCTGGCCATATGGGTGATGGGTAACTGCTTCCTGGGTGTCTTCCCTATTGCTTTTATACCATTGGTTCCAGACAAAAATTTGTTTTTGATACTACTTTATTGCCATGTTTTGGGAACATTAAACATTAAACATGTGTAGGGGCTGATGGGGACCCAATAAATGACACCTTTGCTTTCCTGAGAGCCGCGTCCGTGAAGAGATGCACAGAGAGGGATCCAGCAGGTAGACGTCGCCAGTCTCCCCTGTGTTACTTATAATCCTGGTAGTGGGGCTCCTGGCTTGTGGTGCGTGGTAGACTTGTGCTGTGACCGCTCCAGAGTGAGGCGGGTGAGCTCGCCAGGCCAGTCGCAGGGGCACTGGGAGACCTCGGGCTTCCTTCCCGGGTACGCCCTGCCCCACGAGTCTCCCTGGGCAGGGGCAGAGTCTCTTCACCCTGACTGGTTGATAAGTCATTCCTCTTTCTGGTGTGTGGGGCAGGTGGGGAATTACGAGTGGGGAGGGGAGAGGCCGAGAGTATTACGTCTGTGTAGCTCCCTTCCTATCGTAGGGAACATCCCAGGTGTCTAACAGCATTGGATCTTTTTTGCTCTAAATAATGACTGTGTGATTGTTTTGCTGACACAAAGCACTGTGGACTTTTGTTTACCAATTATCAGTAAAATCTGACTGGCCAATTTTGAAAGTACTGCTGCATACAATTGAAGTGTGAAGTTTTTTTCCTCTGCAATGGGTATTTCTCTAATTCTGTAGCCCAAGCAAAATCTATCTCATTATGTGGTAGTTTTACTTTTCACTTCTTTCACATTTAAAATCCTGAGCTAAATATTAAGTTACTACTTGTACTTTCGCTGTTTACCTCTGTTACCTCTTTCCCATTTGCAATTACATGCTTCCGTCTTTTCCGTTTGGGGGAAAACAAAACAGTCCTTGACTTTGATTCGCTTTCTTGCATCCCGTCCTAGTCCAGCTACTGGAAGGAGTGGCGTGTGTTTGTTGTCTGTACTTTCTCGTCATCTGTTATCACAGCACATGGACTTTTGCTTCTACATCATTCCAATAAAATTGCCTGACTGAGGTCACCAGTTAATGACTTTTTAAAAATTATTAAATCTAGTGGAATGTTCTGTTCTTTTTACCTGATCTCCCTGCAGCTTTGGTACTACTGGTCACTCCCTCTTTGAACTCCCTGGCTTTGATGATACCACTCTCTCGGTGTCCTTATACTTCTTTGCCTGCTTCTGAGAATTACTTGTGAATTCCCGTTCCTCAGCTTACCCGCTAAATGGGATTAGTTCAGGAACTCCTTGCTCAGCTCTCATTTTGTTCCTTACTTTCTTCGAGCATACTCATTCACCCCCAGGCATCCACTGTCACGCATATGTAATGGTCTCCATACCTTCAGTTGTCACCCCAGTCTCAAGAGGGGCAGTGCAGTGCAGTGTAGTGGTTACAAGCCTGGGCTCTGTGGCCGCACAAATCTGGGTTCAGACTCGACTCCTCCATCGTGTGACTTTGAACAAATTACCCGACCTGTCTGAGCCTCTCTTTCCTCATCAGTGTCATGGCAGTACAGGAACATCCTTCCATAAGAGTATATCTGGGGCCCTCAAGATTCAATTACATGAAATGCAAGATTGCTTTCTCACAAGTGGAATGAAATGAGAATAAGGGTTGAGTGGAGGACGGCAGTCACAACTTGCCAGCTGAATTTTATCCAGTTTGCGTTACCGCAGTGGGGCAGCTTATTGATAACCTCCACTGTAATATTTTAGTCGTGGTAGGCGCTTCTCTGAAGATCGGATGATGTGTACAGAGCGTGTACAGTTTAATACGCTACCTGCTCCTAAGAAATGGTGATGAAATGGCAGCTGTTATCATTCTGCCCTTGGAGTTCCTTAGGTGTCTCAAAGTCGGCGTTCTCCCAGCTGGGGTCCTCATCCTGTCCCGCATCTGTCTCTCCTTTGGCCCGGTCCTTCCTCCTGAGAAAGGCGCCCGTTACCATGCCCAGGACTGAACCCCCGTTCGCCCTCCTTGTTCTCCAGTCTCCGGGGTCTGGGGATCGCACTTTCCCTGGCTGTGCTGCAGGCCCTCTGTCTCTGGGCCACAGCGTCACTGTGCCCACACCCCTCATCTCATCACCGCCTGCCCCGCTCACGGGTTTCTAGCGGATCCCGACTCGGGACAGGCGTGGTCTTGTTCGTGTGGCCTGCGGGGCGTCCCGTGATTGACCCCGACTCGTTCGGTGTCCCTCTTCTGTTCTCGTCACCACAGGCGCTTGCAGATGGACAAACTTGAGTGCCCTGCACCCTGTGGGAGCAGAGCCCTGTGAGATTTGTCACCGCCGTGCAGCACAGCGCCCACTTCAAGGTGGGCGCTTGGTAAATTTTTTTTACCCGAATTAAGGTTTTCTCATACCTGTGTTTTGCACACGGTGTTCCTTTGGCTTAGACTGCTGGCGCCCTCCTCCACGTCGCCCAGTGACTTTCCTTCATCTTCTGGCCCTCAGCCCGCGCGCCTCCTCCAAGCGGCTCCCTTTCCCACTCTCCCGTCTCCGGCCCCGCCCGGCCCGCAGACCTGAGGGGCCGTCTCTGCTTCACTCCCGGACCCTGTCGCCATCCGTGTGCTCCTCTTTGCCTGATCACAGGCGCGTTTTCACTGTGCCAGACTACAAACCCTTGAGAGCAGGGGCCATCTGTTATTTCTTTTGTACTCCCAGTGCCTGGGTGGCAAGCTGATGGGCCAGGTGGGATGGTGTTGCCGGGACAAGGGCGAAAAGGCAGATCCCCCCATTGTGCCTGTGAGTCAGGATTTCTTGTATCGTCAGTATCTTATTTGTTCTCCACAATCGTGAGATAATCGTCATCCTCCTTTGAGGGGTGGAGACATTGAAGCTGAAAGAATTTGAAGGATTTAAGTGCCTTGCTTGAGCTGCAGAGTTGGAATGATGATTCTGTTTTGTTTTGTTTTTCCTATTACAGGTCTAGATTATTTCTGTGTTAGGTTACCTGAGCAAATGGGTGACAATCAGAAGTTAGAGGAGCAGGTCAATGGGTTTTGGAGGAAATAAATAGAAAAAAAGTTGAGTCAGACGAATGGTAGGAATGCCTAATAGTTTGGTTTTAGTTCGTATTGAAATATATCTTTAAATCTTAAATGTACATTCTGCTATGTTTGGAGTCTTGTTTATGGCTTTTCTTTTACATAATGATGTGTAAGATTCTGCAAACTGTGTTATCTTAAGATACAGAATAATTCCTGTAGCCATCATGTGAAAATTGTGACAATTCTGGCTTTTTCTAAGAACGGATTTAATTATATTCTAGCACAACAACTTCTCTGGGGATATTCAGGTATGATGACTAAATGTTGTGTTCATTTGTAGCCTGATGTTTTTGTTCATTTGATTCTTTGAATCCTGTTCTTTCGTTTACCTAAGTAGCTAGAATTTATATCAGTATTTTTTTTCTGGTGGTAATTCTTAAAGGAGAGCGGAAACTATACTAGTAGAGTATATAGGTGGTTGTTACACATACCACAATAAAACCATATTTAAATGACTTGGAAACATTCATTTCATAGAACATTTAGTCTCAAATGAAAGAATTATGCTGAAATTGGTATTTTAAGCTGTGGTATTTAAGGGGAAAGTGTGAGAGTGCACACACCTATTATATGATGCACGTAAATATTGAGATTAAAAAGGTCAGAGGGGGATCCGTTCTGGGACCTGTGCCGATGAAGTGAGAGGCCCTGTGTGGACCGGCCACCGAGGAGCCTGGTCCAGTGTGCCTGGTGCACCCGGGGGACGAGCAAAGGTAGAGTGGCCGCCAGCTGCCATTAGGGGCAGCCGCTGACTGTTCGCACAATGCTGAGTGTCAGTTATTGACTGTCTTTTTTTTTTTTTAATAACAAGTTTTGACTCAACTTGTATTATTTCCCCCCAGGTCATGTTTCACTTGGAAGATCAGAGGACGTAAGATTTGCTTTACAGAAATTGTTTTTATAGTAAACATTATTTTTTGAGTCAGTCTCTTCCTTGAAGCTGAAATAAATTTAGAAACCAAGTCATTGTTATAGTGATAATTCATATAAATATTAACTTTGGTTTCTAGCTTGTATTAAAAGTGGCTGATCATCCACAGCTGCTATGACTATATATTCTTATATTTTTAATGTGTGAGCAAAGAGGAAGACAGGATCCTGATGTCAGCAGGCTGCACGGTTAGCGCCTGCCCTGGGGACTCTGGGTTGTGTCGGCCATCTCCCCACTTGTCCGTCTCCTATTAGGGATGGAAACTAGGAAGCCGAAGCAGTGTCAGTGATGACTTCTTGAGAGAAGTTTGGTCACGAGTGCTGTTCTGAATGACGCTGGTGCCTTCCGAGGTAGAATGAGGTTTCCGCTGGCTTCCTTGGGGTGTTAGGTGCTGCCGCCAGGCTTGCAGAGTGCCCGAGGGAGTGCTGAGCCTGCCGGCGGGCTGTCCTCGCCTTCCGTGTGCTCATTTACTTTCCCTTTTTTCCTTTTTCTTTGAAGGTTTGACTGACTGATGGCATACCATTTAATTGGCCCCTCACCTTATTTTGAAGTAGACTGTAATATCCTATTTCCATTCATGTTGAAAATCTTTCTCAAAGTTAGGACTGAACATAAACACATAAACAAAAACGTAGTGCAATCCTTGAATAGTGATTCAGCATGTCGATGTGATTATCTTGAACCGATCTATAGGAAAGCACAAACTACCCTGAGAAGAGCTATTTCTAAACAGACACATCTGATGAGAGTTTAGAGAAGCACTTTCTGTCTCCAGGGACACCTAACAGTACTACGTAACCTCTTTTGACAGTGCTGATGATTTTAAAGGCTAGGCCACAGAAACACAAGTCATTTATTAAAACGCTGTGAAATTATTTTACTGATACTGTTGGAGATGCTTTACAATTTCAATGACTTTTAATCTAGGGCAGGGAGACTTCTTTCTGTGTTAACATTTATATTTTAGGGTAAAAGCTAAAGGCTTAAATACGAAATAAACTGAAATCGGGACTTCAGATTGAATTGACTTATGTACTTAGAATTGTGTCCTACTACATTTTCTCTCTCCTTTATTTTCCCTGCTGTTTTTTCATTTGAGCATGACTGGTGTTAATCGCATGTTACGTGTGGTGTGCGGGTTTTATTGGCATTTTATTTATACATTGATATTAGATAACTTTCCTGAAGGTAGGTATGTTTTATAAGTTCCAAAGTTCATGCAAGGATATTGGATAGGATTATCTACGAAATGCATGTCATGTGCCAATTATTAACATAGGACACAGTGTGGTGCGTATTTGATTTTTTTGTTGAGTGTTCTGATTTTTAATTTCTAACCCTTTTTTGTATCTTTGGTATTGTATCCTTGCCTTACTTGTGATTTGGAAATTCTATTATAGTTAATTCAATTCAGTAAGCATTTTTTAGAACATTAAACAAATTAATTAAAAAAATTATATCTTAATGGGACTCATAGACCAAGGAGGCTATGCTAGTCAGACTACTGACAAGATTTTATGACTTCTTAAATATTACTACTTGACTTACCCTAAGTCACACAATGTAGAAACTGATAATAATCAGAATGTGGGTATTGATATCTTCAAAAGTTGCAAAAGTATGCCCTTGCTTAAACTTCTATGGCAGTAATTTTAAATGTCTTATTGTAACATGAAAGATAATTTTCATGGTAGAAAGCAAGGTCATCTTCCTGATGTGTGAGTCTGTGGAACAAGGGTGTCCTTCCTTGGTTAACAAATGGTGATACAGAAAAATTTCAAGGGGCTTGAGGTGTGCCCCCTTTTATAACTTTTTCCAAAATTAGTCTTTTAAGAGTCTAGAAATTACATGTACCTAGGGAGAAAATGGAATATTAAGTTTTCCATAAGATTGAATTTGAGATGCTTTTTATTTCTCTATATGGGCAAATAACATACCTATAGGTACCTAGTGTTACTTTAAAATTTTGTTACTCCTGGTATTGCAAATGTAATACTCTGAAACACAACATGCACTTAGAAGTAAAATGTTATTTTCTAGACCACTGATTAAAAGTCAGCAAAAATCTTTTCTTCCCCAGAGAAAACCTTATTAGTCTCCTAGTTTATAAAACATCTGGGAGTGGAGCTGCCTTTTTGGGGGGTAACCCTGCCTTCACAGCAGGGCCCGCTTCCCCTGTTGCTTGTCCCTGAAGCACTTCTGCAAAGCCCAGATCCCAGAAGAACACACTTTACTTTGTGCTAAGTACCAAGTAAGCGCTGCCTCGGGGGGTTGTGACTGTGCTCCGTACCTGGACACGCGCACAGAGCAGTCTTAGAGCTAGAACCTCAGCCTCGTCCTTTCTCCAGGTGAGAGACTTCCAATCCCAGAGAGGCTGCGTGACCCCTAACTCCTCACACATCTAGTTACTGGTGGAGAGGAAACTCCAGTGTCCTGGCGGCCTCAGCTCCTGGCAGCCTTGGTCAGCTGGGACAGGGTGCTAGCCCCCGTGCGCTCACTCGGGCCTTGCTTTATCCTGTGGCCACCTGGCTCCTGGAAACTGGGCCTCCTTATAAATTACTTACCCTTAAATAAAAGGGTACTTATTTAAACTTTATCCACATTTTCTTTGGTGCTTTTATTTGTGAACAAATCACCACTAAAAATTATTTTCCATGTTGATTCTATTTGTAGGGCATTATAGGATAATTTTTAAAACACATCTAAATTCATTTTAGATATTTATTTAAAATAAGCACTTTCCAGAGAGAATTATCACTCCCACAGGCTATTATAAATATGGATTTATGTGTGATCAGCCCAGTTATGCCCAATTTTTGCGTTTTCACAGTGTACTTAAAACTCTCAAAATGACTTTCTAGTACTATTTAATCTGTCTAATCTATGAGAATAGAAAGTTATATAAGTTACAGTAGAATTGTATGTATTCATAACATTTCTTTATGTGATTTACAGGAAGACCGTGTACCCAGCTACAGCTTCTAAACCCAGAACGTTTTGCACGTCTTATCAAAGAAGTAGTGAACACATTCTGGCCTGGCAGGGAGTTGATTGTTCAGTGGTATCCATGTGATGAAGACAAAAAGCACCCATCTATTTCATGGCTTAAAATGGTGTGGAAGAATCTCTATATACATTTTTCAGAGGATTTGACTTTATTTGATGAGATGCCACTCATCCCTAGAACCGCAGTAGAAGAAGGTCAGACGTGTGTGGAACTCATCAGACTCAGGATCCCCTCATTAGTCATTTTAGATGATGAATCTGAAGCACAGCTCCCGGAATTTTTAGCTGACATTGTACAAAAACTTGGAGGGATTATCCTTAAGCAATTAGATGCCTCCATACAACATCCACTTATTAAAAAATACATTCATTCGCCATCCCCAAGTGCTGTTCTGCAGATGATGGAGAAGATGCCTCTGCAGAAGCTGTGCAACCAGGTTGCGTCGCTCCTTCCAACGCACAAAGATGCCCTAAGGAAGTTCTTAGCTAACTTAACTGATAGCAGTGAAAAGGAGAAAAGAGTAATTCAGGAACTGCCAATATTCAAGCGCATTAACCATTCATCCAGTCAGGGGATCTCCTCCTACACCAGGCTGAAGGGCTGCAGGGTCCTGCACCACACGTCCAGGCTCCCGGCTGGCCTGCGGCTCTCCATCTCGGTCGTGGACAGCAGCGACGAGGCCACCATCCGCCTGGCAAACCTGCTCAAGGTGGAGAAGGTAAAGACCACCAGCTGCTTAAAGCTTATCTTAAAAGACATCGAAAATGCATTTTATTCACACGAAGAGATGACACACCTTATGTTGTGGGTCCTCGAGAATCTATCCTCTCTTAAAAATGAGAATCCAAATGTGCTTGATTGGCTAATGCCGTTAAAATTCATGCATATCTCACAGGAGCGGCTGGTATCAGCCAGTGAGCTCTTTGACCCTGATGTGGAAGTATTAAAGGACCTCTTCTATGATGAAGAAGAAACTTGTTTCCCACCCTCAGCTTTTACCTCACCAGATATTCTTCACTCTTTAAGACAGATAGGTTTAAAAAACGAAGCCAGTCTCAAAGAGAAAGATGTTGTGCAAGTGGCTAAAAAAATTGAAGCTTTACAGGCCAGCTCTTGTCCAAATCAGGACATTCTCCTGAAGAAAGCCAGAACGCTCTTACTGGTCTTAAATAAGAACCACGCCCTGCTGCAGTCATCTGAAGGGAAGATGGCCCTGAAGAAAATAAAATGGGCTCCAGCTTGCAAGCAAAGGCCTCCGAACTACCCAGGCTCCTTAGTCTGGAAAGGGGATCTCTGGGACCTCTGTGCACCCGCGGACATGTGCGACGCGGCCCACGCCATTCTGGTCGGCTCATCACTTCCTCTTGTTGAGAGTGTCCATGTGAACTTGGAAGAAGCTTTAGGTATCTTCACAAAACCTGATATCAATGCTGTCTTAAAGCACTTTAAAATTGTTGTTGATTGGTATACTTCGAACACCTTTAGTGATGAAGACTACTATCAATTCCAGCACATTTTGCTCGAAATTTATGGATTCATGCATGATCATTTAAATGAAGGGAAGGATGCTTTTAGAGCCTTAAAATTTCCGTGGGTTTGGACTGGCAAAAAGTTCTGTCCTCTCGCCCAAGCTGTGATAAAACCGTTTTATGATCTTGACCTTCAGCCTTATTTGCACAGTGTGCCTAAAACCATGGCAAAGTTCCACCAGCTGTTCAAGGCCTGCGGTTCAGTAGAGGAGCTGATGCCAGATCACATTTCCATGGTCATTCAGAAGGTGTACCTCAAAAGCGGCCAAGACCTCAGTGACCAAGAAAGCAAACAGAATCTTCATCTTATGTTGAATATTATCCGATGGCTTTATAGCAATCAGATTCCAGTAAGCCTCAACACACCAGTTCCTATACATCATAGCAGAGATCCTTCCAAGCTTATCATGAAGCCAATTCATGAATGCTGTTACTGTGACATTAAAGTTGATGACCTGAATGACTTACTGGAAGATTCTGTGGAACCAATCATTTTGGTGCATGAGGACATACCCATGAAAACTGCAGAGTGGCTGAAAGTCCCGTGCCTCAGTACAAGACTGATCAACCCCGAAAACATGGGCTTTGAGCAGTCAGGACAAAGAGAACCACTGACTGTAAGAATTAAAAATATTCTGGAAGAATACCCTTCAGTGTCAGATATCTTTAAAGAACTTCTTCAAAATGCTGACGATGCGAATGCAACAGAATGCAGCTTCATGATTGACATGAGAAGAAACATGGACATTCGAGAGAATCTCCTGGACCCGGGGATGGCAGCGTGTCATGGGCCGGCTCTGTGGTCGTTCAACAACTCTCAATTCTCAGATTCGGACTTCGTGAACATAACAAGGCTAGGGGAATCTTTAAAGAGGGCAGAAGTTGACAAAGTTGGGAAATTTGGTCTTGGGTTTAATTCCGTGTACCACATCACCGACATTCCCATCATCATGAGTCGAGAATTCATGATAATGTTTGATCCCAACATAAACCACATCAGTAAACACATTAAAGACAGATCTAATCCCGGGATCAAAATTAATTGGAGTAAACAGCAGAAAAGACTTAGGAAATTTCCTAATCAGTTCAAACCATTCATAGACGTATTTGGCTGTCAGTTACCTCTGACCGTGGAAGCACCTTACAGCTATAGTGGGACTCTGTTCCGACTGTCCTTTAGAACTCAGCAGGAAGCCAAAGTGAGTGAAGTTAGTAGTACCTGCTACAACACAGCAGATATTTACTCTCTTGTGGATGAATTCAGTCTCTGTGGACACAGGCTTATCATTTTCACTCAGAGTGTAACCTCAATGTATCTGAAGTACTTGAAAATTGAGGAAACCAATCCCAGCTTAGCTCAAGATACAATCGTAATTAAAAAAAAATTGTGCTCTTCCAAAGCATTGATTGCACCTGTCATCAGTGTTTTAAAAGAAGCTGCTAAGCTCATGAAGACTTGCGACAGCAGTAACAAGAAGCTCCCCGCTGATGCACCCAAGTCAGCTTGCATCCTTCAGATCACAGTGGAGGAATTTCATCACGTGTTCAGAAGGATTGCTGATTTACAGTCACCACTTTTTAGAGGTCCAGATGACGACCCAGCTGCTCTCTTTGAAATGGCTAAGTCCGGCCAATCAAAAAAGCCATCGGATGAGTTACCACAAAAAACAATGGAGTGCACCACGTGGCTTATATGTACCTGCATGGATACAGGAGAGGCTCTCAGGTTTTCCCTGAGTGAGAGCGGGAGAAGGCTGGGAGTGGTTCCTTGCGGGGCAGTGGGAGTTTTTCTGGCTGAGATCCAGGACCAGAAGTGGGCTGTGAGACCACAGGCTGGAGAGGTGTTCTGCTATTTACCCCTACGAATCAAAACAGGATTGCCAGTTCACATCAACGGGTGCTTTGCTGTTACTTCAAATAGGAAAGAGATCTGGAAGACAGATACGAAAGGACGCTGGAACACCACCTTCATGAGACACGTGGTTGTGAAAGCTTACCTAGAGGCACTCAGCATCCTGCGTGACCTGGCCACAAGTGGGGAGCTGATGGACTATACTTACCATGCAGTGTGGCCTGACCCTGATCTGGTTCATGATGACTTCTCTGCAATTTGTCAAGGGTTTTATGAAGATGTAGCTCACGGGAAAGGGAAGGAATTGACAAGAGTCTTCTCTGATGGATCCACATGGGTTTCCATGAAGAATGTGAGATTTCTAGATGACTGTATACTTAAGAGAAGAGATGTTGGTCCAGCAGCCTTCAAGATATTTTTGAAATACCTCAAGAAGACTGGGTCGAAAAACCTCTGTGCTGTTGAACTTCCTTCTTCAGTAAAATTAGGATTTGAAGAAGCTGGCTGCAAACAGATACTGCTTGAAAATACATTTTCAGAGAAACAGTTTTTTTCAGAAGTGTTTTTTCCGAATATTCAAGAAATTGAGGCAGAACTCAGAGATCCTTTAATGAATTTTGTTCTGAATGAGAAAGTTGATGAGTTCTCAGGAATTCTTCGTGTTACTCCATGTATCCCTTGCTCTCTGGAGGGGCATCCTCTGGTTTTACCATCAAGATTAATCCACCCTGAAGGACGGGTTGCAAAGTTATTTGATACTAAAGACGGACGATTTCCTTACGGCTCTACTCAGGACTACCTAAATCCTATTATTCTGATTAAACTCGTCCAGTTAGGTATGGCAAAAGATGATATTTTATGGGATGACATGCTAGAACGTGCCGAGTCAGTAGCTGAAATTAATAAAAGTGATCACGGTGCTGCTTGCCTAAGAAGTAGCATCCTGTTAAGTCTTATTGATGAAAAACTAAAAATAAGGGACCCTAGAGCAAAGGATTTTGCTGCAAAATATCAAACAATCCCCTTCCTCCCATTTCTCACAAAACCAGCAGGTTTTTCTTTGGACTGGAAAGGTAACAGTTTTAAGCCTGAAACCATGTTTGCAGCAACCGACCTTTATACAGCTGAGTATCAGGATATAGTTTGTCTTTTGCAGCCAGTTCTAAACGAAAATTCACATTCCTTCAGAGGCTGTGGTTCAGTGCCACTGGCTGTTAAAGAGTTTTTGGGGTTACTGCGGAAGCCCACAGTTGACCTGGTCGTAAACCAATTGAAAGAAGTTGCAAAATCAGTTGATGATGGGATCACATTGTACCAGGAGAACATCACCAACGCTTGCTACAAATACCTTCATGAAGCAATGATGCAAAGTGACATCACTAAGATATCAATTATTGAAAAGTTAAAAACCTTTAGCTTCATTCTAGTTGAGAGTGCATATGTTGACTCAGAAAAAATTGCTTTTCATTTGAATTTTGAAGCAGCCCCATACCTTTATCAGTTGCCTAATAAATATAAAAATAATTTCCGTGAACTTTTTGAAAGTGTGGGTGTGAGGCAGTCTTTTACTGTTGAAGATTTTGCCCTTGTTTTGGAGTCTATTGCTCAAGAAAAAGAAACAAAACAAATAACAGAAGGGAATTTTCAGCTTTGCCGGCGAATAATCAGTGAAGGAATATGGAGTCTCATTAGAGAAAAGAAACAAGAATTTTGTGAGAAAAATTATGGCCAAATATTATTGCCAGATACTAATCTTAAGCTTCTCCCTGCAAAATCTTTATGCTACAATGATTGTCCCTGGATAAAAGTAAAGGATAGCACTGTAAAATACTGTCATGCAGATATACCCAGGGAAGTGGCTGTGAAACTAGGAGCAGTACCAAAGCGACATAAAGCCTTAGAAAGGTATGCGTCCAACATCTGCTTTACAACACTGGGCACTGAATTTGGACAGAAGGAAAAACTGACCAGCAGAATTAAGAGTATCCTTAATGCCTATCCCTCAGAAAAGGAAATGCTGAAAGAACTTCTTCAGAATGCTGATGATGCAAAGGCTACAGAAATCTGTTTTGTGTTTGACCCTCGAGAGCATCCAGTTGATAGGATATTTGACGACAAGTGGGCCCCCTTGCAGGGGCCAGCACTGTGTGTGTACAACAACCAGCCTTTCACAGAAGATGACGTCAGAGGGATTCAGAACCTCGGGAAAGGCACCAAGGAAGGAAATCCGTGTAAAACTGGACAGTACGGAATAGGATTCAATTCTGTGTATCACATTACAGACTGCCCTTCTTTCATTTCCGGCAATGACATCCTGTGTATTTTTGATCCTCATGCCAGATACGCACCAGGAGCCACATCTGTTAGTCCTGGACGCATGTTTAGAGATTTGGATGCAGATTTTAGGACACAGTTCTCAGATGTTCTGGATCTTTATCTGGGAACCCACTTTAAACTGGATAATTGCACAATGTTTCGATTTCCTCTTCGTAATGCAGAAATGGCAAAAGTTTCAGAAATTTCTTCAGTTCCATCATCAGACAGAATGGTCCAGAATCTTTTGGACAAACTGCGGTCAGATGGGGCCGAACTTTTAATGTTTCTTAATCACATGGAAAAAATTTCTATTTGTGAAATAGATAAAGCTACAGGAGCCCTAAACGTGCTGTATTCTGTGAAGGGCAACATCACTGATGGAGACAGGCTGAAAAGGAAGCAGTTTCACGCATCTGTAATTGACAGTGTCACTAAAAAGAGGCCGCTCAAGGACATACCGGTTCAGCAGATCACCTACACTATGGATACGGAGGACTCTGAGGGAAACCTTACCACCTGGCTAATTTGTAATAGATCAGGTTTTTCAAGTATGGAGAAAGTATCTAAGAGCGTTATATCAGCTCACAAGAACCAAGATATCACTCTCTTCCCACGTGGCGGAGTAGCTGCCTGCATCACCCACAACTATAAAAAGCCCCACAGGGCCTTCTGCTTTCTGCCCCTCTCTTTAGAGACGGGGTTACCGTTTCACATGAACGGCCACTTTGCCCTCGATTCAGCCAGGAGGAACCTGTGGCGGGATGACAACGGGGTGGGCGTTCGGAGTGACTGGAACAACAGCTTAATGACGGCCCTGATCGCTCCCGCGTACGTCGAGTTATTAATCCAGCTAAAAAAGCGCTATTTCCCTGGTTCTGACCCGACGTTATCGGTCTTACAGAACACGCCTATTCATGTTGTAAAGGACACCTTAAAGAAGTTTTTGTCATTCTTCCCAGTCAACAGGCTTGATCTACAGCCAGATTTATACTGTCTGGTGAAAGCACTTTACGGCTGCATCCACGAGGACATGAAGCGCCTTTTACCCGTTGTGCGGGCTCCGAACATTGATGGCTCTGACCTGCACTCTGCAGTTATAATCACTTGGATTAATATGTCGACTTCAAATAAAACTAGACCATTTTTTGACAATTTGCTGCAGGATGAATTACACCACCTTAAAAATGCAGACTATAACATCACCACACGCAAAACAGTGGCAGAGAATGTCTATAGGCTGAAACACCTGCTTTTGGAAATTGGCTTCAACTTGGTTTATAACTGTGATGAAACTGCTAATCTGTACCACTGTCTGATAGATGCCGATATTCCCGTTAGTTATGTCACCCCTGCTGATGTGCGGTCTTTTTTAATGACATTTTCCTCTCCCGATACTAACTGCCATATTGGGAAGCTGCCTTGTCGTCTCCAGCAGACTAACCTGAAACTTTTTCACAGTTTAAAACTCTTAGTTGATTACTGTTTTAAGGATGCAGAAGAAAACGGGATTGAAGTGGAGGGACTGCCCCTTCTCATTACACTAGACAGTGTTTTGCAAACTTTTGATGCAAAACGACCCAAGTTTCTAACAACATACCATGAATTGATTCCATCCCGCAAAGACTTGTTCATGAATACATTGTACCTGAAGTACAATAATATTTTACTGAACTGTAAAGTTGCAAAAGTGTTTGACATTTCCAGCTTTGCTGACTTGTTATCCTCTGTGTTGCCCCGTGAATATAAGACCAAAAGTTGCACAAAGTGGAAAGACAGTTTTACAAGCGAGTCTTGGCTTAAGAGTGCATGGCATTTTATCAGCGAATCCGTAAATGTGAAAGAGGATCAAGAAGAGACAAAAGCAACCTTTGACACTGTTGTTGACACCCTAAAAGACTGGGCATTGCTCCCTGGAACAAAGTTTACTGTGTCAGCCAATCAGCTTGTAGTTCCCGAAGGTGATGTTCTGCTTCCTCTAAGTCTCATGCACATTGCAGTCTTTCCAAATGCCCAGAGTGATAAGGTTTTTCATGCTCTCATGAAAGCTGGCTGTATTCAGCTTGCTTTGAACAAAATCTGCTCCAAAGACAGTGCATTTGTTCCTCTGTTGTCATGTCACACAGCAAACATAGAGAGCCCCACAAGCATTTTGAGGGCTGTGCATTATATGGTCCAAACCTCAACTTTTAGAACTGAAAAATTAGTAGAAAGTGACTTTGAAGCACTTTTGATGTATTTCAACTGCAATTTGAATCACTTGATGTCCCAAGATGACATAAAAATTTTAAAGTCACTTCCATGCTACAAATCCATCAGTGGTCGCTATATGAGCATTGCGAAATTTGGAACATGCTATGTGCTTACAAAAAGTATTCCTTCCGCTGAAGTGGAAAAATGGACACAATCATCGTCCTCTGCATTTCTTGAAGAAAAAATACACTTAAAAGAACTATATGAGGTGCTTGGTTGTGTACCTGTAGATGATCTTGAGGTATATTTGAAACACCTCTTACCAAAAATTGAAAATCTCTCTTATGATGCAAAATTAGAGCATTTGATCTATCTTAAGAATAGACTCTCAAGTATTGAGGAATTGTCAGAGATCAAGGAACAACTTTTTGAAAAACTGGAAAGTTTATTGATAATCCATGATGCTAACAGTCGACTAAAGCAAGCCAAACATTTCTATGATAGAACTGTGAGAGTTTTTGAAGTTATGCTTCCCGAAAAATTGTTTATTCCTAAGGACTTCTTTAAAAAATTGGAACAACTTATAAAACCCAAAAATCAAGTTGCATTTATGACATCCTGGGTAGAATTCTTAAGAAATATCGGACTAAAACACATCCTTTCTCAGCAGCAGTTGTTACAGTTTGCTAAGGAGATCAGTGTGAGGGCTAATACAGAAAACTGGTCTAAAGAAACATTGCAAAATACAGTCGATATCCTTCTCTACCATATATTCCAAGAACGAATGGATTTGTTATCTGGAAATTTTTTGAAAGAACTGTCTTTAATACCATTCTTATGTCCTGAGCGGGCCCCTGCCGAATTCATTCGATTTCATCCTCAGTATCAAGAGGTGAACGGAACGCTTCCTCTTATAAAGTTCAACGGAGCACAGGTGAATCCAAAATTCAAGCAGTGCGATGTGCTCCAGCTGTTATGGACGTCATGCCCTATTCTTCCAGAGAAAGCCACCCCCTTGAGCATCAAAGAACAAGAAGGGAGTGACCTTGGTCCACAAGAACAGCTGGAGCAGGTTTTAAGTATGCTGAATGTGAACCTGGACCCACCTCTGGATAAGGTCATCAATAACTGCAGGAACATATGCAACATCACAACTCTGGATGAAGACATGGTCAAGACTAGAGCAAAGGTCTTAAGGAGCATATACGAGTTTCTCAGCGCAGAGAAAAGGGAGTTCCGTTTTCAACTGCGGGGCATTGCTTTTGTGATGGTGGAAGATGGCTGGAAGCTTCTGAAGCCAGAGGAGGTGGTGATCAATCTTGAGTACGAGTCTGATTTTAAACCGTATCTGTACAAGCTGCCTTTAGAACTGGGCACCTTTCACCAGCTGTTCAAACACTTAGGCACTGAAGATATCATTTCAACCAAGCAGTATGTTGAAGTGCTGAGCCGCATATTCAAAAATTCTGAAGGAAAACAGTTAGATCCTAATGAAATGCGCACTGTTAAGAGAGTCGTTTCTGGCTTGTTCAAGAGTCTACAGAATGACTCGGTCAAGGTGCGGGGCGATCTCGAGAACATCCGGGACCTTGCACTCTACCTGCCGAGCCAGGACGGGAGGCTGGTGAAGTCCAACATCCTGGTGTTCGATGACGCCCCGCATTACAAGAGCAGGATCCAGGGCAATATCGGTGTGCAGATGTTGGTGGATCTCAGCCAGTGCTACTTAGGGAAAGACCATGGGTTCCACACTAAGCTGACTATGCTCGTTCCTCAGAAACTCAGGCCTCGTCTGCTGAGCAGCATCCTCGAGGAGCAGTTAGATGAGGAGACCCCCCGAGTCTGCCAGTTTGGAGCGCTGTGCTCTCTTCAGGGCAGGCTGCAGTTGCTCTTGTCCTCTGAACAGTTCATCACAGGCCTGATCAGAATCATGAAGCATGAAAACGATAACGCTTTTCTGGCCAACGAGGAGAAAGCCGTACGACTCTGCAAAGCTCTAAGAGAAGGCTTGAAAGTGTCCTGTTTTGAGAAGCTTCAGACAACGTTAAGAGTTAAAGGTTTCAATCCTATTCCCCAGAGCAGAAGTGAAACTTTTGCTTTCCTGAAGAGGTTTGGGAATGCAGTCATCCTGCTCTACATACAGCATTCAGACAGTAAAGACATTAACTTCCTGTTAGCCTTGGCAATGACGCTTAAATCAGCGACCGACAATTTGATTTCCGACACTTCATATCTAATTGCTATGCTAGGATGCAATGATATTTACAGGATCAGTGAGAAACTCGACAGTTTAGGAGTGAAATACGACTCTTCAGAACCATCGAAACTTGAACTTCCAATGCCCGGCACTCCGATACCTGCTGAGATTCATTACACTCTGCTTATGGACCCAATGAATGTCTTTTACCCGGGGGAATATGTCGGGTACCTTGTTGACGCTGAAGGTGGGGAGATCTATGGGTCATACCAGCCGACATATACATACGCCATTATCGTACAAGAAGTTGAAAGAGAAGATGCTGACAACTCTAGTTTTCTAGGAAAGATATATCAGATTGATATTGGTTATAGTGAATATAAAATAGTTAGCTCTCTTGATCTGTATAAGTTTTCAAGGCCAGAGGAAAGCTCTCAGAGCAGAGACAGTGCCCCTTCCACACCCACCAGCCCTACAGAGTTCCTGGCCCCTGGTCTACGAAGCATCCCTCCTCTTTTCTTTGGTAGGGAGAGCCACAAGACCTCATCTTCGAAGCATCATTCCCCCAAGAAGCTTAAGGTGAATTCTTTACCAGAAATTTTAAAAGAAGTGACATCAGTGGTGGAGCAAGCTTGGAAGCTTCCAGAATCTGAAAGAAAAAAGATTATTAGGCGGTTGTATTTGAAATGGCACCCTGACAAAAACCCAGAGAATCATGACATTGCTAATGAAGTTTTTAAACATCTGCAGAATGAAATTAACAGATTAGAGAAACAGGCTTTTCTAGATCAAAATGCAGACAGAGGCTCGAGGCGAACGTTTTCAACCTCAGCATCCCGATTTCAGTCAGAGAAGTACTCATTTCAGAGATTTTACACTTCATGGAATCAAGAAGCAACGAGCCATAAATCTGAAAGGCAACAACAAAATAAGGAAAAATGCCCACCTTCAGCCGGACAGACTTACTCTCCGAGGTTCTTTGTTCCCCCCACCTTCAAGTCAGTTGGTAACCCAGTCGAAGCACGCAGATGGCTACGACAAGCCAGAGCCAATTTCTCAGCCGCCAGGAACGACCTCCACAAAAACGCCAACGAATGGGTGTGCTTCAAATGTTTCCTCTCTACCAAGCTGGCTCTGATCGCCGCCGACTATGCTGTGCGGGGCAAGTCCGACAAAGACGTGAAGCCGACTGCACTCGCGCAGAAAATAGAGGAATACAGTGAGCAGCTGGAAGGCCTGACGAATGACGTCCATACCTTGGAAGCTTACGGTGTAGACAGTTTAAAAACAAGGTACCCCGATCTGCTGCCTTTCCCACAGATCCCGAATGACAGGTTCACTTCTGAGGTTGCCATGAGAGTGATGGAATGTACTGCCTGTATCATCATAAAACTTGAAAATTTTATACAACAAAAAGTGTGAACGTATTTAAAGAAAAAGCAGAGCTAGGTCTTGAATGTGTTGTAGCACAAGTATGAATTGCTGTCCTTAAGCTTCCTTGCCAGTTATTTAGGAATTGTGAAGCACACTGCAGACTGTTTGGGGAGAATTTTGGAGTTGTTATTAACATGAATTTCAACAGAAGACGTTAACCCGATCTAAGAACTATTTTGAGGCTGGTGGTGAACTGTGGAATTGCTGGAGGCAGCTGGCCGGCTGAGGTGGCAGCTTGTTGAACTGCACTTTATACAACCAAAGCTCAGCAGTTTGTTAGATAAGAGTCTGTCTGTCTCTGGTTAGGGTGAAGTTAGTTTTATGTCTTCCATGTAGTATTTTTTGAAGGAGCTAATGAAACACTGGACATATCATTGATTTAAACAAATAAGGGGAATTAAGTCTTTGGAACTTATTATCTCTTTAAGTGGATCCTCTTGGGTGTGTTATTTTCTTATCAGCTGGATCCGATTATGAATTTGTTGCAATTTTACATATTAGACCCTCAGTACATGTATAACATGGTACAGTACTTTACTCCTGAATATTACTTGATTGAGACTCTGCAGACGGTACTGCTGGGGCGCACTGAGTGCACTTTACATCCTTGTTCTGGATGTCCTCCCGCCCTGGGTTTACAGGCTTCCTGGTTCGTGAAGGTAGCACGTGGGAGACCCCAGTGGTGGCCGTTCTGGCCGCTGGATGTGAATACTGCTTCCAAGAACCGCCTGCCAAAGCGACATCTGTCACCTGTTAGAACATTTGCTTTATGTTTGTTTGTACATATTTTCCACAAACGTCATAATTTATATAGTGTGGTTGAACAGGATGCAATCTTTTGTTGTCTAAAGGTGCTGCAGTAAACAGTTTTTGTCCTTCAACATGGCACTTAGTGGAGTTTTTGGGATTTCACTTTGAAGGCATTAAAAAATTGTAAAATCATGTGACAATATCTAATAAGTTATAAAAGAGGAATTATCAACTTGTGTTTTCCCCATGAACAATTCACAACTGACATTTAATTTTTATCCTGTTTGAATGTCCTACAAATGTACTTCTTTTGCAGAATGTAAAAGAAAGGTGATGATAATTAGTTTCTATAAGTGTGCTGGCTGTAAATGATGCTAAATATAATATTTTATGCAATTAAGGGCTTATGGAACATATTAAAACTTTTTTACTTTTATTGGTAATAAGGAATGTTTGCGCCTCCACTATTGTATTGCTTCTGGATGTGAAGCCATGTGATAATTTCTGCTATTATATTAAGTGCCACAATTTTAATAAAGCAAATGTACATATGAAATCATTGTAGCTGGTATTTCCTGAGAAACAGTTCCTTGAAGATCAAACTTAATATCTTCCTATATGAAGTTCTGACTTGTGTGTGTATATGTGCGTTTATTGGAAATATTAGGATAGAACTTTCCTATATATTTTATACTGGAATTTTAATAGGTTCCTTTTTTTACGATTGAATATAAAGTACTTGACATATACTAGGTTTATTAGGTGCTCACTGATTTTGTTAAGAGTTGATGTTATTTCGCCTTTTTAGGGAATAAAATTAGTTGACATATGTGGTATACATATGTATTTGGAAATACGTTAAATATGGTTCTTCTGTAGGTAGAAGCTGGATTGATACCGACCTTGCCTCAGGGGAGGGCTGTGTGCCTGGGGCCAATTCACACTTGAGCCCTAACAGGTAGGACATGTTCATCTTTACACCTCAGGCACAAGTCTTCTAAATCTGGCAGACCAGGCTTGGAATTCTGTGTTCTGGGGCGACCCAAACGCTGGGTCTCCAGCTGTCTGGGACTTTCTTAAGTTCTTGCTGCTTTAAAACTCAGATTCGACACTTGGAATATATTTCATTGCTTTTGGATATTAAAATGTACACAGAACACCCTGTCTGGCTTTTGTGATAGTTGATCTAGGTGGAGTTTTGTGTTTTTTCTAGACTTCCTTTGAAAGAAAAAATACAGGTCCACAGTCCCTTATATGAAACGCTTGCATCCAAATGTTTTTCAGAATTTGGATTTTAGAACGTTAATACCAGTGCATATAAACTGGGTTTAATGAGGCTTTTCCATCAGAGTTGGGCAGCTCCCTTTAATCAAACACATTAGTATTTCTGCAGTGAAACCATGAATACCCACCCACAGTAAACTACACAGCCATGAGAAGTAGCCTCATCTAAATTTAGGTCAGGTTTTGCCATCCATAGTTTGCAGTAGATGTATTTGGAAAGTTTTCATTTTTTGGAACTTTTTAGATTTTCAAATTCAGGGTAAGGAATTTTGGACCCGAACTATTTTTTGTATCCGGCTCCCCCCGACCCTTTATCCTATTTTGCTTTTTTTATTAAAAAGAAGGTGGAAACTGCCAGCTGGTGTGGGCGTAGCTGCTCCTGAGAAAGGGGTTGGAACAGGCCTTCTGCACTCAGGAGCGGGTTCTGTGCTTCCCCGTGAGCGGAAGGGCTGAATGCGCCACAGCCCCCAGGGGGAGACCAGTGACGAGCCTGAGAATGATGGTGGGAAAGTGTTCACATAGCGTTCAGTCAAAGAGAACAGGTCTGCTTTGGGGACTGGTGGGGATGTTTTTCACTAGCGCCAGCTGACATCTTCCGTCCTTCCAATATTTTGCAGACCTCAAGGATAAAAGCTAGTAGAAAACAGCAGTTAGATGAGATTTTTAATGAGTCATGTATGACTCCGGCTTCTACCAGAGACTGAGAACCAGCAGGAGACACGGACACAGACCTGGGAAGAGCTCTCCTTCCAGGAGCTGACTCGCCATCGCGGGGGCCGGCAAGTCCGCGACCTGCAGGGCGCGCACCCCACGAGCAGGAGCTGCAGTCGGCAGGTGGA
The DNA here is from genome assembly GCF_009873245.2 of Balaenoptera musculus. NCBI lineage: Eukaryota > Metazoa > Chordata > Mammalia > Artiodactyla > Balaenopteridae > Balaenoptera > Balaenoptera musculus. The sequence goes on along the minus strand of NC_045802.1, from coordinate 2,543,909 downwards.
ATTTCCTAAAACTCTGTCTTCTGACGCTTTTTCTCCATTTATCTTGTTTTGACAAGCTTGGCCAAAAGTGTCATCACTCCTTCATTGGTTTGGAAGCCGGTCCCGGGCACTGCGTGCTGTCAGGTGTGGGAGAGACTGGGGAAGACTTGGATACCAAAGCCAACACGAAGTACATTTTACTGAAAAATAAGAGCTATGTGTTTAAAATTCCGGCTTGTTTCTCCTGTAGCTGCTAAGTGGCCCGGGAAGTGCCCTCATTTGTTCTGGATCCAAAGCCCAGGACGAAAGGTGAAGCTGCACTGACTGTTCAGCTCCGAATCCACCTTTTTCCCTCGGTGCCCTCAGACCCGCTTCTTCCACCTGCTTGTTTATACGTGACCCAAAGTTTGTTTGGTTATTAAACCACAGCCAATTTGCAGTGGCATTTACAGTACGGAGAAGCCAGCTAAAGCCAAGGGAGAAGAGGCGTGTTGGATCAGGGAAGGGAGGGGATGAAAATCAATACAAATCGACCCAGCCTCGCCGGAGCTCCCACCCTGCTTCCCTGTCCGCGCACGAGTGGAGACTGACCTGGGGGTGCCCGGGCGGGGGGACCTGAACTCGTGTAGGGGCTGCGGAGTCGGAGCCTGCCGGGGCGGGAGAGGTTCGGGGTTGTTCTGCTGAAAGGTCTTAGCAAGCCCATTTTGCTGCAAATCCAACTTTACTATTAAAGCTGATATTGTGATCTTCATCTTTTTCACTTGTGTCTGCTTCTCAGTCGGTTCGGAAATTGGAAAAGAAACAAGGACTATTTTGCGAGGTCACTAAAATATCAGCACTCGACGGTCGATAAGCACCTAGTGTGTAGGGCTATCTGTGTGTATGCCTCATTGGGTACGTTCATAAGCATGGCCTTGCACCTTTAATGGAAATTTAAGTTACACTGTATAATGTACTTAAGAAGACAGGTTTATGTAATACATCTTAGAATACAGCCCATCTAAAAGTTCTTATTCTAACCAAGGAGAAATTCCTGATCACTCTGGAGAATGAAGCTAGAAACAGCTTTAGTGATGATTCCATTATAGCAGAGGAGCAAAAAGATCTGATTTGCACCTTTTGTTTAAAAGGTTCTATTCCGCATACTTTCTCTTTGATTGTTTTTCTCGACCTCACTTTTATCATCGGCATCATCTTTTTTGACATGTACACACGTTCTATGAGAACCAAACTAGTTTAGAAATGTTCCATGGTGATCCTGTGTTCCATCTACATCAACTGGGCTGGAAGACTTTTTTATTTTGCACAAACATGGTACAGGAAAGTATATGTGACACAAAAACGGCGACATTATTTACTATGACAATAGGAATGTTAGAGCAAGAAAGCAGATGTTAATTTTAAAAATCAGGACTCAACTAAATGGAAAAGGCAAATACCAGTTTATAATCTAAAGTCCCCCTCCGCCCCCAGAAACTAGGAGCATTATGTTTAGAGTTGAGTTTGCCCTTAACTGCTTAGGAAACACTGTACTTTTGTAATCTCAAGTGTTTATGACACTAGTAATTTAAAAGTCGCGGAGTTGTCAGAAGTGGGCTGCACTGTTAACACCTTGTCAAAACAGCACTGGAAATAAAGACTCACTTTTCTCTCAGTTCTGAGACTGTGGAAAGTGAAACTGAAGTTGTGTTTATAGTTATAAATCCTTTAATTAGAAAGTTGCAGTGCTGGGCTTCCCTGGTGGTGCAGTGGTTAAGAATCCCCCTGCCGATGCAGGGGACGTGGGTTCGAGCCCTGGTCCGGGAAGATCCCACATGCCGCGGAGCAACTAAGCCCGTGTGCCACAGCTACTGAGCCTGCGCTCTGGGGCCCGCGAGTCACAACTACTGAGCCTGTGAGCCACAACTACTGAAGCCCGCACACCTAGAGCCCGTGCTCCGCAACAAGAGAAGCCACCGCAATGAGAAGCCCGTGCACCACAACGAAAAGTAGCCCCCGCTCGCCGCAACTAGAGAAAGCCCATGCAGCAACGAAGACCTAATGCAGCCAAAAATAAATAATAAATAAATAAACAACTGGTAAACCACAAACCAAAACTGACATCCACAGCTCTGTGTGCTGAAGGGCATTTTACAGAGTGAGTGAGTGGCCTCCACAAAACCAACGTGCTCGTGGGTTCAGTGTGCCCACTGGATGCAAATACAAATCACACAACCGACGGTGAGTGTTAAGAGGCTGACTCCGTGAGGTTCCACCTGGTCCCTCGCCTGTCCTGTCAAGTGAGCATGCCTGCTGGGCAGCTGGGAGCCCCTGCCTACTCGCGGTGCGATTCTGGTGGATGACAAGACCATTTGGACTTTAGTTTCTCCACTTGCCAAGCGAGCACCAGCCCATCTGCGCAGGTATCAGGTAGATTGGTGCCGCGGATGGAATGAGACACAGGTCAAAGTTGTCTGAAGTGAAAACCGATGTGGAAATGCAGGGTCACAGTTTAGTTTAATTTTAACAGATACTGTGTGACCTTGTGACTTGTCTCATCTGAACCTTTTTTATCACCAGTAACTGGGGGAAAAGTAGTACCTACCTCAAAGAGTTATGAGGATTAAAGAAAGTAAGACACACTGTGAAGTCTGTGAAAAATGTAGGTTGATTTTTATTGCTCATTGACTATATAAAGAAAGCATGGTTTTGTATAATGTATTCCCCTGACTACATATTGAAAATCAAATCAACCTTAACGTCCCTTCAAAACTTGAAGATTTTCTTGTGAAACCTGACAAACGTTGCATTAAATGAAGAGAGCACTTACAGGTTTGAGCAACACAGAGGAAAACCTCATGGAACTCTCGGGGCACCTCAGCAGGACCACGGCTACTCTCATGGGGAGTCACATACCCACAGCTGATATTCCACACAGCAGTTCAATATTTCACTGTAGATCGACACGTACAAGAAAGGGAAAGTCACAATGGTTCTGATGGAAATGAATCAGTCTAGTGGAATCAACACATTCTCCTGATATTCCTTTGACTTTTGTGTCTAAGGTCCACCCGCCACTTTGAGATCATGGAGTTTCATGGGAACACTTCCACTGGTACATTTTTCTTTCTGAGCTCCTTTCGAAAGCGGGTCCTACTTCCTTCCCATGTGCCAACTCAGCTTTACTTTGTCGAGTTGCTCCAGGTGTGAAGGCTTAAGGTCGGCACTCCAAAGCTCACCGAAACGAGGCAGGTAGCTCCATGGAAGATGCCCCTGGTTTAGAGGCAGATGTGACTGTTCTCGTGGCATGTGGTACCCACGCCGGCCACAGACAGGTAAAGCTTCCCATCTGGACACGCACAGATTTCGTAGAGTCCCTGCAAGCTGCTTGCGGGACCCTGAGTCCCCTGAGCCAACTTGGGTAAACACACGGTTTCAGCATCGAGCACAAGCTGCTTGGGAGAGAACGAGAGATGAAGTGGTCAAGGAGGAATGAACGCAACAAGCACAAAATTAAATGCTCAGAATGTTCCAAACAAATTCGCTGCTTCTCTGCAGAGAAAATGAAGTAGGCATCTGGCTTGACTGAAATCATATTACAATTATCTGATTCTTTAAAAGCCTATTTCTAGTTTACATCCAGGCAGGGGATAAATAGTCCTTAGGAACTGGAGGGAAGTCATTTTTTTCTTTTACTCATTGTGCTGGGCGAGCTAGAAAAAAATGTATGATGCGACACTTTTATGAAGACCTTTCAGAATTATTTGACCAAAATAATACAATTCTTTGCCTTGTGTTCCACTTTGACCTTCAGCTTCTCCTCCCTATTAGGATAAAGTATTGATACAAGCCACAGAAGTAGATTCATCTTAGTCATTTTAACCTGTGATTGTTGGAATTTCTCCTGATTTTATTTTCCTGTGAGAGGCAATTAAATTCATCCTAATAGCTGTCAACCATTTCCCCGGCTTTTAAAATATTATTTGAAACTCTGCTGCCTTCTGTTAAATGCAGGAAAGCAGTAGACACACAGACATCTAAAATAAGATGAAAGCCACTGGATTTTTTTGTTCCTATCGAGGTTTAGTTGAACTGAAATACAAACAAATGGCCATTTATTGAGATCTGGAAATCTCTCTGACAGCTTAAGGAAATAAGTGTGGTCACACAGAGCAGCCAAGCCTGACCAGGGCGCTCACTTGTCAGAAGGAATTAAACCATGTTTGGGAAGGTTCCATGTTCTTCCTCGCCAACAAGGTCGGACCCCTCCTTTGTTTTACGTGGCTCTCATCCTGTATACTCCAAGCTTTTAATAAACTGGCGTTTGCGTCTGTGTCCCCTCTCGGGATGCTGACCTCTTCATGGAAGCGGTGGGTGACAGTACACATGCGTGATAGGCAGGCTTTGCCCGGGGGTCTGGGTCACTGTCAGAGGAGGAAGTCAAGTGGGTCTTATTTTTTTAGAGCAGAACATATTTGGGTTATTGTCTAATGCTTTGGGTTCTGCCCAGTTCTTTGCTTTTCCCTAACTTGTTGGCTTCTCCTCTCTCCTTTTTCCTGGTTAATTGGTTAATTTTTTTCTAGTTATTTTTTTCCTGTCCTTCCAGCAAACTCTGGTCACTGATGGTCCATATACTGCTTTCTTGTTCATCTTCATTTGCCTTTTTGGGAGAATATTTTCTGGGAGGCCAGACATCTCTTCACTTTGAACTAGCTCCCAGTAATAAGGGGTATCAACTTCAAGTACGGGTCAGGCTGAGTGCTACTTGTAAAATGGCACCCAATTCATGAAAATAAGTAATATTATTTCAAAACTAAGATCAGTATAGATTTTTTTCAAGGTCATACGCTTTCAGTACGTAGTGACATTACGATTTAGTCATAAGATTCCAAAATTCCTGGCTTCTACTTTTGCATTTATCTGCTCCATGCATCAGAACTTTGTAAGTTACAACCTGCAGGGGCTTCGCCTGATGACTTTGGTTTCCCACCAGCGGGCTGCCCTCGAGGGTCCTGTGTACTCAGGAGCCGCCTTAACAACACCTCCCTCTTACTATTAAATTAGTATCATTTCAAAGTTATCTTACCGCATTGGGGTCTCATAACCCTGTGACACTGTGAAGTAAATACTATTTCCCGTACTTGACAATTGACGGGGTGGGCCCAGAGAGGCCCGTTAGCGTCCCTGAATTCACACAGTAATTGGCAAACTGATCTCACACTAGAAAGGTCAATAGTGGGGAGCCTCTACCCTGCTGCCCGTTATAGCCACAGCTCGTATCAGCGATGTTTTATTTCTGGACCTGAGGTTCCAGGTTTTTTCTTACTGTAGCTCTTACTTTTCATATTTAATTTTCACTTACCCAGAACTTGGTGCGAGCGACCACCCCTGGCAGTAACAGATGACGGCTGTCACAGGTAACTCCTAGGGACGGCCCTACTGAGGGAAGTTGGATCACTAGGAAGTGGCAGTACTGATGTTCTCTGTAAGCTCTGAAAGTCTAGTACTTTTTCAAAGCTGAAAATAACAAGAGACTTGATAGCACAAATACCAAACAAAGCAGTCTGGATCCAACATAGAATTATTTTAACCTTCCTTGGCCCTTCTTTCAGTGCTAAATTGTCTTTTCCTTCCTTTCACATTTTCTGTGCCATGCCTTTCATGACATTTCTTTACACACTACCATAAATTTACTATGCTGATGCCTTAATGGGCAAGCGTGTCATCAGTGCTCAGGGGACGTGAGGCTTGTACAACGGGAGGCCCACCCCGCCCCCATCTACTGGACTCACCGTCCCATCACTGCTGTGAAGAACGATGTCCATCTGGGAAAGGGCCTCGATTTTCCCTGCAGCAGCTTGAATATGAATGCCTTTTGGGGCGTCCATGCTGAGACTCCGTGTTGGGGATTCTAGTCTGAAATGAGGGAAACCAGGAAAAATAGCATAAAAAACAGCCACCCCAGGAGTCCCCCAACCAAGGGCTTAGCATAGAAAATATAATCAGTAAGGTATATGGTATCTTCACTCATTCTTGAATGCTAACATATGGTACATTACTCATTGATAAATTCAGAAATAAAGCAGAGTAAAGAATTTTAACTTCCCATCAATGGAGTCTATGAAATTAGCATCCTCTGAAAATAGATGCAAACATTAGACAGTCCTAGCCCTGTGCAGTAGCTTCAACGGCATGGTTAGCACTCTGGCACACCACAGCATAAGAAAATGCTATTGGTAAATATCTCTGGAAAACTATTTTTTAGCCAAAATACAAACTTCTTCGGGAAAAAGAGAAATTTAAGGGCAACGCGTACATTTGCTAACACGTTCACAAAATAGGATGTAAATTTGGACTCTAGGTGTTGTTTGCTTTTTTTTTTTTTTCATTTAGGAAGATTACAGGGCAGATGCAAAGATTTCTTTTGGAAAAATACTGAATTAATGACAGGGTGGAGACTGGCCTCCGCTGGCGTTGTTTTTGTAAAATTTATCAGCATCTCCTTGTGATGTAGTCAGACACAGATACAGAACCAGGAACACAGGAGCAGAAAAATTCTCTTATTTGCCTCCGCCTGGAAAAGACTGAGTTTCCACCAGATGGCACAACGTGATCACTGGACAGGTTTTTCAGCTGCTCCAACCTGACTCAACCAGAAGTTGAAAGGGTGACTTCCTTGAAATGTGTAAAGATGCATAAGAAGGAGAACAGGATGGAAACCCTCCCACTGCAGGGTAAGAGCAAGGTGGAGGTGGGTAGGAGACAGAAAGGGTAATGTTTAAGAGGAGAGAAGTGCCTGGTAATGAATTTGCTGCTGAATTGACTGAGTGTTTGATCGACTTTTGCAATTTTTTAAAATTGAAGTCTAGTTGACTTACAATGCTGTGTTAATTTCTGCTGTACAGCCAAGTGACTCAGTTATACATACATACATATATTCTTTTTAATATTCCTTTCCATTATGGTTTATCATAGGATATTGAATATAGTTCCCTGTGCTATACAGTAGGGCCTTGTTTTTATCCATTCTATATATAATAGTTTGCACCTGCTAATCTCAAACTGCCACTCCATCTCTCCCCCACCCCCCTCCCCCTTGGCAACCACCAGTCTCTTCTCTATGTCCGTGAGTCTGTTTCAGTTTCATAGATAAGTTCATTTGTGTCATATTTTAGATTACACATATAAGTGATATCATATGGTTTTTTTCTTTGTCTGACTTACTTCACTTAGTACGATAATCTCTAGTTGCATCCATGCTGCTGCAAATGGCATTATTTCATTCTTTTTTATGGCTAAGTAGTATTGATTGACTTTTAAATCAGGTGGATTGTTCCCTTTGATCAGCAAGTTTCTTGTCTACCACTACTTGTTATGGAGAACAAAGCTTCCTTATGTACATCTCAGTACGTAAGATCTGATCTGTTACATATTTTAAAATATTACTTTGAGTGCGAGGAAACAGAGACATTCCTAGAATTTATCGGTCAAATTCTGTTGGGTTTAGGTGTTGGGGAAACATGCTGGTATCTTCATGAGCCTGGTCTGCTGATAGCGGGCCCCTTCCGACTTTGCTAACTGCCTGCATTTCTTCTGCCAGGATTGATGAAAGAAAGGGGAGGGGAGGGAAGGAAGGGAAGGGAGGTGGACGAGTGAGCAACTGCACAGGTCCGGCCTGTTTCAGGGACCCTGGTGAGGGTGAGTCGGTTTCAAAGATCAGTTCTCAAACTGCAAATGACCTCAACAGGTCCAGTGACTAGCTGTTAACGGCCTTATACTACGAGCTCCTGGGAGAGCAACCTTCGTCCCCTTTGCGTCATTTCTATCCTTGAAGATGAAACGTTTCAGTTCAACACAGGTGTAGACACATTTTACCCAAACGGCTGAGATTAGAATGCTCTGAAGTGCACCTCTCTGTGAACGCATTCAACAGTGGTCGGATATCAAAGACCTCACGTTCATGTGGAAAAATAAGCAAGAGCAGACAGAAATGGTGAAAGGGAAAAGCTGCAAGAGTGTGTGTATGTGTGTGTTGTGTGTGTGTGTTTGTATGTGTGTGTTGTGTGTATTGTGTATGTGTACATCTGTGTGTATGTGTGTATATGTGTGGTGTGTGTGTGCATATGTGTGTTTGTGTGTATGCGTATGTGTGTATGTATGTGTATGTGTGTGTTTGTGTGTGTATGTGTTTGTGTGTTTGTATGTGTACGTGTGTGTATATATGTATATGGGTACATGTGTGTATGCATGTGTACGTGTGTGTATGTATATGTGTGTATGTGTACGTGTATGCATATGTGTTTGTGTGTATTGTGCGTGTATATGTACATCTGTGTGTATGTGTGTACACGTGTTGTGTGTATACGTGTGTATATGTGTGTGTTGTATGTGTATATGTGTGTGTTGTGTGTATGTGTGTATATGTGTGTGTATGCATATGTGTGTATGTGTGTATATGTGTTTGTGTGTGTACGTGTGTGTATGTGTACCTGTGTGTATGTGTTTGTGTATATATGTATATGTGTATGTGTACATGTGTGTATGTATGTATGTGTATGTGTGTGTGTATGTGTGTCTGTGTGGCGCTAGCCCTACCAGACACTGAAGTATCTTTTAAAGTTTATTTAAGCAACAAAGTTGGTACTTGGACCTGAACAGACAGCTGAGCAGGATAGAGTAGAAACTGCAGGAACAGACCCAGATGCACAGGGAAATCTTATATATGATAAAGGTTACATTTCAAATTGTAGTGGCAGTTACATAATAATGCAATTGCTGGCACCTGGTTGGCCAGTTGGAAGAGAGAAAATTAGACCCAGATTCTCGTATCTGTACCTCATACAAGAATAAACTCCAAATGGATCAGCGATCCAAACGTAAGAGAGAAAGCCATACAAGAAACGTGGCTGACGAGTTTCTCTTCCTGTAGGGAAAGTCTTTTAATTATGGCTTAACATCCAGAAGTAATAAATGATTAATAAATTTCAGTATGTAAACATTAAAAATTAATAGAAATATAATAGGAAAAAGGCTAATATTCTGAATATGTATATATTTCAATCCCTACAAATCCATTTAAAAAAGTAATTAAAGAAGCAAAGAGATGAAGAGTCAATTCACAGAAGAAGCAACCTCAATAACAAAATAAAAATATGAAAGATGCTTAACCACACTAGTCATCAGGGAAACAAAAAGTAAAATAACACAATATAACCGACATCAGGATGAAAACTATCATAAACTCTGACAGTGACGAATATTGGAAAAATGTGAGGAAAGACAAACTCGTACTGCTCATGAATTGGACACCATTGCAAGCACTCTGAGGTGTACGTTGGCCAAGTTCGGTAAAACTGAGTATGTTCATCCCTGAAACCCACACATTCCGAAACTGGGTAGAACAGAAAACCAAGCAGTGCTCTTCGTGGCTGTCCTAAAAGAATTTTGAAAAACGAGGCACCCATTACATATTTTAAGTTAACATCTAAATGTTTGATCATACATTTAAGTATCTTGCAAAAGATGTAATTTCTTCCATATTACAAACATTGTCATTTTTAAAAATGAATCTAAAAACCATGGAGATTTGATAACTGCCAACCTTCAGTTGACTCCTGTGTTCCTTCTGACACACCTTCATTATTTTGATTTTTGAGCACTTCTTACTTATTGGCTATAAGATGCTCCAAATTCATCTACATTCCCAGTCCTAGAATGAGCCAAGGATTTCTCCAAGGAATCCTGATTCCTTTTGTTGGAGAATGGTATGAGAAACCAAGTTCTGGCTGCCACTGATTTTAATTACTCAATCTCTCATTCCTAGAACTTCTTTTTGTTATTTTCCAAATCTTCCGTTTTCATCTTGTCTTTGCCTTACCTTTGTATTCAAGTTTTTTTTTTTTTTTTTGTCTCTTTGAGCCTTTTATTCATACCTGTTTTAAAATCTCTTCGCTTTGCTCTACTACTTGGAGTTTCAGCGTAACTTGAAGTGGCTGCTAATTCTTCCCCATGGTAGTTCAATTCCTGAGTCATTTGCCTTTTTCTTCTTCTTTTAGTAAGCTCATCTTCAGCAAGATTTCTTTTTCCATCAGTGTTTTTATGCCATTAATATCTTCAATGTAGTTTCTCTCTCTTTTTTTTTTTAATCATCCTATTGGTTTATAGACTTGGTGCAGTTTTTAATGTTAATTTTCCAGCTTTGAGCTCCTACACAATGAGGTAGTGTGGATTTAGTCCTCCTAATGCTTGCAGCCCATGATTTCTCCTGGGTAACTTTTTCAACCCATAGCCCAAGAAGCAACTTTCTTGCAGCATCCTTGGGCTAGTAGGTAAATTGAAATACCTGTTTCACGGAGGCCAAGATATATGAGATATCTCAGTTTGGGCATTTCATATACACTAGGCTATACCTTAGAATCTCAGTCCCCATAAAATATTAAAGTCCCAGCCCCTAATCTCTATGGGATCCTGATTTCTCCCTGAGTACCCTTGACTTAGCTTCCACTTTGCTCTGACCATGAATTTCCTCTTTATTACTGGGACCTGGGAACTAGCTTTCCTTGGTTTCTAGTTGAGCAATATTTATAAACTCTTATTAAGCAAAGCAATATTTACAAGTGTTTGAAACAGGAACAAATATTTCCATGTCTGCTCATTTTACTTAACTAATGAAGACACATATATATTACTATGTGCTAGGCATTGTTTCCACAAATTTACAAATAATAACATATTTAATCACATCACATCCCTATTGGGTTGCAGAGGCTTTGCAGTTTACCCTTCTGTATCCACATCTACTGATTCCTTAAGTTTCAGTTCACATGCTTCCTTATCTGTGATTTCATCTCAGGTCACCCTGGGAAGAATTTATGCTCTTTTTCCTATGCTCTCACTATAATTTGTACCTTCATCATAGCAAAGAATTATGTTGTTCTAACTTGCTTGCATGTTTCTTTTCCCAATAGACTTTAAACTCACTAAGGTCAGGGGCCATGCCTTTTATCACTGTAGAACCAACATCTGTCATAGACTCTGGCAAATAAATACACTTAATAAATTTTTGCTAACTTAAAAAAAAAGATGGAATTATATCATGTGTGAATGAGAAGTAGCTTTAAAACAGTACGTCAGAGTTCACACTTTTTTTGAGGACGATTTTGCCGTAAGAAATGTAAATCTAGCTTAAATACAAGTTAATTATATATTTTTCTTAACTAAAATAGTAATTGTTACCCTTTCATGACTACCATTTGAGCAAATACCAAAATTTGAATTGTGATATTTAAACGTGTATATTTCAGAGATCTTTTTATAAATGCATCATGATCTTAACCCAACAAAATCCACATTCAAAGTTTTCATGGGTCAGTTAAGATATTCCAGGAATATCTTACTTTACTTTACTCAGGCCAGGAACAGTAATGCTACTGGACAGAAATAAAAAGGGAAAGACAGTTTATGGCAAGAACTTACAGAAGAAAATACGACTCTCATGTACTCAATCAATGGAGCCTGGTAGTAAATCAAAGAATAAATCAGTGAAGGGTTCACTTGCATGGTAGAAAGAGGGAACAGAGTGTATACCGACGGGCTTTGGGGTCAGAGCTGAAGTTGAGTCATGAGTTGGTTACATTTTTTTCCTTTGTGCCTTAGAACAGCCTACTATCTAGGGCTCAGTGTTCTCTTTTATAAGATGGGGATCGAGTTGATACTTTTCAGGTCGAATTGATGAGTAAATGAGATAAATTATGTGACAGCACCTTTCCTGGTCATGGAAGCCATTCAGTACATATTAGTTCACGTTTTCCATCCAAACCTTATTCCTTATTGTAAGCAATTGCTTACAATTTCATTACATTCTCACTTTGGTTGTAACATTTGGGTTATGTAATCCTCGCTTAGTATCACTCTTTAGAAAGCCAGAGAATAATACCCTTCTGCCATTTCTTTTTTAAGTAAGGGACTGCTGTAGAAGCCCGCAGATTTATTTCCTAATGGGAAAACGTATGATGAATTGTTTAATTTTGAGACCTATAATTTTAAAATAGTGACATTTATTGCAAAGAGTGGCTTGGCATCTCTACAATTTACATTATTTTATAATTCCAAAATGGTTTTAATGGGATTATTTTTTCAAGATATTGAATCATTTTCCTCTCCTAGGAAAATAAAATGTTCTTTTTCCCTAACTCTAATAATTCTGTAATATTAATCTTATGGTTCTTTATCAAAATCAATGAAATTGTTATAATTTAATTGTCACAATCTATTTTTATGCTGCCAATGTTCTCTAAGTGGGTAAGATGAATTGAACTCTCATTTGCTTTTGATGAATATTTAATTAGACATTAAAATTAAGAGAAATGCTGAATTTCCTAACCCTAATTCCATTTTGTGTGAATATCTACTTGATAATAAAAATGATTATTTGTATTCCACTTTCAGTTTAGAAAAAATATTTTTAACTTAATAGCTTATTAAATCTTTCCTAGAACACTCTGAGATGTGCATTACTATCAACTTTTTTTAAAGATTTTTTTTTGATGTGGACCATTTTTAAAGTCTTTTATTGAATTTGTTGCAATATTGCTTCTGTTTTATGTTTTGGTTTTTTGGCTACGAGAGATCCGCGGGGATCTTAGCTCCCTGATCAGGGATTGAACCCACACTCCCAGCATTGGAAGGCGAAGTCTTATTCACTGGTCTGCCAGTGAAGTCCCTATCAACGTTTTATATATGAGAAAAAATAGCCTCAAAAGGTTAGTTTGGCCAAGGTCACCAGGCTTGTCTGTAAAGCTGGGATTCCTACTGTACATTATTCCCTATTATACATATGTTAACATGTTAATTGTCTCCTGAATATTTTTCAAGTTCAAATTCTAAACGTGATTTTAAGTGACATTGTAGACTTTAAGACATTTGTTTTTAAAAATATTATTTGTTTTTGTTATAAAATACAAATATACTATTGGAATAAACAGTTATAGCAGCAAAAAACATTCAGTAGCCTAGTAATAAAGTGAAATACACACAGTCACACAGAGACTCTGTATAAAGAATAAACTTATATATGGAACTGGGTGATTTTATATGTTCTGATATGATGTAAAGATATACCAAAGGTTGAGGATATTGTGCTAAGTGAAATAAGCCAGTCACAAAAGGACAAATACTGTTTGATTCCACTTAAATGAGGCACCTATAGTCCTGAAATTCATAGAGACAGAGAGTCGGATGGTGGTTTGCAGGGGTTGGGGGGAAATGGGGAGTTAGTGTTTAATGGGCACAGAGTTTCAGTTTTGCAAAATGTAAAGAATGCTGGAGATGGAGGCGGGGGATGGCTGCATAACAATAAGCGTACCTTAGACTTTTGAACGGTACACTTGAAAGTGGTTAAGATGGTAAATTTTATATTATGTGCATTTTGCCACAATCGAAAAAAAAGATATATCAACTTTTTTGCGTATATGAATCCGTCAAGCTCTCGGTTTTGTAACGTTCTTGTCTCTACTAACAGTGCCCATATTTAAAAAATGTAATGTAAATTGAAATTTTCAAGAATGCCTTTTTGCAAGTTTCCAGCCCACATAGGACACCATCCTCTTTCACTAACACGTGCAAATGTTTTGCCTCAGCTGATGCTCTTCAGGGAAAAACAAAGCGTTTGTGGACCACATGAATCATAACCCCATGGCATGTGACCTGAAGCGTGAGGACAAGCAGACATTCGTGGGGTCTCCAAGGGAAGGAGGGCACCCCAGTCAGGTGGGACAATGTGTGTGGAAGTGTGGAGTCGGGGCCTGGCAGCGGCTCAGTCTCAGGACGGGTGAGGCAGGAGGCCCCCAGGGTGCCAACCTAGAGAGCCCCAAGGAGTCTAGGTCACAGGTCAAGTGCCCCAGTAGCATTCTGGACTTTACTATGGCTGATGTGGAATCAATGAAACATTTAAAATAGCTGCATTTACACCCCCATGTTCATAGCAGCATTATGCACAATAGCCAAGACATGGAAGCAACCTAAATGTCCATCGACAGAGGAACGGATAAAGAAGATGTGGTACCTATAGACAATGGAATATTACTCAGCCATAAAAAAGAATGAAATAATGCCATTTGTTGCTACTTGGATGGACACAGAGATTTTCATACTAAGTGAAGTAAGTCAGAAAGAGAAAGACAAATACCATGTGATATCACTTATATGTGGAATCTAAAATATACACAAATGAACTTATCTACGAAACTGAAACAGACTCACAGACACAGAGAACAGACTTGTGGTTGCCAAGGGGCAGGTAGGGTGGGGGAGGGATGGATTAGGAGGTTGGGATTAGCAGATGCAAACTATTATATATAGAATGAATAGACAATAAGGTCCTACTGTATAGCACAGGGAACTATATGCAACATCCTGTGATAAACCATAATGGAAAAGAAAATAAATTCTTTTAAAGTATGTGAAGTATAAATATGTTCTGAACTGTACACTTAAAAATGGTTAAGATGATACATTTTATATGTGTATTTTACCACAATTTAAAAAATCGGAAAAAATAAATAAAATAGCCGCATTTAGCCAAGTCCCTCAGATTTTCTGGAGGCAGGAATAGCTATTGGAACAGTACAGGCTGCACTGGGGCAGGGGCAGGGCTAGTAAAGAGCTCAGAGACAAAAGGACGGGACATACAGTAGGACTTCTAACCTTCTTTGGATTTTTGTAAGAAATGACTTGTTATGGGCGGAAGTTCATCAGAATAAAGACAACTAATGGAATAAGAAACAACCTGGTAATATCTGCTAATGTGTTATTCTAGCATATAACCAGGTATCTTCTATAAGAGAGTTTGTTTATATTTGAACAAAATTCTTACCTAAGGTCCTGGATTGGTTCCGGTTTTATGAGGGGCGTCTCCACTGAATGTTCAAAAAGAGCCCCTTCAGGCCCTAAACACAAACCAAAGATGAAGCTTTTACAAAAGTAAAATGAACAACAGCCCACAAATCGAGCATTTACACTGCATATTACAGGACACGTAGGTTCTAATCATTGGTGAATTCGTACAGATGTTTGAGTTGCAGGAAAAAAATAGGTATAACTGCTTTTCCAAGGATACCACAATTTCATTAGATGTCTATAAACAAAATATGATTTTTAAAGCAGTTACAAATACCCAGGCTTATTTTAAAACCAGAAAGCAATATTAGCCCTCAAATTGAAAGAAATTTCAGTTGAAAATTGCATTAAGTCCATATATTTTCGGTAATAGTAATTTGATTCATTCTCTAGATTTTATGTGTAAAAATTGTATCTTGTGTGATCTGTTTCTTAAGGCACATCAGGAAATTTATAGAAAAATCCAAATTTTGAATATTTAAAACTGACTTTCTAATTTGTACGAATCAGTATGTTCCTAGTTGTCTGGTTAGTCTGAGAACCTAATTATGTGCAAGACACGGTGTGGGTGTTGGGTTAGGGTGCAGAGATTCGAAGGTGACATATCCTAACTTGCTTAGTACTCAGACCCCTACAAGGCAGGTATGATTATTTTCCCATTTTACTGAAGAGGAAACTGAGGAACAGAAAGGTTAATTAACTTGCCTAGAGTTACACAGCTAAGTGGCTGGATTGTGATTTGACTTCAAAGCCCACACTTTTAACCTATGCACAGCAGGGTTATTCACAGATAAGTGCTCATCATGATTTACCTAGGTCCTTCTGCCTGGCCTAGACCACGCCCGTCAGTACAAAATGAAATTTCAAAATTACAAACCAGATTTGGTAGCGTGATCAACATAAAAGCGATAATAAACTGAAATAAAGGAGCACAGGTAAGTGAAGGTTAATGTTCATGAAAATTATAATTAATGTAAATTATATTCAGATGAGAAACAGATCCTCATACAGGCTATAACAGGACACTTCTCCTTAAAACACCACTTAAGCAAACCTAAATGATGATGGTGACCATTATGGAGAATAAGACTATACTAAGCACTACAGTTTCCCCAGTAAACTGTGTCAGTCAAATTTCACAGGTCGATGTCTGGTTTGCCTGAAGTATAGACAACATTCTGTTTGGTGTGGAAAGGAAAATAATTTAACAGTAATTTGTATGATTTTTGCATTCCCTTTATCCTTTTCTTTCCCCTTTGCTTCTCCTGATTTGCAAAATATAAAAGAAAAAGTAAAGAAAAAATACATCTCAAGTCAATCATTAATAAGACAGGCGGAGACATGCTAAGTATAGTTTTACTTGTGAAGTAGATTTATCGTCTGGGTTTATACAGCATTGTTTGAAACAGGATTTGTGCTTTGTGACAAGAAACCTAGGATGGGCTTTACAGATCATCAAAAAATAATGATTCCTTTCCATAGCTAGGATGACAGAGTCAAAAGGAACGTGGGCCATAAACTTTTGTGTAATTATTTACCTTTTAATTTTTATATGAATAAAATGATATGACTGAGAAAAAAGTGCCAACAAGGTTTACCCCCTATAAACCCTTTATAAGACAAGCTAGAAACTGCAATGTAGTCCAGGTACCCAGGCACTTTTTATTTTAACACAGCTTCAACTCTTTTTCCTCCAAGAGTTGAAATTATTCTAAGACTGCCAGTGGTACTATTTTACAAGAAAATATGACTCCGCAATCAGATTTTAAATGCGTGCCAATTACTCACCTTCTAATATGACCAGAGTTAGTGATAGTACAGTGACATGTGATAATGGTAACGTAGTCAGACATGAAGTCTATAAACCACTATGTATTATCTTCAAATAAGAGGAGCAGCTCTCTACCACTGAAACTGTAGATGCCCAAATTGTATGATCTTGATTATATCATTACTATTCAGTAACTACTCCTGCGAAGTGGTATGCATACAATATATAAAATGGGTGTTTCCTAAATGGTTTCATAAAATAAATCTCAGTTAACGGTTGTTGATTTTCAATGTAATTGTATTTCCTTTACATTCATGCTCATATTTAAATATTCCCAACCAAGATTATATAAAAAATATAATTGGTGTAACATCTGCTCCTTATGGAAAACAGAACTAACATATTATTTGAGGTTGTAGAATCTAAATTTTAGGCAGGGAACAAAAGTTCCACTATAAAACATCATCCTAGAAATAATGTATTGAAATGATCCTGTATAATATGACCTGTATGAATAGTATCTATACAAGAACGTATAATCAAAAAGACAAAAAAAGCCCAGTGTTAAAATGTTAACTTTTTTAAGACTATGTCAATGAGAGTAGACATAGTAAATGGTCTGGTCATTTCTCCTATGAAGTATCAGTAGTATCTGGATGACACCATTCTTCTCCTCTGGGTCCTACAGCAGTTTATGCTGAATGCTGCTCCTGGGAAGATCTACAGTCAGACCGTGGGACAAGATGGATGGACATGGTGGTGAAAGCAGTTCAAGGGCTCGTGGACAGAGCCCACAGCTGGGGGGTAGTTGCTCCAAGTGGCCCCACCCTTCCCCCTGCCGCTCCCCCGGGTCCCCTCAGTTACAGATATATGTAGAGTTCAGTATTAACACTTCTGCTCAAACAGTGGATAATACACACCCAGACATCTGTGTGATGTTTGTATGTGAACTGACAGCTATTGATGGATTCCACACATTCACTGAGCATTTATGGGCTGAAACGAGCTTTTCAAGTCACACTTCCACATGTCTCTCCTGTGTCCCATTCTATCCACTCTGCCACCACCTCAAAGTGCCCTTTGCTTCAGTACTCCAGTGAGAATGCTCTTGTTGAGATAGTAATGGCCTCCTAATGATAAATCCAAGGGCACTTTCTGTCCCCACCTTTCCTGGACTCAAACCCCGGGGACACAGAGTCTCCTGGCGCCGGGCAAACGGCTCTTGGGACGTCCCTCCCACCACGCGGTCCTTCTCACTCTCTCTGACGGCTGCTCCCTTTTACCTGGGCTCTGATGCTGGCATCTCTCGGGGCCCAGCTGGCTGGCGATGCCCTCGTTTACATCTCTAGCGGGGACTTCTGCTCTGAGCGGCAGACAACTCGCGTATCCATAGCCGACCTGACACGTGCACTTGGCTGTTTCACAGGCAGCTTCAATGTAAGTGTCTAAAACATTAACTGTTGATTCTTTCTGCCTTCAGATGTATTCTCCTCCTCCTCAGGCACCTCCATTACCCAAGAGTAACGCCATCATCCAGGAACAAATGTAATCTTCTCATCTTCGACACTCTCGCTGGATGCCTGCCACCCATTTGCTCCACTGTCAAGTCTCTATATGTTAGTTCTTAATTTGGAGTCATCAATCAGCTTCACTCTCTGAGCACAGCTACCACCTGGGCCAGGTCACCATCATCTACTGCCTGTACGACAATTACTACAATTAATGTCCTCCTAATTGGTCCTACGGCTTCCATTCTTTCCTTCCAACAAGCTGTTCTCTCTTATAATGGTTATATTGATCTTAAAATGTATAATAAATCAAGGAGTACCCAGTTCAAGACAATTCAATCCCTTTCCTTTGCATTTAAAACAAATCCTAACTTCTCATAAAGGCCCAAAGCCCCTGCATGATCTGCTCCCCTTGTATCTTTCCTTACACCAGGTTTATTTCAGACTCAAATTCATTAAGATTAAAAAGTGAAAATCATGAAATAATATGATACAGATAAGCCCAAACAGAGCAGTTATCAAAATGAATGTGAATGTCTTAAACTCCGCTAAAAATCATTCTGTTAGATTGGGTTAAAAAAAAAAAAATCCAACTAAGTGCCACTTACAAGAGAAACGCAAGCAATTTAATACGAGGAGAATTTAGGCTGGAAGGACAACTTAAGGAGCACAGATCCCCAGAGGCCATCAAGGTCCTCTTATGGAAGTTTGGAGAAGTCACTGCACAAGGAAGTGACCCTTGGAATTGATGGCACCATTCACCGCCACTGAAAGGGGAAAGTCAGGAGAGAAGCAGAGCTGGAGGAAAATACCGAATGAATCAGCCTGGAGACCTCCTGTGGGATCATGTATGTCCTTAGAGTTGAAGCCAGTTTTAATTGGGCCTTTTGTTCCTTTCAGCTGAAGGGCTGTTAACTGATGGAGAAGGTCATCAGCTGTCCACAGGGCTGCATGACTGGGTCCGGAGCCAGATGTGTTGAGCATGTGCTTGAAGGGTGTGGTCCTCTCTAAGCAGCTGCTAGAGATCCGTCTTCACGTCTTTAAGGCACATGGGCTCACCACCTGTGTTTACCTTCACTTCTTCTTCAGTGGCTGAAACCTTACTTTCCAGGTCCTCTTTTGTGGGTGGCTTTGTGGGTGACTCCAGAATTTCTACGTCGTCACTTGTGACATATGTAATCCCATTTAGCTGCTCAGAGGGGGATGAAGGGATTGAACTGCCTTATCGCTAGATTGTGTCTTTCTCCTTAGTGATGAGACCGGATACTCTTCCAGGGCCCTGTTTTCCTTCCTAAATGTTGGGGAATGGACCTCGCCTAGCGAATCACTGCCAAGGACCCGAAGTACCCAACCGTGCATCGTCTTCCAGAAGCCAGTTCTGGCAACGGGATAAAATATTTTTTTTGAAGATGACATTTTGATGCTGCTCCAATAACATGTTCTGCAACTGGGGTTAGTAAAAGAGACGTGCTGATTTTGGTCACTTGGTGACAATTCTATTTTTACGGGGAAAAATGAGACTGCTGAAGGCCGAGGTCAATTTCAAACTGGGGTGGTGAAATTGTTTAATCTCCTCCATGAATTTGGTTTAAAAATGATTTTTCAGTTTCCCCGTTGACTGGAGTATATATGGCAGCTGTTTAAGAACGGACGAGGGATTTCACGTTACGCTTTGAGTACCTGAGACAAAGGCAACGGCAAGAAAGCCCTTCTTGATACGTGTTCAGATCAGGAGGCACACTGCAAGGCAGGAATCTGGAGGGGCCGCCTTAAAGAAAGACCACTGAGTCCCTCCCCTTCCGCCCCATACTCAGGGCAAGTGGCCAGAGGGACGAGTGTAGCCAAGCACTGAATTCTCTTTCTCGGCCCCCAGAGCGAGCTGGTTCTCTGTCGCTTCTCACTCCTCTTTCCTTGGCCGTCAACTGCCGCTGCTTTTGCTGATCCAAGAAACTCCAAAGGCTACTTGAAATCAATCCATTTAAAACAGAGACCAAACTTTTATAGTACGTAGTGGAGAAAAGCTTGAATGGGAATCTACTTGGAAAAATTAACGTTTATAAAAATATTCTTCTCATATTTTATATATGTAACAAAACTTAACCATCCTTGTAGCAATTATGGAATCGTATGACATAAACAATAAATCGAGTTTTGTTTTTTGGTGCAATTTTCCCAACACAGTTGGAATTATAGGATGGCTGTAGTGGTTTTCTATTTCTGTGTAAAGCCTTTGGGTTACACAAATTGGAAAGAGATAAAAGGAAACAATATGGTGGGGAAAAAAAAGTGGGTAAAGATTTGTGAGGAAGATTTCATTCTTCTAAGAGAGTATCAAAGAATTTCAAAAGAAATGCCATGAAGAAAAGTCAACAAATTCAAACTACAGTACTTTTCCTTGTCGGCCTGAAATATTCCACAGTAAACTTGCCAAAACTGCAATTTGCTTTTGCAGAAGTGCCCTCCATGGGATACTGTTTTTCTTAAGAGTTACTACAGATGAATGGATACAGAAGATGTGGTATATACACAATGGAATATTATTCAACCAGAAAAAGAAGGAAATCCTGCCATTTGCAACAACATGGATGGACCTCGAGGGAATTATGCTCAGTGAAAAAAGTCAGAGAAAGATAAATACTGTATGATCTCACTGATATGTAGAATCTAAAAAACAAACAACAACAAAACAAAAACTGAACTCACACAGAGAACAGATTGATGGTTGCAAGAGGTGAGTGTTGGGAGGTGGGCAAAATGGGCGGAGGTGGTCAAAGGTACAAACTTCCAGTTATAAGACAAATAAGTCACGGGGATGTGATATACAGCATGGCAACTACAGTTACCACGTATTGTGTATTTGCAAGTTGCTAAGAAAGTAGATCTTAAAAGTTCTTGTCACAAGAAAAAAATTTTAAGTATGTGTGGTGATGGACGTTAATTAGACTTATTGTGGGGATCATTTCACAATATATACAAATATTGACTCCTTATGTTGTACACCTGAAACTAATGTTGTTTGTCAATTATTCCTTAATTAAAAATAAAGAGCTACCACATACCAGTTACTCGAAGTTTATCTGTACCAACCACAACTGCCTTTTCATCAACAGTAAACAGTGGCTTGCCATCCTTGGAGTTGATCTGAAACTGTTGACTCTGCACCTCTACCATATTGGGACCTAAAGAATTAATTAAAACATTTTATTATAAAGTGTGTAGTCTATGCAGTGTTAAAAGCTCTACTTTTACACATGCCATGGCACCCAGTAGTACCAAATCATTAAACATTTAAGATTTGTTACCAGTAATTTTTTTGATTCTGTGATTAAATTTTAAGTCCTAAACCTAAATCTATTATATTATTAAAGTTAATGTAGGTCACATGTATGTTGATCTATATCAAATATATGTATGAATGAATTATATAAAAATTAATTTTTTCAGGTTTTTAAAACTTGCCAAAAAATATATAATTCTTCTACGCAGATTACTGAAATTGGTGTTCTTTTGAGTATTAACAAACTGAGGATTTTATATGCTGAAATGTGAGATTTGTGAAAGACCATCTTATGAATGGCCTCCTTCAATGGCCAAAGTTAACGCAGACAATGAATGAGTCACACTCAGGTCCCTGCCTCTGCCCTAATCCTCACCTCCTACCCCATGGAGCAAACAGACATCACCATGGAAACACACCCTCAAGTTTCTGCCCTTCATCTTCATCTCAGGCGTTTCTGTCTTCTCCAGCCCTTCTTTCTATTTCAGGGACAGGGCATCACTTTCTCCTCCAAGCTTACTCCTTTCACATGAACTTGTTCTGTTTGTTTGTTCGTTTTTGCTATACAGCAGGTTCTTATCAGTTATCTACTTTATACATATTAGTGTATATACGCCAATCCCAATCTCTGACCCACTGGCTTTTAAATTACGACTGTACTCAGCAGATGTGTAATGTGTGCTTCTGTGTGCCAGGCACTGTACCTTCAGCGTGTGAGATCTTGTTCCACGTCTCTCATTGGTACACTTGGGTGTCCATCATTTCATGTTTTCTGATTTCTCTGTGCTTCCTGTCCTTCTAACCTTAGCAGCACAATGGATTCATCTCTCTAGAACATAGCGTTCAGCATTTGCTTAAGGAACTACAAGTGTTCCTTCATTCTTTTGTTAGTTCTATTTTCTGATCTAGAAAAGTAAGTTTATTGTGAAATGGATACTTGTAGATTTCGTGTATGTGTCCCTGTGTCCCTCACAGTACTCGTTCAAGTTGATTGGTACCTGCTAGAAATTAAATAGAAGCTTTTCAATTAATACATTAATCAGTTTTGGATATTGTCAGCAACATATTCTTATGTTTTTTCACTAATTTGTACCTCAGAACCCTCCAATGATTCTTCATTTAAATGTGTGTGTGTGTGTGTGTGTGTGTGTGTGCACATGTTACAAAGCGGAACACATTTTTTTTTCTCTCTGTATTTTTGCTCTTCTGAGCTTTCACCCAAACTCAGTTATCCTGTGATTCAGTGTCACTATTTACCTCTTCTGGGTCGCTGATATATCCTACATATTTATCATATAAACACTGATTTGCATTAAGTGATGAATTTGAAGTTATTTGAGTTTAGAATCAAGAGGAAAAAACTGGAGTAATTTATCCAGTAAGAGTTCACTGTTTAGCTCATTGGAGGTTCATATAACAATTCGAGGAGAATTTATCAAGTGAAAGTGGTTAAACTAAATGACATTTTTTCTGTAACCATTGTTTCATATACATTGATGAAATATTCAACAAATGAGTTTAGCTGCATAATTTTCATGAGTAACAAAGCTACATAAATCCTCAAATCAAAGAAAATGCAGGAAAGTGAGTCTCTTCCATTCAACACAAATTTATTGCATGTTTTTATGTTCAAGGTTTTGTGCTAAGAATTGAGGATATATAAAAGAGGAGATGCAGTTCACAACTTATAGGATTTCGTAGTCCACTGAAGAAAAAAGCATATAAATCTAGTCCCAGGGCAAGTTGAGAAGTGCCGTGATACAAGCATGGACAGTGTCCAGTGAGAACCCTGACCAGGAATTCCTGTCCCTCCTGGGGGGTCAGGGATGACACCTCAGGGAAGAGGATGTCTGGGCTGACCTGGAAGAGTTCATGTTTCCCTGATGAAGGGAGAATGCGAGATTCCAGGTAGAGGGGGTTGCTCCAGCAAAGGCACAGAGGTGGATAAAATTCCATCTTCATTTTATAAAAAAATATAGACATAGAATGTTCAGTTTAAATATGTTTTCCACTTCAAAAGAAACTGTGTTCCAAGTGATAACAAGCCCACCACAGGAATAATCATCTCTTAAAGTAAGTGAGTTGATAGTTAAATCTTGTAACTTTCATTAATATTCTACTAGTCTTTATAACCTTGCTGGACATGCATTAGAGCTGAGCAAGTCACCCTCATGTGCAGCAGAGTTCTTTAAGAAATAAAACTCAAATATTTTCTTTGTGATTAAAAAAGGAGCTATCTGGTAAAATCACAATTTTAATAAGAGGCTTTGGTACAAATAACGAGGGAAATAAAAGATAAAGGAATTAAATAAAGGAAGGTTTTATGACCTGATGAATTAGGTTTGTGAAATGGCTCAAGCGGTTTCTGGTAAAGACACAATCAAATTCTTCCTGGCTTTTACCGTATGCCCCATTAACAGCTCCGTTCCACCCGCCCACCATGATAGCTGTAAGACAGCATCGGTTCAAAACAAACGTCACAGAGTCCTTTGAGAAAAGGAAAGATTTATTCTGCTGCTGCAAATATCATATCACAGAAAATACTGAACTGGAAGTATAAAACTGAGGTTAAGTTCATTCTACTAATTTTTTGGTATCATCTTGTATTACTAGGTTCAACTTTATAAGCCTGGAGTCAGTGACTCTTATCTATATAGCCTGACTCTATTCTTTAGGCTAGTCTGTTACATCCAAGCACATGAGTTCCTGAACCTATAATAACCAGGAAAGGGCTCCAGTGCTGTTCACAGCAATTGCCTTGGATGAACCCATTGTTTTTTTTTTTTTTTTTTTTTTTACTATTTTAATTTATTTATTTATTTTTTTTTTTTTTGGCTGTGTTGGGTCTTCGTTTCTGTGCGAGGGCTTTCTCTAGCTGTGGCAAGCGGGGGCCACTCTTCATCGCGGTGCGCGGGCCTCTCATTATCGCGGCCTCTCCTGTTGCGGAGCACAGGCTCCAGACGCGCAGGCTCAGTAATTGTGGCTCACGGGCCTAGTTGCTCCGCGGCATGTGGGATCTTCCCAGACCAGGGCTCGAACCCGTGTCCCCTGCATTGGCAGGCAGATTCTCAACCGCTGCGCCACCAGGGAAGCCCGAACCCATTGTTTTTTAAAAATTTATTTTATTGAAGTATAGTTGATTTACGATGTTGCATTAATTTCTGCTGTACAGCAAATGATTCAGTTATAAATATATTCTTTTTCATATTCTTTTCCATTATGGTTTATCACAGGATATTGAGTATAGTTCCCTGCGTTATACAATAGGACTTGTTTATTCATCCTATATATACTAGTTTGCATCTGCTAATTCCAAATTCCCAATCCACCCCTCTCCCACCCCCTCGGCAACCACAAGTCTGTTCTCTATGTCGTGAGTCTGTTTCTGTTTCATAGATAAGTTCACTTGTGTCATATTTTAGATTCCACATATAAGTGATATCATATGATATTTGTCTTTCTTTGTCTGACTTACTTCACTTAGTATGATAATCTCTAGCTCCATCCATGTTGCTGCAAATGGCATTATTTCCTTCTTTTTCATGACTGAGTAGTATTCCACTGTATATATACACAATGTATATATTGTGTGTGTGTGTGTGTATACCACATCTTCTTTATTCATTCATCTGTCTATAGACACAGGCTGTTTCCATGTTTTGACTATTGTGAACAGTGATGTTAACCCCTTGTTTTTTATTCCTGACTTTCTTTGTTGAATTTCTCTCTTCTACCTGAGAAGAGAGAAATTTTGAGTTTGTTTTACCTGAGAAATTTTGAGTTTGTTTCCCACTCATGACCCCAAATCCCTCACAGCTGTGGCTCAGACTTATACTTGAACCCTTGTCCACTCTGGAGCACCCTGGACAGGCCATCTTCCCCCACCCCATCTCCTGGAACTCTCTCCCACACTTAAGCTGGCTTTCCAGCCCATCCCTTCCTACACAGTCTTTTATTCATTCCTCCATTCATTCATTCAACAAGTATTTATTGAATACCTCCTAAATATATGAGTGGCCTGGATTAAGAACTGTGGCGTTGACTGAATGGAATAACCTAACTCCAATTTTTGAGTATTACATAATCAAATTATCGTGTGTGTGTGTGTGTATATATATATATATATAATATACAATAATATTATTGTATATATACAATAATTATATTGTATTTACAATAAATATACATTATATTTACAATATAATTTTATAATTATATTCACAATTATATATATATATATTCCTTGGAATATTATGTAGCCATTAAAATAATGCCATTGAAATGGAAGAAATTAAAAAAACAAAAAGAGAGTACTATGTAGACTTCTATGCAAATAACTTTGAAAACCTAGATGAAACAGAAAATTTCAGGGAAATAGGAATTGCCAAAATTGACCCCATTCAGCTAAAAAGTCTTATTTTGAAGCTAACCAGAAGTGGTTTCTATTATTCGAAGTCAAAAGAACATTAACTGTAGTAACCAGGGCTGCATTTATAACTAGTAAGATTCCACTGTTGTTCACAATTTGTTGTCTTTTAGTTCCAAGATCTGAAATGCTAGCTGTTGATGCTTGCTTTCCTATGTTTGATTTCTTTTGGAATTTAAGACTTTTGTCTTTGATTGTATTGGTTGCCAATTTTTTCAGTGGTCTTAGTAATAAACAATTATTCATTTAATTAAATGGGATTACTTTGTCTAGTTCACATAAATCACATTTTAATATCCAGATTGGCTAAATTTAACTTCTTTCAGGAAACGTGAGGCTGGAATGAGTGTCATTGTGGGAAGTCATTTACTGAAAATCATCTTGGATTTGGTGAGTTGAATATTTCCTAGTTCAGGAGTCTCAATATAGCAGAGGCTTTCCAACCAAAGGTTTAACAGAAATCACTTATTTTAACTCTACCTCAGGTATGAAACACTAAGGTTAAAACTCAAAATTTGAGGTTAACAGTTTAAAGTAATTCTGATGGGAAACTTTTTTTTTAAAGTGAATTCCTTGGTGACAAAAACAACACCATATTTGCAGCAACTAGGACAGTTCCTGGCATGCCATGATTTAATGAAATCTGAGTAGAGAAGGAGGGTGGTGGAAACACCCCTGATGGAGAAGTAAGTCCTAAGGTGACTCCTGGTTTGGCTTCTCTACTAACTAGCTGTGTGTTTTTGAGAAAATTAGCTTTTCAGTGCTTCCATTATTTCATCCACGAAATTGGAGACAGATTTATGTTATCTTTAACTCCCCTATATATGAAAATCCACACTTAGCAAAAAATTAAATGTGAAAGTGAGTATTTGTGTTAAGTCATTTTCAGAAGAATATAAAATGAATCTTTTACTTTTGGAACTCCTAAAAAATAATTACACACTCTAAATGTTATTAATTACTTGACAGCATATGGAAAGTAGCACATAGGCATTCAATAAATGTTTGCTGAATGAATGACAAAAGATGGGTAAAAATCCCTCAAACATTTAAAAGCTATAGTCAGTTAAAATTTTTTAAGAAATTTAAGAAATGGTAGACACAAGTCATAATACAACATAATTTATAAAGAAATATGATTTGGTTTAGACAAGTTTCATGAACATGTACGCTGTGTAAGCTCAGGTTCATCTCTAGATTTATTGAGAATTTCACTGGACTTGGTGATCAAACAAGCTTCTAAGCAAAAGAGAAATACAATTTATCATTTAGAAAAAGTTATAAAGATTAAATCAGAACACAGACTATGGAACTCATGTGTTACTGTAATAAAGAGGAATCATAAAGTTAAGATATGGCTGTACCTTCCAATGTAACATTATTGTCCTGTAACAACAGCCATTAAAAAAGGAGGACACGGAAAGTTACCTGCCTGTGTTGGTAGTACACTTGTCATCTATTTCCCCATAATCTGAAAAGCCATCCAATTTCTTAGATTTAGCAAATCTATAAAGTGTTGATGGTTTAGAGAAGGTATATTCCTTTCACCAGCTGTTTGCTCTTTTGTTATTTCTTCCATCGATATTCTTTCTTTCTAATCCTTTTGCTCTCTGTGCACGACTCCAAAGGACCTCTCTCCCACGTGACCATATTCTTTGGTCTTAGCTGATCGGATGGGTGTACATGGCCCACCCAAGGGCAGTTGGTTGAACAGAGTAAGTGGGCCAATTAGAGTACTTTGTTGTGAATTGAGAATTCATGACATTGAAGACCAAGTTGGCTGGTGTTGAGAACTATAGCCAATCGGATGAAGAACCAGAGAGTCCTGTAGAGTTAGAACTGGTGCAACCATGATACCCAAGTGAAGATCATGGACAGAGATTCATGGAAAGGAGGGGAACATGGCAGAGAGAAGGAGGGGGAGAGAGGGGGAGAGAGGATGAATACTTTGATTCTCCCACCCTGGTCTTTCTTTGCTTGAGGGCAGCTACTTTGTTTCCTTTCCTCAGTCTCTCTGAGATTATTTTGTATCCTGCAACAATCATTGTGTTTCTTGTACTACCTTAAATGGTCCTCTGATTTCTTGGAACCAAAATAACTTCACTTAAAATACTTCAGACTGTCCTCCCACCACCTGAACTAGTCTCGGTGGTCCACACAGCATGATATTTAGAAAACACATACTTTGATTGCTCATAAATAACTTTGAATTCTCTAGAAGAAAAAAAACAAATGGATCCATTCAGCACAACTGTTCATGGACCACACACATGCAAATCACTGTTATGAAGCTGGACTCACCCACTTTTAACCTGCCTGTGACTTCTCCTTCCGGGTTGCGTGCATTTACAGTCACATTCTGTGTGGACTGCAGAAGCAGAGATGAGTCCTAAAAACAGATTTACAAAGTTAGCCAAATACAGACTATTTAAAATGACTATACCTTTGTATTTGTATATAAATTGAGGATTTATACAAACTAATTTCTCCAATGTCATAGATCCTGTGAACCTATAAATTTGTGGCTAAAACTATTTTTTAAACTTGGATTATATTATGTGAAGGGGGTAAATGCATTAATTTTTTTTCCCCACAAAATATAATAACCTCCTGGGTTTACAGTGCCTGTGTGCACTGGTTACAATGGACCAAGTCCGCTCTCATGGTGAAGATCTGAAACAATCAAGTTTTAATCAGTGTTTTGTCTTTTCCAAGGAATTAAAATTTCATTTCTCATAATTTATGTCCAGGACATGATATATCAGAGAGCGGTTAGCTCTTCTATAAATAAAGACCATATTACTTATTTTTCAAAACGCGAAAGGCTTCTCACAATTTCAAAAGAGCTTTTAAAATCTGTTGGATGCCTACGTTTTTAGAGCTTTTTGTTGGAAGATACAGTGGCTTTATGAGCACGTTAAGTGGGGTCATAGTCTGAGCGGGGGCTTTGTCTCACAGAAGATTGCTGGCTCTTCTATAACAGTTTTCTTCAAAAGGAATGCAGTAATTTGGCTGCTGGATTCAGGTGGGTTTATGTCACTCAGAGGGAACCAAATATCTTCCAGAGTTGTGGGGTATAATATGATTTTTCAGAAGAAAAGAAGTTTTAGGAGTGCTTTGGAACTCTAGCAGGTCAGAAATTCTCCAACTTGCTTTGTGGAAGCAGATGGATTTACCATTGTCTCACCTTTTATCCAATGGCGTGACCTTACTACTTGTTTTTGCTGTGAAATAACCAGCATGATAATAAGAGCTAATAATTCACCAACGATTTTTACCATCCAGCCTCTCCTTTTATCTCCACATTTTGAAGGAGGTGGCATTACTCCTCACATACAGATGAGGAAATTGAGCTCAAAGAGATTAAATGACAGCTCTCCCAAAGCAACAGCTAGCAAGTGACAGTTCCATGATGGAACCCAGTCTTCAGGCCCCAACATCCAGGATCTTTTTTTTTTTTTTTTTATCATTTTCCCTGAAAGGGAGGACATGGCCCAGGTCAGAGCTGTGAGGCCCACCCCCGGGCCTCGACAAAGTAAGCTGTCCCGGGAACCACTCTGGTTGTCTGATCCAATGGATGCTCTCCAAGACTGTTCTTTTTCTGGCTTCCACTGCAGGGGCTGCAAAGGCTAATTGCTTTCTCAGCCTGTCCTGCAGGGAGGGAGACCCAAGTGACACAATTCTGGTCAATGAGATGTAAGCAGAAATCTGCTGGGGCGGGGCTGGGGGTTTCCAGGCAAGGTTTTGGGTGTGACCATGGCGGTCACTCGCTAGGGCCCACCCAAGGCACGTGGCCAGGGAAACAGGCAGTGTCGACACATGCACCCCTTTCATCAGAAAAGCCAACTTTCTGTGTTTCACCATTATTTATTTTTCATGAAACACAAATTATTTAAATGTGTCCTCATTTTCTTACCACTCTGGAGTGTATTTCTTTAGCATACAGTGGGAATAAAAACTCCGATTCCCCCTCCAGGCGAAGTCCATCTTCTGTAACATACAGGTGACCCATCCCTGTCTGTTAAAAAAAAAAAAAAAAAAAAGAGATTTGTTATTGCTTTCTTCTTCACTTCTTTTAGTATCAACTTAAATTATGTATGCATTTTCATAGATTTCCTATCGGCACTTTACTGTATTTCTCTTAAATACTTTATTTAAAACTTTAGTTGTTTTTATTCAATATTCAGTATTTCATTACATCTAGTGTAAATACAAAGGACTATTTAGGAAATGCATATAAGATTTAAATAATCACTTTATAACAAACATGCAAGAGCCCACCACCATGTCAGAAAAAAAAAATCTTACCATTACTATTTAAAAATTTTTAAAAATTAAGATGCAATAAAATGGACTCTTGAGGCTTATAGTTCTATGAGTTTTAACATACATATAGATTCGGGTAGCCACCAACACAATCAGAATACAGAACTGCAATGAAAACCAACACGCTCTAGTTCGCAGTGAAATTATTTTAAAAAGGTAAAAAAGAAAAGTAAATGTTATATTATTTTTTGCTATTGAAAATTCTGATCCAGACAGGAAACCAACATTAACTGCATGAAAGGAAGCTTCTGTTGATACAATGTGGCTGGAGGGACAGCGCAAACAAAACAAGAACATGTTTATCAGGAAAAAAAATACTTACTGGGGAAAACCACATCACTTTAAGAATCCAAATTGTAAGAGCAAAATTCACAAGGAGGACAATGAGCAAAAGAAGAACGAATAAGTACAGGCAACGCTTTCTCCAGCCATAAATGCCGATTTTGTAGACAGACTGGTTCTCTGGCCGCTCTACGTGGGTGCCTTCTGGGGTCGTGGTGTATTGTTCACGCACCATCTGCCACCGGGTGGGGGGCAAGGGAGGGAGGGGTAAAGAGAGGGGGGAGGGGGGAGGAGGGGGGTAGAGGGAGAGAGGGAGAGACACATGGCCAGAAAGAGAATTTGTTTGTCAATATTGATTGACCATTAGTCCAACAAAATACTTTTTACCCCAATAACAAATTTCCAAAATTAGTGATGTTTAAAATGAGCATTGGCTATTACTTTGAAACATGTCACTGTATTTCAACCACAGTGATAATCTGTCATGCAACATATTTAGATAGGACAAATTCATTTGAAATCCAGTGATTATATTTTCAGATTTTAATCAATAAAATCAGTACATATACAGCTTTCAAAATTCTGCAAGATTAAACTTGGAATTGAAGCATCAACCCACAACAATCAAGTTATCACATTCTTAAAAGGTTCAGTGGGAGGAAAATCAAGCTGGTACCTAAGAGCCTTCTGAAAAAAAAATCCAATTACTCAATTTTATGCCAAATGATTAAATTACATCTTCCTTCAGTTACTAAATTATTCAGAATTAAAAAGGCTCTTTTCAAGATACCTACCACACCAACTTTGGCCTATAATAAAGCTCCCAAGTACTGACCTACTTCAAGAAAGATCAAAATGTGTACGTGTACAAATGTTTACAAACATTCACTGTTTTATGTAAATTAGGTTAAGAGTTTTAGTAACAATTTCCACTCTGTGAAGAGATTTTTAAAAGTTGCTCAATTTTCCCCTTTACACAAGGAAAAAAAGAACATGGTTTTAACTGTTTAAATTAAGATTAGAAATTATGACTTTTCTGATTGTAAATGTAGCAAAATGATGAATCATATAAAATATTCTCCTCTGAGATTTTTTATGCATTTATTTTTAGGAATGACTTGGAGGTATCCTTATTTAAAATGTTATGGTCAAAATAATTCTATAAATTTCTTTCCAACCAAACAACAGGCATTTCCCCGTGTTCTAGCTGATTGTATAAAATGGTGCTATTCATCACTCAGTATTTTCAAACACTCAGGACTGACAATCTGCATTATTCAAAACCTAAGTGGTTAACAATTTCATGAGGGCATTCTTTACTCACTCACCTTTGACCCCTCCAGTCTTTTTTTGTATTAGAAAGTCCATCACCACCCACATAGCCCCACATCAGCTCTGCCTTCAACCTGCATCCCAAAGCTGTCTACTTCTCTCCATTGCCATGGCTACCGCTCTGGTGCCAGCCACCGCGAACTGTCATCTGCACCACTGCAAGCCTGCTTCCCTTCCTTCCCCTCCGGAAACCCCTCTCTACCCACAAGCAGACATGTGAAATGTAAGTCAGCGCCTGCCACTCTACAGTTTCACACCTTCCCGTGACTTTTCCCCACCGAGAACATCCAACCTCCTCCATCACCTCCCAGACCCTACTTGGCTCACCTCTTCATCTGCTGTTGTTGGTCTTTTGCTCACAGCGCCCCATCCACTCTTTAACAGCCCAGGTGAACCCTCGGGTCAGGACTCACTCCTGGGCATCCCCTCCACCTGAAACCCTCTGCCAGCTCCCTCCTCAGCTTCAGACCAGCTCACATGTCACCTCCTCAAACAAGTCTTCCCCGACACTCACTCACTCCCAACACAGCACTCTGTTATATTTATTTCAAAGCACTTGTCATCTAAATAATGGTGGCAAAACCACACTTTCTGTAAAAGATAGGCTAGGAGTCTGCGATTGGATTGGGAAGGGTGGCCAGAGAATCTGAATTTAAAGCAAGTGCATTATTTTACAGTATTGCTACAGATCGATAAAAACAGCAGTTTTCCAAGTGTGTGTGTATACACGTGCACATGCGCGCACACACACGTATGGTTTCCACTTGCTGCATATTTCTATTCCTATCTAGAGCTTCCTATTGCTGGTGTAAAGCTATCACAAACCTAGCTTAACCCAACATAATTTTATTATTTTATAGTTTTGGAGGTCAGAAGTATGAAAATGGGTCTTTGGGGCTAAAAATCAAAGTGTGAACACGGCTGCTTGAGCGGCAGGCACCTGGGCCTGAGTTTCGGTAACAAAGCCACGTCTTATGACTGCCCCCCTTAACTCTTTTGGTTAACCTGACATTTACCAGTGTTAGATGTGTTGCATTGAACAAGGATCTTACTCTAGACAGGCATGATTTAAAATGATGAGGCAGAACACTCAACTCCAGTTTTTTTTTTTCTAAAAAGTTGATGTTGTTATTTTAATAAATTATTAGCTTATATTCTAATGGTGACTCATGGTGGCTTCCATTTTTATTTGACACTGTATATTCAATTTTTTCTGGAAGAGACTTTCAGAGGCTATCAGGTTCAGCTAGCTTCCTTCAGATATGTGTTAAAATTCGCATTGGAAAGGACACCAGTTCTTTATCACTTCGAGGTCAGATAACTGTAAAGTATTAGTATTCATGCTGGCAAGAAACTGCTCTGGAACAACGCATTATGCTTTATGATCTACTTATAGACCCTTTACAAAAAATTAATAAGATAATATTTTATGTTAGAACTTAAAAATCTATACTCCAAGGTAAATAATTTTGAGTTTTACTACATCTTGAGCAAAAATTATTTTCATAGGCTCCTTTATTTAAAAAACAATTTATGGGGACTTCCCTGGTGGCTCAGTGGTTAAGAATACACCTGCCAATGCAGGGCACACGGGTTCGAGCCCTAGTCCGGGAAGATCCCACATGCCGCGGAGCAACTAAGCCCGTGCGCCACAACTACTGAGCCTGCACGCTTAGAGCCCGTGCTCCACAACAAGAGAAGCCACCGCAATGAGAAGCCCGCGCACTGCAACGAAGAGTAGCCCCTGCTCGCCGCAACTTGAGAAAGCCCGCATGCAGCAACGAAGACCCAACACAGCCAAAAATAAATTAATTAATTAACTAAAAAATATCCCACCCCTTTCCCTGTAACCATCTTTAAAGTATGTTGATGGTATACTTAATTTTGATTAGCTTTAAATGCTTCTCTCTAAATATAGTTATCAATATTTTAACACATAAGGCTCCAGACACGAAACATTATAGTATGTTTTGCAAAAATATCAGTTTTCATATGCTCTTGAATTCATGGTTACTTATTTATTATTTAAAATAAAACCATCTTAAGGATAGAAATTCTGCCTTCTACATTCTTTGATTCTTGTCATAGTACATAGTATAGTAACTGAATGCAGCGTCCACTACATAAATGTTAAATGACATTGTTAATTTTAACTAACCTTTACTGAATGCCTAGTCTGGAGAGGCTGTTGCCAGGAGTTTGAGGCATGGAAATGATAAACACACGGATGATGTTCAAAAGGAACTAATCTAAAAGGAGTTTTTAAAAAGGTGGGTTTGAAAAAGACCTAAACAGACTCCTTAGAAATGAGAAGTTCAGTTATATTTTAAATTCCAAAGAACGTGTTGTATCGCTTAAAGTTGTGACATATAAAGACAATTTCCCTATATTTAACAGATTACACAGAGCTGAGAAGAGAATCAGTACATATAGGAAGACAGATCTTAGAAAACACACTGGAGTGATAAAAGGTATGGGAAACATGAGGGTAAGTTTAAAGGACGTGTCTGAGTAACGAGACGGTCTAAATATGTCTTACTGAAGCTCCAGCAGGAGTAACTGGAGAAAACATAGGAAAGACAATGATTAGAGGTAATTGCCAAGAATTTTCTATAATTGAAGATATGTGAGATTGGAAACAGATACTGACTCCTGAGCAGGATAACTTAATTCAAGTCTATTAAATAAAATCATTCTGAGTCTGGACAACACCGAAGCAAAGAAACTTCATGACAGGTATGGGTCCCAGATTTCAACTTTGTAAGTGGAGAGTCGTGCCGTGCAGCTGGTGAGATCGCCCCAGGGGAGACATGATCAGGCTGTGGGCTGACCGTCCCATCCAGCCCCCCAGCCAGCACTTCCTGCTCGGCCACCGAAGGGAGTGGTCCTGAGCCCCTGGGCTTGCACAGTGATTCCAGGACGGAGGGGAAGAGGACGTGGGTGAAGCCACCTTCACGGGGTGAAGGACCTCCCTGTGAACCCACTCTGGTGATTACTGGTGACGGAGCCTGCCCTGCACGACCCTGACACGGCACTCAGCAACATCCACACCCCGCCTCGCATCCTTTCCCCAGACATGACGAAAACCAGGCACTGTTTCCTGGGGCAGGAGCAAAGGACAGGAGCCACCTGACATTTATGCTGTATCTGAACTCCCATGATGATAGGGCACGTGACGATGGGGCATTGCTGTAATACTATGGATATAAAAATAAGCAAATTCATCAGGAGGCTATAAAACGCTAGACGTGTATGCATCTCTCAAATGTCCTGATACACCTATACCTGTTTCTATACCTCTTCATCTGTATATACGGGATAAAAATTGAAGAAGAACGTTAAGAAAAAACCGAGAAAGGTATTACCATAGTGGAAGACTTTAACATATTTCTATAGAAACCCTGGACAATACAATTAAAATGTGTTTAAGTGGATGTGTGTAGAGCTCCATCCCTGAAGTTGGGAAATGCTTACTTTTTTCAACAAAGGGTGTAACCTTTGCAAAATCTGATAAACATTTACAAGGAAGAATGAAGAAATGCCAAAGGATAAATTTCATACAAATCCTTTGCTCTCGTCATAATTCAGTAAAATTAGAAATGCAATGGATAAAACAAAAATCAATCTCTGAAGTGTTAGGAGGTCTGGGGTTATGCTCACTTCCACGCATACGTCTGACAGAGGCTGCTTTCCTGCCATAAGCTCACTGGCTAATTTTAGCAAAGAGAACCACAGGCAGGGATGGAGGGGATCCCGTAGGTGCTGCTTCTCTGGTCATCCCCCTTCTTCAAGGGAGAGTCATCTGAATGTCAGGGATGGAATTCTATAGCACCGAGTGAGGTCCTGCCAGGCCACAGGGCATGCTGACTGGGGCATTACCAAACCTCTTATAGCATCCATCATGTCCCTTTGAAAACTTCAGGAAAATTATTTTTCAGTTTCAAAAATTGTCTTTCATAGTCACCTGGCTCTATATTCAAGTAGCATCATTTCTTATGACATAACTAGTACCATCATGTTACATCATCCATCAGAATGACAAGGCCACTCACATGCAAAGTCAATCATAACCATGTGACGACATACCATGACCTGCAGGAGTTACGTGCACATAACAGGCCAATATGCACTGAACAAATGAATGTGTGAAGAGTGGGGCTTACCTTGCTGGATGTAAAGCACAGTTTTATGCTATGGTAATGAAAAAATGAGACAGTGACAAAAGGACAGACAAATAGACAAAGATAAGAGCACACAGAGTCGAGAACAAGCCCATACACAGAAGTGATAAGTAAACGAAAGTGAGAAATGAGAGACATCCAGTATTTATGGGCTGCTCTTCATATACTTTTTTTTTTTAACTGAAGTGTAGTTGATTTACAAGTATAGTTGAATTTATATATATTTACTATGTATATTCTTTTCAGATTCTTTTCCATTGTAGTTTATTACAAGATATTGAATATATAGTTTGTGCTACACAGTAGGTCTTTGTTGCTTGTCTATTTGATATATAGTAGAGTGTATATTTTAATCCCAAACTCCTAATTTATCTCCCACCCCCCGCCTTTCCCCTTTGGTAACCATAAGTTATTTTCTATGTCTGTTCTATAAATAAGTTCATCTGTATCATATTTTAGATTCCACATATAAGTGATATCGTATGGTATTTGTCTTTCTCTTTCTGACTTACCTCATTTAGTGTGATAATGTCTAGGTTGCTGAAAATGGCATTATTTCATTCTTTTTTATGGCTGAGTAATATTTCACTGCATATGTAGACCACATCTTTATTCATTCATCTGTTGATGGACATTTAGGTTGCTTCCATGTCTCTTATACATGCTTATTAAGTTAAAGCTGACTAGGTCAGGCTGGCACTGAGAATCATTGGACGAGTTTACCTCCATTTTCCTTTAAACTTCCAAGAAATAGCTAATCCCCACATTAAATTGCTAATTGTCAAGGTATTTCCTGCCTCACTGTCTGCATCATAACTCATAGCATTCCCAACTGGTGCCAACATTTAGGAAAAGAAAGAGCAGTGGGGAGGAGCTCACCCTGGTAGATGTGACAAAAGTACATCAACAAGGAAAATTCAACAGCAGATAACAAATGGGGAAAATATTTGCCTTAAAGATAAGGCAAGGTTATTACCCTTAAAAATATAAATAATCCAATAAAACTTGAACAAAACAATGCACATACATTAAAGAAACACAGATGATTAATACACACAGCAAAAGGTTCAGCTTCACCATGAAATGCAAATAAACACAAGTTCCATAAGCAGTTTTCAAAGATTAAGGGAGATTTAAAAACTGGTAGTAGCCATTATTGGCAAAGTGTTTGAAAAATGGGCATGGAACTCCTCTGCTGTTGAAAGTGAAAATTAACATCGTCCCTCTCGAAGGATGGTGTACCAAGAACCTCAAACAAACAGTAATTTCAACTCTAGAAACTTATTCCAAAGAAACAATTAGGAATGAAAATGAAGGTTCATGTTTAAGGATATTTATTTTATGTTATGTGTAATGGTGAATAACTGGAAAGTAAATAAATGATAATTTATTAGAGTAATTAGTTCAGAATTAACTGCTTGAAAAGCATATAATATCCTAGAGAAATGCTAATGATAGAGTGTTGAATGAAAAAGACTATTGAAATACTTATGAAAATATATATATACCCATAGAAAATAGACAATAAAGAAATTTAAAAATTGTTAACAATCATTTCCCCCTATATTCTACCTTTTTCACTTAAAATTTCATTTCCCAAATGTTTTTCTGTATTTTTTCAGATTAACAAAAAAATATATATATATATCTTTGGATATATATATTCCTGTGATAATAGTGAAGTTAATAGTAAATTCACCATACTTGTCCCAACTTTATGACTACATTTAGGACGACCAAATAATTTCAAAAATAGTTCTGCTTCATCTTTTGGTCAAATTGCTCAGCATGGCCACTAAATAGAGCAAAGTACACAAACTGTAGTTATCCATTTCATCCAAAGTTACAATCAGTACAATTCTCACAATCACTAATGCCCCTGCTATAAATACACACATGCGTGCATACACACACACACACACACACACAGATTAAAAGGTCATCAAACCATTCTCTCTTCTTTACAATAGAACTGACTTTTCAAATAAAATGGCAAACGGCCATTTTAAAAAGTTCCTTACAAGATACACCAAATCAACAGAAGAAATGCCCTTTAAGTAGCTAACAGTCCTGAACAGGGAAGAAACCTTTATTTAAATGGAAAAGTAACAAAAGGAAAAAAAAACCACTCGTACCCACTGTCACACAAATGTTAGCTCATAAAACTGTAGTTTTAAAAGGCATGTTTGCTTAGTTCAGATAGGAGGCTTATTTTAAAGCAGTGTTAAGTTTATAAAGATGGGCAATTCAAATATATTTTCTTAGTGTTTTATTCTTTGTTTTATTAAAGAAACTCAGAAATCTGAAGCTTTTACCATGTCCTTATATAGTATTTGACTAAAGGGTAATATCAAGGTCCAGAAGTTGAAGTTGGTGGAAATAAGGCCAAAATAAGGATGTTTTGTTCACTGTTTTGTTCACCACAATATAACCAGCACCTACAGTAGTGCCTGGAACTGAGCAGGGGCTCAATTATACGTATTTGTTAAACACAGGCAGGCAGAATGAAGTATATTCTCATTTACGATGTATTTGTGGAATAGGTCCCCATGTCTAGGTCCAATGTTATGACTGAAAACCGAAATCATTCCATCTTTACCACACTTCATATATGTCTCATACCAACTTTAACAGAAACTCCATAAACTGCTAGGAAAATAACCGGAACCCATAGAACAAAAGGGGAAAATAATAGACTTATACATTGTTATTTTCCTGGCCCTTTTATTGACATAATGATGTGATTGATGCATATGTCATAGTTTATAGGCTGACAGTTCCTGCATTTCACATCTCAGTGACCATCATACTACTTAATTTTCTACTTGGAATGTTAATCCATAAGCACTCTGTATTTCAACAGTGTATTTTAAGGTTCAAGATCACATAAAGTTCTACCTTGTGAGTTGGATTTGGGAGGAAGGTTAGCATCAGAAAAGCACTGTTTCTACCTTTGCTTTTCAACCATACTATCTTAGGTATTTCCCTTTAGCTATCATATAAACCAGACTGAGTTCCAAAGTCATGCCTTCTTAGCTAGGTCATATGATGATCAATTCCGTCCACCGATCAACAATCAGTTGGTCAATTGATCAACTCAAGTGACCTATCAGGCTTCTTGACAGTGTGCTTTTTCAGAGATGTTTCACATGTAAAACTCACTGAGAATGTTTAAAATAGAGTTAAAATAGTCACAAAAGTGAGGCTGGGTTTTAGGTATGGCCTCCATGGCAACGACTTCTTCCTGTTGGTTCTCCCTTGGGGTCTGTTTTCCAGACCTCATCTGAGGCCATCTGTCAATGTTTTACAGCTCCTCTCTCCTCCCTCCACGCCCCTTATCCAGTCTCCATGGCAACCAGAGTGACCTTCCCCAAGACTAATTCTATCCCAGTGGCTTCAGGACAAAGCACAGATGCCTTGGGCACATGCAGCCCTTGGGAAGCCCATCTCCTTCACCAGCGTGCACAGCACACCAGCTGGACCAAAGTCAAGTGGACTCGGGCGCTGTGAGGGGCTTGGGGAGAAGTCTCAAGACCCTTGCAAATCCACAGATTGCTAAACACTCCTGCATCTATTTTCCCATAAATTTCCCCAAGGCACAATAACATGTGAAATAGGAGATGAGCTTGGAGTCTGGAATGGCAAGGACAGTGGGTGAGGGATTCTACAAAGCTCATGAGAACACCAGAGAAACATCTGGTCCCGAAGTGGGTCCAGAGAAGAACAACACTGGATGCGTTTGAGGCTGGGAGGAGAAGGAGGCGGGAAGGACAGAAAGAAGCGGGAGGCAGGTCCTGAGGGTTCCCCACCGGGAAACCACATCCGTGGTGGGTGAGCAGGGCTGTGCTCGCTTGAGAGGAAGCCAAGGAGAAGACCCCACCCAGGTCCAACAAAATGTGCAAGATTAAACCAAACGGGCACCCATTCATAATTTACAATTATTCTTTGAGTTTCATCTTCAATATAATAGCAATCTAGTTTAGTGACTAGAGTGTATGTTTTTTTAAAGGACATTATGGAACAATTTGATTTGCAGCATTTTAGCTGCAAGCTTAGCCAGCATGTTCGGGAAACTTGGATTTGTGAGTCTTTGGAATTTGATATTTAAATATATTGAAATACTACTTTTCCTTTGGCTTTGAAAGAAACCTCAGATAAATTCTAGAACCTCTAAGACTAACACCAACTTGAACCATGAGGCAGTAAGTGGCTCTGTGGATCCAAAACGTTTCCAAGAAAATAAGCAAAAAATAAACACAGTATGTTTTGTAGTTCATTTCGTACCTAGTGAGTTACTCCATCCTGCTGACAAATCTTCCAGCCAGTTGAGCTATTTTTTTCCCCGTTATCTTTCTTGATGACTTTCTTTACAAACTTGTCTTCTAAGGGCCCTAATTAACTTAGGATCCACCAGAAACAACAGACACTTTAAACAAGCCGAAGCATAGCACGGTTTACCTTGATTCTACTTCTCTTTACTTTTTCATACATATTTTGAGCAACACATTATTTATTCCAGATTTAGGGAGAGATACACTCTTCCCTTTTTCATCCAAGAAGGGCTGGGCAGCCAAACTTGGTATTTTGCTCTTGTTTTGCTTATTCTCAATGTATCAAACTACCTGGACTTCTGTTCTCATGAATTTTACCCTGTTTTTAAATGTCTGTAACAAAACTATGGGCAAAATGTAAATCAAACGTAATTCTGCCACAAAAGTTTAAGAGTAGAATTAGCAGCAGGTGATCTTAAAGATTATCCTTTGTCTAGATTAATAACAGTATAACGATTGAATGCCCGATAAAACAGAAATGCTATCACGGTATTCTATTGATACAAATTAAAACTATTAGAAGGACATAATCATGCTAAAACAGGTAGCATATTAGTAGTCGTAATAACTTGAAAGAAACTTGAGACGTTAACTACAGTTTGTTGATACTTAATACATAATCATTTTGAGCTAAATTTATTCAACATTTAAAATTCATTTTCCATTATGATACCTATGAAGGTAAAAAATAATCAAGAAGCCTCATACCTATTTGGTTTTTAAATTGAACATTATAATTATATAAGATCCAAGTAAAAACCGATTACTTACCTTAGATGTTGTAAAAAGCACACTGTGAATTAACTGCACCGCTCCAGATCCTTCTGAGACAGAGCGTTTCAGGCTGTCCCACGACTCGCTGAGAGGGGACGGGTCAAGTCCACCAGCCAGCCTGGAAGCAAAGGCTCCCGGCCTGGCCTCGTCTCAGGTTTCATCCCCGGTTGTTAGCAGCCGGCGCATCTAATTTTACTTAGTGACACAAACCACTCATATACCACACTTAAAATTGTTTGGGCACCAATTCCAGAACACAGCGCTAAGTGTGCCAAGAGGAAAACAATTCCTACGAAACCACCAGCTAAACCCTGAATCAGGACAGTCTTACGTAACTGTAACTTTCTAAAATGAACTTTACCTTAAATGAACAGCAAAAACTTCTGGGACAAGTTTCCAGTAGAATCTAATGTTGACAGAAATCTCATAAAAAAGTCACTTCAAATTCACAGGCAACATTTAGAACTTGTAACTTTATTGGTATTAAATGTGTACTGTTCTCCTCCAAGTAAACTGCATATTCTCATGTTAATAGTCACTCTTTAAAAACCACTTTCCTTAGGCTTCTTTTTAAGTGAAAAAACTTTAACACTTGAGAAAACCTTAAATAATGATCATCATAATAAACAGAAGGTAAACTCTACATGTTAAAATTATCACAGTTGTTTTCTAAGTAAACTGAATTTATATTTTGTTTAACAAATTATGAGAACGTAACAAGGTGATGTTATGTTGTCTTACCTTTATTTAAAAAGAACGATAAGTAGATCATTCAATTTTTATAAGGTGTAAAGAACACAGAACAAATATCAAAATTTCAAATAAACTTAATCTTTTATTTTGCATTATTTTTAGAGTCTGAATTAAAACTGACTAAATTATACATTTGAAATTCACCTTTTAGCACTAAACCTTGATTTTGAGAAGCAGTGTAATGATAATCCATATAGTTAATTTTAATTTTCTTCTCAGGAGACCTTTTCTCTTATTCTAGTCATTTACGCTGTAACTTCTTTTGAAATTTGATGCTTCTTAACACCAACAGCTGCAGGTCTTAAATGAAAAGCTGATACAGCTTCAACTAATCGTACATTTATTTATAAGACATTTAAAAATCTTCCATGACTTCTTTGCACATTACTATTTTTCTTATCATGGCAATTCGTTTAGACATAAAACCATGGCACAACTACCAATTCTCAACAAAAATATCTACTATATTTAACAGTGATGTTATGAGATGTACTTTTGTATTACTGTGTGTCTGAAAAGTCAAAATTTGAAACTCCTAACTCAATATTCTGGTTGAAATGTCACACTGAAAGGTTACTTACTGAGGGACCTTTCAACCACCAGTTAACTGGTTTAAAGCAATGAATTTTTCAGCATTGGGGGCTGCTTTGTAAGGCCATTAGTCAAGTTGTATGTTGAATCTCCATTCACATTCACAGATTCATTTAACACTATTGACTTCTACTTTTGGTCCTGCTGGAGGATGACTTCGAGAAAAAAGAAAATCTTTTGATTTTTTAGCATAGTTGAGATTATTGAAACGAGATCTTCAAAGTTTCCACTGTACGTCTAGTTGGGGTTTGTAACTCACATACACGTCTCATCTGTTTTCAACAGAATCATAACATCTTAAAGCTATAAGGGGCCTTAAAGAAAACTAGTCTAACCCTCCACTAGATGTAAAATAGTTTGTTCAAGGTCAGAGCTGCTGAGGGCGTGGAGAGAAGTGACTTTCAGATGAGATAATTCAAGGTTTGGAAAGAACAGAGAAGTCTGGCGTAGTTGCCTT
The DNA here is from genome assembly GCF_009873245.2 of Balaenoptera musculus. Taxonomy (NCBI): domain Eukaryota; kingdom Metazoa; phylum Chordata; class Mammalia; order Artiodactyla; family Balaenopteridae; genus Balaenoptera; species Balaenoptera musculus. The sequence continues at coordinate 2,501,047 of NC_045802.1, read as the reverse complement.
GAAGAGTTGGCAGGAAAGTTACTAGTGAGACCTATTAGACCACGTTCCGGGCCCAGCTGAAGTTGATGAATACACAGTAGTCCCATTTTAAACCGTCCCTGTGGCTTTACACGCTAACTGCAGCTGTGAGCGCCTATATGGCAAAATCTCCCCAAACCAGACCACACTTTTGTCGTCTCCCCAGACCCACTCTTTCGTCCATCCTCTGCAAAAATCAGGGGTGACGGATCTGGGAATCGCCCTCGCTAACCAGCCTGTCGGTCCCTAAGCTCCCCAGTGCCTGCTGCCTTGCCTCCCTCTCCACCCATCAGTGCCCCCCTGACTGCGGGACCTGGTCTGTGTGTAGCCGACCTGCTTCCCTGCTTCTAGGCACCGCTGTGCTCACCTTATACCCTGGGGCTGCCAGAGAAACGCTGAGGACAGGTAATTCTGTCCTTATCACTGCCCTGCTTCAAGCCCTTCAGCAAGCCGTCAGGATACGGTACCAGGTTCTGGACAGGCACACGCACCTTTACGGTGGAGCCCTGCCCATCTCACCTGTCCCCTTCCTTTGGGCTCCGTAAGAAACCACAGGAGTCACAGTGCTGTCGGCTGCCCAGCTGTACCTCGGATTAGAGCCAGCCTTGTATATGGATTTTTAAATGTATTATAATTGTTTGTATTTACATTGTCATCATCGGTTTATAGACCTGTTTTCTCTACTGGACCATGAACTCCCTGCTCAGCACCCGCCTAGAGTCTACCCTCAATTAGTTGAACTTTGTAGTTACACCAGACTCTGTTTTTTATGATATCAATTCTATAGTGCACAGTAACATTAAAAAAAAAATAGAGCTAACATACACAATCAGGATGACATTACAAGAATTATCCAGAAGAGGTCAGTATAACAGCAATAAGGGATGGCTTTCGGGGCAAATGAAATGTGAAATCAAATTAAATTCTTTTGTAAGTGATAAACTTTAAACCTTTAAAAATTTCCATGTGAATTATTTGCACTTTCAATTGAAGCTATATGTCTTCAAAATAGGTGGCCACAGACTTTCCAAGTAAGCAAAATGAAGTGATCAAATGATTCCATACACAACTGATAACTCAGTTTTCATCTGGAATGTAATTAATGTAAGTACCTGGATGATTCTCACCCAGCTTCTCTGATTATTTTTAAATAGGGATGATCCAAGTGTATGCATTTTAACAAAGATAATTCATATTCCTTTCAGAGTTGCCATATCAATAAAAAATGAAACTGACTACTAGACTACTGAATGTAGGTATTTTATTTTTTCATGGTACTCTGGGGGAATTTAGAGGTCAATATTTAGTATAAAGGGCTAATTCAGTGTTTTCAGGGAAGACAGAGGGGATAAAACCATCTGGAGAAATAAGAGATAAGAAAAGGAAAGACTAAAAGGAATAGAAAACTTTTAGATTTCAGAGGAGAAAATGGAGCATGACCTGAAATTTCAAAAGTTACCTGATGGTAATGCCTGAAGTGAGTCATAATCATTAAAAAGTATTATTCCATGAACATATAACTTTGCATAATTATAGGGAACAGATCCTGCAGCTCCATTAAGTATAGAGTTTTGGGGCAGAGAATGGAAGTGTAGCGTGTGTCCATCAGAATGACAGGAAACCCACTAAGTAATTACCAAGGCAGAATCGGCACACGCTGGGGAGGAAATCCATCAGAAGGGCTTGTGATAAACCCCAACGTCTCCCGCTTCTCCCCGCCATCTCTACATCCACTGGTCTGAGGTCACTACTTACATCTTTTTCCCCATACTTAACCTCTGACCTTCCAATAACTTTATATTGCTATAGCTCGATTTACGAACTCCAGACTCACCCTGTGGGTTGAGTTCATGTACGTTACCACCCAGTAGCCTTCCCCTCCTTTTCTCCATGTGGTTTTACCCGTGGTCACGTCTGAAATTCCAGTCTGTGTAAGCATTTGTTTCTTGGTCCCTAATGACAGAACATCTCTCCACCCTTCTGCCCTCCAACCGAGGACGTCAGCATTTCCCCTGACTACTTCTACGTGATCAAACGGATCACATTCACGTTCCATTCTGAAATGATCATCTCCTGTATCTCCTACAATTTGACCAGGTGGATTCAAAATACGAAAATGCAAAAAAACAGTGTTCGCATTTTTTACTCTTCTGGAAGAGTTTGAGAAGATATTGCATTAACTCTTTAAACGTTTGGTAGAATTTACCTGTGAAGCCGGATCTGGTCTCTGGCTTTTCTTTGTTGGGAGATTTTTAATTTTGATTCAATCTCCCTACTTGTTATTGGGCTCTTCAGATTTTCTATTTCTTACTGATTTGGTCCTGGTAGGCTGTATTTTTCCTGGGAATATATCCATTTCTTCCAGGTTATCCAATTTGTTGGAATGTAATTGTTCATAGTAGTCTCTTATGATCTTTTGTATTTCTGTTCTATTGTTTGTAATGACTTCTTTTTAACTTCTGATTTTGTTTATGTGAGTCCTCTCTTTTTCTCTTAGTCTAACTAAAGGTTTGTACATTTTAATTACTTTTCAAAAAACCAGCTCCTAGTTTCATTGATCTTTTCTATGGTCTTTTTAGTTTCTATTTCATTTATTTCTGCTCTGACATTTGTTATTTCCTTCCTTCTGCTAACTTCGATCTCCTTTTCTAGTTCCTTGAGGTATAAAATGAAGTTATTTATTTGAGATCTTTCTTTTTTCTTAATGTAGGCACTTTTGCTCTCCACTTTCCTCTTAGCATGGCTTTTGCAGCACCCCAAAGGTTTTATGTTGTGTTGTCATTTTCACTTGCCTCAAGGTATTTTTTCATTTCCCTTTTGATTTCTTCTTTGACCCATTGGTTGTTCAGGAGTGTTTTGTTTAACTTCTACACATTTGTGAATTTTCCAGCTTTCCTCCTGTATTGATTCATAGAGGATATTTTTTTACCTGCCCTATAATCCTCTGTGCTGTCTGTTCACCTCTTCCACACCGCTTCCCTGCATCTGGTAACCTCTGCTCTTTTTTTCATTGTCTCCATAGTTTTGACTCTTCCAGAAAGTCATATTGTTTTAATCATACAGTATGTAGCTCTTTCAGATTTCTTCTTTCACTTAGTAATATGCATTTAAGTTCTTCCATGTCTGTTTGTGGCTTGATAGCTCACTTCTTTTTATCACTGAATAACATTCCATTGTCTGGATGTACCAGTTTGTTTATCCATTCGTTTACAGAAAGACATCTTGGTTGTCAACAAATTCTGACAATTATGAATAAGGCTGCTATAAACACCTGGGTGCAGATTTTTGTGTAGACATAGGTTATCAACTCCTTTGGGTAAATACCAAGGAACACGATTGCTGGATCATATGCTAAGAGCGTGTTTAATTTTGTAGAAACTGCCAGAGTGTCTTCCAAAGTGGCCGCACCATTCTGCACTCCCACCAGCAGTGAATGGGAGTTCCTCTTGCATCACACCCCCGCCAGCACACTGCTCAGGTTTTACGGGACACTCTTGCTTCTCTAACTTACACACAGAAATAACCTCATGTGTGAAACCAGAGGCATGTCAGCACCACAACACTGAAGTCATCTGCCTTTGGAACAAATAGGCTACCTGTGGGATTCTCTGGGTTCCGCTGTCTTCTCCTGTCCTACTCCTAGTGAAGCACACCTGCAGGCCTTGCATTTACTTTCTAAATCTAATAAAAGTAGTCTATTTACTTTATTTGCAGGAAAATATTCTTAACGAAAGTATGTACAGATACCTTCCCTTTCATCACCTTGGGCATCCATTTTATTTGAAAAAAAAAAAATCTACAAATAACCAAAATCTGTAAGTTGGAAAATATCTCCCAACTGTTTAAGGTGTAGCAAATAAAGGATAACATCACTTTTCAATATGTAGCTAACATTTTTAAATTAAGCAACGTAGAAAAATCTGGAATCCTTTCCAGTATGAAACTAAGAACATTTAGTCTAATGAAATTATAAAATCTTACAAATGCCAAAAAGGCAAACTTTATAAAATATTTTTTAGGGTTTTTTTTTTTTTTTTCTTATTTCCAATTCTTATTTCCTGCTTATTTTCTTAAAGAACAATTACTCGTCTGGCTCACCTCATTTGATTATTGTATGAAGTAATAAAAATATAAAATCAAAACTATGCACATGATCATGGTTTACTGATAGGTACAATGCAATCTCCTCTTTAAAGTATAGTTTTCTATACTGTGCATTGTTGAAAACAGTTTTCAGAGTGATGGAACTCAGGGATGATTCTTAATGTAATGCAACATGTACAGTATATTCTCAGTGATGCAGCTACTACAATATTATTTTTCGAAAAAAGAGAAACGCTTATTTGTACTAATTTTTTACAACCTGGGCATAGTTTACAAACATTAATTTACTCAGTTTGAATTTTTAGCTCCAGAGAGGAAAGCAACATTTTTTTTTTTTCCTGCAGGGGGGCACAGGGGTTGTGTATTATCTCATTCTCTGAAGCAAGAGGTGAGAAGAGAAAGCAAAGTCAAGATAAAAGGGACTAATTCCTTCTTTGCCAAATCTTTCGAGGATGACTAAGCAGTATTTTGTATGAGGTGATTTCTCAAAAAAGAATGTTTACATATATTCCAGTCTATGTTGAAAAATATTTCACAACTAAACATATTTCTTAATAATTGACTGCTTTCATTAGTATGGGTCAGGGTTTGGTAAACAATGGCCTGTGTGTCAAATAAGGCCTGCCACCTGTCCTTGTAGGTAGAGCGAGACCAGGTTACAGCCATGCTTATTCTTTTAGGGATCCCCATGGTGGCCAGCGCTGCAGAGCTGAGTAGTTAGTTGTGACAGGGACCTTATGCCCACAAAGCCTAAAGTATTTATTACATGCCTCCTTACAGAAAAAGTTTTCTACCTCCTGATACAACCCACTGGAAATAAACTGTAATGTGGGTCATGTTTTACTTTGGTTTTACTATTTTAAAAATAAATTTACTGTGTCTAATTAGCATTGTCAATTCAAGAAGTGAATCTGATAATTATATTACATTCTTACATCCCCTCCACCTTCAAAAAACTAAAATCAACTGTACTCAGTCATAAAAAAGAATGAAATAATGCCATTTGCAGCAAAAGGGATGAACCTAGAGACGACCATACTAAGTGAAGCAAGTCAGAAAGAGAAAGACAAATATCGTATGATATCACTTATGTGTGGAATCTAAAAATATGATACAAATAAACTTATTTACAAAACAGAAATAGACCCACAGACATAGAAAACAAACTTATGGTTACTAAAGGGGAAAGGTTGGGGGGAGGGATAAATTAGGAGTTTGGGATTAACAGATACACACTACTATACATAAAACAGGTAACCAGCAAGGACCTACGGTACAGCACAGGTAACTCTACTCAATGTCTTGTAATAAACGATAATGAAAAAGACTCTGAAAAAGAATATATATATATATATATATATATATATATATATATAAAATGTATAACTGAATCATTTTGCTGTACACCTGAGACTAACACAACATTGTAAATTAACTATACTTCAATTTTTAGAAAATGATTTAATTAATTAAAAAGTATATACAGTCGAACTTATAGGAAAGAGTGGAAAATTCTCAAGGGCTAGAAATACGGACGGAAGTCACAGCCAGAGACAGTGGGAGGTGCAGCTTCACAGGCGCGGAGGCAGCAGGTGATGAGACTCACTCTTGGGCCCAGAGGCCCAGCCTGAATCTTTGTGCCCAACAGGGATAGCTGGCCTCTGGGCAGAGCAAGGCCAGAGCTCCTGCCATGGAAGGAAGTACAAGGAGAGGCCCCTCCCTCCTCAAGGCTGTGGACGGAAAGACAGCAAAGTCAGGGCCTGTACCAACCACGAGCCTGCACCGTGTGTGGGTGTGAGTTTGACCAAATTTACTACAAATGTGTGCTCTAAATCCCCCCATGAAATGTACAGAAAAACTGGTCTAGGACCCATCAAGAAAGGACAGGAAAGGAAAAAAGGAAGACAGGCAAAAACGGGGTAGTAAAACATGATCCTGTGTAAAGGATGACAGAACTGTCCCAGGCAGATTAGGATAAATGTTAATAAAATTAAAATCTTTCATAAAAAGCAAGTACAATGGGCTAAACCACCCTTCCACTATACTCACTTCACCTCGATACTTGCTAATAGAATACTGTGTTAATAAGATATTATTCCATCAATCTCCTATATTTACCTGACTTACTATAAAGTCAAAGAAATACACTTAATGAGAGGAGGAAGACCTAAAGGAGGCGTCTACAGAGTTTCCAAAGACAAATTCTGTGAGGTTTTAAGGGCATGAAGGTTAGTGGTGCTTATTTTTTATACGACGTCGCTTTAACCTTAAACGTCGGTCTTCTTTTCCCTTGATTCAAGGAATTACTAGCCCTAGTCATATGGGCTGGCTGTTTGAGCTGTTTTGCATCCATAAGAAGAGTGAAATGCAGGGCTCGTGGGAAGGTTTTCCTGGGCACTGTGCTGCAGTGGGAACCACGGGTTTGGGGGCAGGTCTCTGTTATTACCCGGCTCTGCCCAGCGGCCACCTGGGCCAATGACAGCCTCTGTGGCCCAGTTTCCGGCTGTGTAAAGGGGGGCCCTAATCACAGGGTGCTTGTGAAGGTGGGATGAAATGGAATCCCTAAAGCGCCTGGGTTAAAGCAGGAGCTCAATGGATGGCATGGACACAGCCCTTTTCTTGTTAAGGCAAATGCCAGAAGACAGAGGTAAAGGAGCAAGCTATTAGGGGTACATCTGAGAAGGAGATTCTCCGGAGAATAATTTATTGGATATTTCCCTTAATTCATTATGAATTAAGAGCTTATAAACAAACAGACTGAGTCATGAATCTTAGAGGAGAAGGATACAGAGGAGGGGCCATTGGTCAGGAACCTGAGTTACAACACAACCCACAGAATTGCACCTAAATAGCTCCATGATTCATACAGGCACTGTTTGTAAAAATATAACTTGTATACAGCCCTAGCTTTTTCATATCTGTTTGCTCCTTAGGTCTTTGTCTTCAATGCAATATGATTTTAGTTGAGTTTTTCATATTTAAAAATTCTTCCTTTTCTCATTCAGAGACCTTATTTTTGAAAAAAAGGGTTTAGCAACAAACATTACACAAAAATAATAAGCACATTTTTACACTTGATCTTAGCCAAAAGGCCGAGAAGCGATAATAAGCACATTTTTATAAATTAACACCTGGTTCATGTTACTTTTCCAATTAAGTTTTCATTGTTTTATTATTAAGGTAATTATTAATGCAGTTATGTTTTGATATAATGGAATGACTTAGGGTTTTGTATGTGCAGCAACCAAGCCTACTGACATGCTAAAAATCTAATTTAAGTGATCTTGGTCAGAATCCAAGGCTGGGCTTAGAGAGCTGTTAACCTCTTGAAGTCGAATCCAAAGTAGGTATCCATGTCCAGGCATTTTTCTGGATAGCACGTCTATAACTATCACCAGACTTTCAAAGGGGTCCATGACCTTAAAATACTTAGGAAGCATCTCTTTACTATCTCCTTTTCCTGCGGCCTCCTATTCCAGTACAAATATCTCCCTCACATATAACAAAATGATATGCTAAAAAGACAAGGTGTTATATGTAGTTATTTTGTTTCCTAATTTGGAAGGTGTCATGTTCAGAAATTTATATGCAAATATACTTCAAAGGAGGGCTGTCTATACAGAGAACACTGTATTTGTATCATTGAGAGCACATAACCAGTTGTGTTTACTTCGTATAAATTTAACTAAGAAGACAATGAAATGGGCATTTTTAAAAAAAAACACAAAGCACCATTTCCTAAGTCTAGAAAATTAAATGTTTGGGTTGTTATACTACAATGATCATTCCCACATAAATCACTTTCTAACAGTACAATTCTGGAGAAAGAAATACAATTACCTTTTTTTGCTTAACTGTAACTATGTCTGTAGATACTTGCAGATGTTATCCACAGTAAGACAGGAGCTCTTGCAGGGCACAATCTTAAGAAGTAAAGACTAAACGAGGGTCTGATAAATTAAAAAAAAAAAAAATCAGGACTCCCCTGGTGGCACAGTGGTTAAGAATCTGCCTGCCAATGCAGGGGACACAGGTTCGATCCCTGGTCCAGGAAGATCCCGCATGCTGTGGAGCAACTAAGCCCGTGCGCCACAACTACTGAGTCTGCGCTCTAGAGCCCTCGAGCCACAACTACAGAGCCGGCCTGCTGCAACTACTGAAGCCCACACGTCTAAAGCCCATGTTCTGCAACAAGAGAAGCCACCGCAATGAAGACCCAAAGCAGCCAAAAATAAATAAATAAAATTAAAAACAAAACAAAACTCTAAGTAATCTACAGGTTTATTTAAAAAAAAAATCAGAACCAAGAAAATGAAATGGTGCCGATTAAAATGTAATAGTACATATATATTTTTTAATATAATATATTTGAAACATGATCTAGCCACAGGAATAAAATGCCTCTTTAAAAATGAAATGAGTATTATCCTCATTATCTCTGAGAGAGGTGTTTTCATAGTTTAAAAAAGCAAACAGATTATTGGTTAAATGTGAGTTTGTTTATTCCTTTTAAAGTCTGCTATGTAGTGCTAACGAATTTAATTTGTTCAATGGATTATTCATCACTACATTTTTTCCTGAGATTAAAGAAACATTATTCATAGATTACAATTGTTATGCAGGGCACCTTCTTACGTTTCTAAGCCTGAAGTGTAAGTGTACTATCCGTGTTAATGATTTATGTGCAGTATTTACTAAATATTGTCTTTAATGTCTGATTCAGCTCTAACAAACACTGAAAATGGAAAGAACATAGGATTCAGAGAAAGTAAAATAATTGAAAACATGATTGTTCTACAACCTCAAAAGTTCACTGCAGGATGTTTTACACACGTGGACCGAAGGCCACTTTGCAATCATTTTGTTTGGAAGCACATTTTCTCCAGAGGAAGTTTTAATACCAGACACACTGAACCTTCCAGTAAAACAGTCCATCACCAAGAACCAAGAGATCAGCTTAAGTAAATATTTGAAAAATACTGTAAAATCTATTTTTCATAGTTTTTAAATAACCTGCTCATATTCAAGGAAGAAAAGCACAAGAAGAGCCATAGAAAAAGGCTTAGTTAAAAAATACAATTCCCTTGCTTTACACAGATTTACCCACTTTAAGGGACACCCAGCAGCCCTAGTACAACAATACCACGCATCTACACAGAGTGCCATCTCTATAACACCTACTCCTACGACAGCAGGTATCACTGGATGAGCAGCTGTTTCCCAGAAAAACCGTACGTGACTCTCCCAGTCAACTATCCACCGCTGGCTCCTATCAACTTTCTAATTAATCCCGATTTAACCAAGCGATAACACGCAAATATGTACCTACCAACCATGGGTACTCGGTGGGTAGTGGCTGAGGCCGGAGGGACCCCCCGGGACCCCCCCAACCCAGGGAAGCGGGTGTGAGACACGTGACTTCAGGGCTCTCTGTCTCCACCCCCCGCCCGGCCCCGCCCCGGGAAGCCCAGGTCAGCCCCCAAGTGCGCTCGCGCCTAATTCCGGGGGCGGGCCGGTCAGTAACCCAGGGCGACGCGATGCGCAAAACCAACTCACGGAACACGAGTCACTCCCCCGAAGTTCAGTCCAGTCCGAGGGCGGCTCGGCCGGCAAAACTCTTTGGGGCAAAGGCAGGCGGACGGTCCCAACTACACTGCGTGGCTTCCCCCGGACCCGCGGGCCGCAGCGGCGGAAGGAGCAGGTGCGGGGCCGGGCAGGGGGCGCCTGAGCACGCGCGGGCCCGCTCAGGGGCTGGAAACCGGGCAGCTGACGGCGAAGCGGTGGCCCGCGGCTGCGCTCCTTACCTGCGCTGCTCCCCGCGGGCCGGGGGCGCGGGCCGGCGCCGCAGGTCCCGTCGTCCCAGGCGGAAGGGCCGCCGTCTTCTCCCCGGACAGCGCGGGCCGCGGCTCCGTCCTGCGTCCTCGGCGGCCGCAGCGGCGACTGCGCTCCCGGGCGGGGGGGCCCACATCCCCGCGCGGGCTCGGGGCGCCCGGGACCCGGCGCCGGGCGGGCGGGGACCGCAGACCTCGGCGGGGCGCGCGGGGCCCCCGAGGCGTCCCGCTCCCCCGCCCGCCCGGCGCGCGCGTCCACGTGCCAACCCCGAGTCACGTCCCCGCGGGTCGCTGGGCCCCGGCCCGTCTCCTCTGCCGCCGCGGGGGCGCCTTCCAGCCGTTCCCGGTGCAGCGGCGTCGCGTCACGCAGTGCGGCTCGGAGCTCCGGTGTCCCTGCCTCGGCCCTCGTCCCACGAGGTACCAGAACCGGCGCCGCCCTTTCCGCGCGCGCCAGGGCGGCCCTGCTGGGGACCCGGCCCTTCGCGGGCTCCAGTGTGTCCCCCGGCCTGTCCCCCGCGAGCCTCTGCGGCTCCGGACCCCGAGCAGGGCCGGGGCCTGGCCGCTGGGCGGCCCCCGCGGGGTTTGCAGAAACTCTGGCCGCGGCACCAAGGGGACTGCGCGCCCTCCCGCTGCTTTGAAGGGCAGCTGTACTACGATTTGTTTCCTTTTTTAAAGCCTGGAGCGGTTCGCTCAAATGATGCTAAGGCGTAGGGTTTTCCTGGTAGTGCTTCCGTGCCTGTCACTTGTTTACTTGTTGACACCTCCGCACGGGAGGGTGACTTGGTTCCAGCAGTTTTGTGTCTGCGGAATGGCCGGGGTGTCTGCAGATGTTTGGTGAACGTACTGAGGAGGTGGATTATCAAACACATTCCTGAAAGGGTCCTACTGGTGTATTCTGTGAATTTTTAAATGGAGATAACGCTATTTTATCTGGAAGCAGATGGAAACACAAAGACGCTGGGGTATTTAAAAATGTTTTTCACATAACCAAGTGGATAATTGCAAGGCAGAAATGTTTACAATTCTTAGATTACATTTTTTTTTAAAGCAGACTTTTCACAGGTGGAAATCAAAAACCATTTTCCCAGAAAAGTCCAATGAAAATTTTCATTAATTATTCTCCACCTCATAGGTGATAGTGACAACCATTTTTTAAAAAAAATTTACTCTCACAGGGATAAGTAAGATTGCTGTAGATTCAGACGTACTATTAAAGATGGATTAATAATTTTCTACATATTTCACAGCCAGCATAATGAAAAGAATTAGGAATTGTTGCTCTAAAAATGTCCATACTATCCAGTAAAGGTTGCTGTTTTTATGTTTGTGTCAAATAGTGTAAAAGTTATTAATGTATTCTGTTTGCCAAAACTGACAGGATCCCAGAGCCAGCATCATCTCTCTTGTTGGCTTAGGAAAAAAGAGCTGGCAAGAGTTTCCTGCTGGGGATGGTGACGGCATCAAGGGCCCAGAGCACGTGCCATGACTTCCCTGATGGAAAAGGTAAATATATCCAAAGTGGAATATGGAAAAAGCCAGGGGTGTGTACAAGGTCTGAACTCTCCAGATGGTTTTGATTGAGCGCCTTATCTGAGATATTTTGAGCAACACAGGACATGTACAGTTATTTGCATCTTATACGTATTTATGAATATATCACATGCAGAAGATTAATATATTACTTAGATTGTAAAACACAAAGAGAAAATTTTAAATGAATGGTAAAAGTGCATATAAATAGAAAAAGTGTTGGAATGGTAATGTGAGGCTCTTTGTAGACCCTCTCTCCAGTGAAACAATCAAAAGTGAGTGGTGAAAATTATTTTAAAAACATTTATTTAAAGTCTCTGGAAATTGTCCTAAGGGCATACAGTAAATGGAGAAACATTCATTCATGAGAACCTACTAAATCTTGTTTAAGAACAGCAGGAATCTGGGTATTCGGTCTAGGACTGAATCTGCGCCACCCCAGCTCAGTGTGATGCGCTATGTGCGTGCAGCCGAGAAGACGGCCTTCCTCCCCTCCAGTTCCCAGTCTGCGCTGCTGGTTTCTCCTTAGAAGGGGCAGGCCTCCAGCATCCTCAGCCCCCTCCCCCAAGCTGCAGGCACAAGCTTTGTTCCAGGCAAGTGTGGCCGACAGGTCTGGGACCTCCCACGTACCTAGCCACCACTCTAGCGTGGAACCTCTCCCCCAGGTGTGGCAGGCCAAGGATATGGGGCCACTACTGCCCCATCTTGGCTCCCTCGTAGGGAGCAGTTCCACACTCGGAGAGGAGAGGAGACTAGGGGCTGCAGTCCCTAATCAGTGCCCTAGTCGTAGGGTGGAGGTCATGGTGAGAGAGGGGGCTCTAGCTCTGGAGCAGTGGGGCGAGGTTCTGCCCGGGGCAGAGGCAGGCTAAGCGGGGACTTCCACAGCCCTCCCTGCGCAGATGGTGGGGAAGGGCACCCTCAGAAATGATGGAGAGCTTGGTAATACGCAATTGAGAAGAGGCTGGTAGCTCCATGACAGCAAAGAGCTCAGTGGTAGACTAGCTAGAAATTTAACAGAGAAAACCAAGGATAAAGAGAGAAGAACGCTGTGGTAAACAGAGACTCCATGCTTAAAGAGTGCCTGCAGCATCTCACACGCTCCAGGACCCGGGGCAGAGCAGTAGCTTGGAGGGAGCCTGGGTCAGACCCACGTGCTGATCTTGGAGAGCCTCGCAGAGAGGCAGGAGGTAGCAGGCGCTCAGCCTGGCGTGAGGACTCTGCAGCAGCCATTGTGCAGAGCTCATCCCGCCACGACGATGCCGGTGTTGGTCGGCGCCGTTTTGAAATCCTCCCTCTAGTGCCAGAACCCAGCCCCACCTACCAGCCGGTCAGCACCGGTCCTGGGCTGCCTCAGGCCGAGCAGCTAGGTGGGCAGGGACACAGCCCCACAGGACAGCAGGACAGCGGCCCTGGGACTGGCCCTGCCCACCAGAGGGCCCAGAACCCAGCCCTACCCACCAAGGGGTGAGCACCAGCCCTGGAACGCCCTGGGCCCTTGTCCCACCCACCGGAGAGCTAACAGCGACTCCAGGACCCCCAGGGCCCTGCAGGTAGAGACCCCAGGACATGGCCCCATCACCAGCGCCAGGACACCATGGACCCTGCAGCCAACCATGACAGGACTGGCCCAGCCCACCGGAAGGTCACCCCCTCGTGACTCAGCCCCACCCGCCAGCAGGTTGGCACCGGGACCAAGACTCCCCTGGCCCTATATCCAGCTGTGCCAGGACTTGGACCTGCCAACCCGCGGCCGGCTGGCAGCCTCCGCACGAGGCAGGGCCTGGCAACCAACTGGAACAAAGGTCAGACAAGCCTACTAGCGTGCCCACAGCAGTCAACCTGCTACAAGAGAAGGGCCCAGGCAGCCCACATAGGAGGACGCCCTACAGCATATAGCTCTGGTGACCATTACTGAAATTGAATCAATAATTTTAAAAAGCCCAACAAACAAAAGTCCAAGACCAGATGGCGTCACAGGTGAATTCTACCAAACATTTAGAGAAGAGTTAAGACCTATCATTCTCAAATTATTCCAAAAAATTGCAGAGGACAGAACATTTTGGAACACATTCTATGAGGCCAGGATCACCTTGATACCAGACAAAGATATCATAAAAAGAGAAAATTACAGGCCACTATCACTAATGAACGTAGATGCAAAAATCCTCAGCATAATATTAGCAAACCGAATTCAACAATACTTTAAAAGGCTCATACACCATGATCAAGTGGGATTTATCCCAGGGATGCAAGGATGCTTCAGTAGCCACACATCAATCAATGTGATACACCACATTAACAAATTAAAGAATAAAAACTATGTGATCATCTCAACAGATGCACAAAAAGCTTTTGACAAAAGTCAGCATCCATTTATGATAAAAACTCTCAACAAAGTGGCTCTAGAGGGAAATCCCTCAACATAATAAAGGCATATATGATAAGCCCAAAGCTAATATTATACTCAATGGTTGCATTTCTATACACTAACATAGAACTACCAGAAAGAGAAATTAAGAAAACTATCCCACTTACAATCACATAAAAATTAATAAAATAACAAGGAATAAATCTAACTAAGGAGGTAAAAGACCTGTACTCAGAAAACTATGAGTTGCTGATGAAAGAACTGGAAGATGACACAAACAGATGGGAAGATATACTGTGCCCGTGGATTGGGAGAATTACTGCTGTTAAAATGACCATACTACCCAAGGCAGTCTACAGATTCAATGCAGTACCTACCATGTGTGATGGATTTTGATCTGAGACTAGCTTTTTTTTTTTTTTTTAAACATCTTTATTGAAGTATAATTGCTTTACAATGGTGTGTTAGTTTCTGCTTTATAACAAAGTGAATCAGTTATACATATACATATGTTCCCATATCTCTTCCCTCTTGCATCTCCCTCCCTCCCACCCTCCCCATCCCACCCCTCTAGGTGGTCACAAAGCACCGAGCTGATCTCCCTGTGCTATGCGGCTGCTTCCCACTAGCTATCTGTTTTACATTTGGTAGTGTATGTATGTCCATGACACTCTCTCACCCTGTCACATCTTAAGTGAAGCCTGCAACACACATCTGTCCTAACTGTTGTCAGCTACCAATATTTACCAAAAAGAATCTTGCTGCTACTACTGCCAAGAATGCCTTTTACTGGCTTCTTGACCTGGAGCTAGTTTTCATTTTAGTATTGTAATCCTTACTTACGTGTGTTAGAACCAATCGTTTATTTCTAATCTATAAATTTAGTCCAGGTTTAGAATTCAATTGAATTCTTATTGCAATTGCCATCTTAGTCTTTCATGGTTTAATTAACTAAGCAGATTTTAATATAATATATTTTAGTCTATCATTTCTAAACACTTCCACGATGTGTTAAGAATTAAATAATTACTGTCAAGTTGCTGCAAAATTAATTGTTACCATTTTAGTATAACCACACAAAACAGGGAAAAGTTACTGTCTTAAAATGCTTCTTAAAAATTTTAGTTATGAGATTCATCAATAGTGACATCTTAATTTTATTCTGCTCTTCAACTGGTGCATTTATTTTTATGTAATTATGAGCTGTCAAAGGTCCTTTTCATAACAACAGATTTTATTTGCTTCACTGAACTTAATGAAATCCATGTGCATGAGTGAATTTCACAGATGTATTTAAATTCAGTACCTGAAATTCTTGTTTCTAATGGTGTCTAATATTTTAAACTATGTGGGCTTTTGAAGAAAGCACATCATAGAATCCCAAGAAACAAGTTAAAAGATTCTAAAGAAGATATTTAACAGATTTTGATAACTTAACTGGTTTTATACTAGCATCATTTTAATCTCTTGTATAACTAATTTAGCCTTAACATTTCCAGAGAAGACTCTGCAGTCTTCTTTGGAAATATGTTGTATTGTCAGAAAGAGTTTTCTAAGAATTAACAGGTTTGTTTTGGCTTGTACATCACCTTAGAGGAAGCGTTTGGGTCATTCAGTGTCTTCCAAAAAGCGACCATCACATTAAACGTTCTGTGAGTTTTAGACCAATCTCAAGATTTGGGGGTTCTGAGGAAGAGATACTGTTACCGAACGCAAGTTCATGTGCCCAACGCACAGTGAGGCCAAACAAACTGAAACGTCGGAGTTTGGAGCAGAGAAAGGTTTATTGCAAGGCCATGCAAGGAGATGGGTGGCTCATGCCCAGAAAACCTCTAACTCTCCGAAGGGTTTCAGCAAAGCATTTTTAAAGGCAAGGTGAGGGAGGGAGGCGGTTCGTTGTTGCACACTTCTTGGTGTAGGATCCTTTGTTCTTGCAGCTGTCAGGTAGGTCAGGCCATGATGTTCCTGTAAACCTCCAACCAGACATTCTGCAACTCTATCTCTACATGAATAGACTCTTAAAGGTCAGAGCTTTGAGAATGGGCTGTCCTTTGTATTTCAGGCTCTAGGCAACGTTCTTTTACGAAAGGTGCAGAGCCAGCCTGACGAAGCGCAGGCAACAGAGCCCAAGGGTTAAAGCAAAAGGAACAGATCTCACGTGGAGTCAGAGTCGTTCTTCCCGGTTACAGTACCTGCGCAGAGTGTGGTCCTCCCGCCACCCCCGCACCCCGCCCTCCTCCTCTTCTCCCACCTCTGTCCTGCCCTCTCCCAGCCCTCCCTCGACTCAAGGTTCCAGATACTTGTCCCTCCTTGTGCAGATTGGCGTCCGCTTGCTTCTGAAACCTTGGCTCTTCTACCGCGACACTTACCTCTCCTTCTCTGAACGAAGCATCATCTGAGCATGGTCCATCTTACTCCAAGTTTAAAAAACTGAGATAATAGTTGTTCCTTTTATAGTTACCTTATGGCAGACTTTTATTTTTTATATTTATTTATTTAGCCGCACCTTGCAGCGTGCGGGATCTTAGTTCCCCGACCAGGGGTCGAACCTGTGGCCCCTGCAGTGGAAGCTTGGAGTCTTAACCAGCCGACTGTCAGGGAAGTCCTTTCTCTTCTCCTATTTTTTTTTTTTTAATATTTATTTATTTTCCTGTATGGCTGTGTTTGGTAAATAAATACCAAATATTTATTTATTTGGTTTAGTTGTGGCACTTGGGATCTTTCGTTGCAGTGCGCAGGCTCTTAGTTGCAGTGCGTGGGCTCAGTAGTTGCGGCACGCGGGCTTAGTTGCCGTGCGGCATATGGGATCTTAGTTCCCCGACCAGGGATCGAACCTGCACCCCCTGCATTGGAAGTGTGCAGTCTTAACCACTGGACCGCCAGGGAAGTCCTATGGCAAACTTTAATATCGTCTTCACATTTTCACTTAATTGGATAGCTTAAGCCATGTTAACCTTAGCAGCAGCGTGACTTTTTAGACCAATATTTATTTCTGTGCCAGTAAACCCATTTCCCCCCCCTCCCCTCCCTTACCTCCCTCTCTTCTCTGCCCCTCCCCCTCCTCCCGTCCAGCAATCACTTGATATTAATGATCATGCTCACTTTATACATGTACTTTGGCCACTCATATGCCTAGGCTATCACTTTTGACGGTTTGTTTTGGTTGTTTTCTACCACTAAATGTATTATGCTAGAGTTATTACACCTATCATTTCTGTCTGGTTTAGCCTTTATTCCATATCTAATGGGAACTTTGAATTGTAATTCTGTGTTTTCTTTCTTGTCACCTCTTCTGAGTTTGAGTGCAGTGCAGGAAAAAAGCATTGAACTCAGACAGCAAAGGCTTGGGTGTCAGGCTGGCTTGGCCACTAAAGTGTTGAGTCCTGGCCCATTCTGGGCTTTGGTTCCCAGTAAGGGGACTGAAGTAGGTAAGGATTCTTAACCTGGGATCTAAGAATTGGACTTCAGTATTCTTTGAAATTCCTAAAATTGTAAGCAAAATTTTGTGTAAGTGTGCATTTGTTTTGACAGTGTCTGTAATCTTTATGAGTCTCAAAAAGATTCCTTGAATAAGAAAACTTCATGGTCACTGTGTCAGATTCTCCTTCAGATACCTTTGTGTTCTAATAAACAGTTTCAAAAAATGTATTAAAGTTTTGCAGCCTCTGGACTGTGCTAGAAATTTAGAAAGTCATATGGCTTAGCACACTGGAACAAACATGAGAGGCCCTAAAATATTTTAAGGAGGTATAAGAACAAGATTACATGTGCTCACTCAGAAACTGGCACTGGACACGGCAGAAAAGAAATAGTTGTCATGCTCCTTACTGCAACTGCAGTCTTCGTAGATGAAAATATCTGTTACGGGTTTACATATCTATAAACTTAAGACATAAATTAACTTGAATTGGAAGTCACAGGGTTTCTTGGCTATGGGATTTCAAGCTGTCACGCTCTGTAATATGCAACATGTAAATTCGGTGAACCTAAAACTGCTTCACCATGAATAGTCATGAACAGATTTCAAGAATAACATCATCATTTCATATTAAAACTGTAGTCTCAGAGGTTCATTAACTTTAATGATGAGAAAACTCTGAATTTGCTCAAACTCCTGTATTGTGTTTTAAAATTTTACCCTTTTGCTCTTTGTTGGTTTTGGAGAAAAAAAATCGTTTAAAATGCTTTGGAATAATCTGTAATAGAATAATAAGGATTTTTTGGATGGAAGAAAATAGGTATTTTATAGTTTTCCTGTCATTTCATGGGCTTCAACTTTAGCGATTTAAAAAAATTTTTCCTTCATAAACTCCTATGAACATTTAAACTTTGATTTTATATCTTCAATTAAATAAAATTAAACAAATAAAGTAGTACCTACTACATATCAAAAATTGTGCCAGCCAGGAGAGGAAAAACAAAGAGAAAGACATGGGAAATTTCTTAAGCGTGAGTTAAACAACTCAGTTTGGAGTGTAAGGAAATGAGGTGGTGTCAGATTTCCCATAAGGAGTTTTTAAAAGAATCTTGTTAAGATTTTATGCACTGAGAAAAAGTAAAGTAAGAAGCCTATGGAGTATGATTAGATTTAGTTGTTGAGTATGTTGCTTTTGGAGTGTACAGTGTTTTAGAGAAAATTTTGTGCTGTTCGTGGGAACATGGCTGTGAAACAATTTGTTATTACTCAGCTCTGTCTTGTTAGATAAGTTAAAGGAGCGGTAGAGATAGTCCAAGACCTAACTTGGATCCCGTAGCTTTCTCCTTAATAATTAAAGACGGGGTACCAGCAGCGATGAGCGCATAGTCTCTGAGGGAACGTCACTGTCACGTCCAGTGTTGCAGCCTCCATCCTGACGCAGGTCCCTCAAACTCAGGCCCGTCGACCGGGCCCTTGGGGGCATAAAGAGTCCAGTCCCTTCTTCTCCAATTTTGCCCTTTACACTTAATAAATTGCGTTTGCTTTACCTTTTAAAGTGCCTGGCATGGAATTCTCAATTTAATTGGATCATGAGGTTGGGGGTAGGTGCACGGGGGTTCCAAGTTCTCCACATCCTTGCCAACACTGTTTTTTGTTTTGTTTTTGACAGTGGCCATCCTAATAGGTAAGAGGTAACATCTCGTTGTAGTTTTAATGGGTGTTCCTCTAGTGATTAGTGATGCTGAGCATCTTTTCATATGCTGTCTGGCCATTTGTATATCTTCTTTGAAGAAATGTCTATTAAAATCTTTAGCCCATTTTTTAACCAGGTTGTTTTGGTGGTTGTTGTTGTTGAGTTCTTTATATTTTCTAGATATTAATCTAGATACGTGAGTCGCAATTATTTATCATCAGATACGTGAGTTGCAAATATTTATCAGATACGTGAGTTGCAAACATTTTCTCCAGTTCTGTAGATAGCTTTTCACTCTGTTTGATTCTTTCCTTTGCTGCACAGAAGTTCTAAAGTCTGCAGCTGTCCCATCTGCTTATCTTTGCTTTTGCTGCCTGTGCTATGAACATTCTTCTGTATGTCTTTGTACACAGATGCATGCATTTCAGTTAACTATGTTTCTGGAAGTGGATTTGCTACGTCGTAGGGTGTGGGCATGCTTTCCAAAATGGTTTTGCCAGTTTACAACCTCACCAGCAGTGTATGAGAGGTCTAAATTATTCCACATCCTTACCAGTACTTAGTTTTGGTTACTATGTATTTATTTAGCCACTCTGGTGTTTGGGTATCTCATTTTGCTTTTAATTTGTTTTTGCTTAATGACTAAATATTTTGAAACTATTTCATGTAGAGTGACTACTTAAGGCTTTTCTCCATTTATAAATTAGGTTATATCTTTTTTTCCATCAATTTTTAGGAATTCCATATATACTATACTCTGAATATGATTCCCTTGAACAGATACATGTTTTGCGAATGATTTGTTTTTTGGTTTTTTTTGCTTTTCATTCTCTTAGTAGTGAATTTTGATGAACAAAAGTTCTTAATTTTAAGGAACTAGATTTTCTTTATGGTTAATGCATTCATGTTCTGTTGAAGAAATCTTTGCCTGTCCAGCACCACGAAGAACTCCCCCTTATGATATCTCCTAGAGGTTTATTGTTTAATGTCTTTAAATCTGTGTTCCATCTGTCCTTTTATGTATGGTATGAAGTACATAGTGGGGCACTTTTTTTTCCGGAATAGATATCTAGTTAATCCACTTTCACTATTGCAGGGAATGCCCTTTCCCCACTACGGGGCACTGTCCCCTCTGTCATAATCAAGGGACTGTAAAGGTAGCATCTGTTCCTGGGCTTCCTGTTTGATTGCACTGGTCTGTCTTAATGACCATTGCTTGCCCACGAGTCTTTGTATCTGGAACTCTAACCCTCCAATTTTGTTCTTTTTCAAAATTGACTTGTCCCGCCCTTAATTTTTACATTTCTATTTCTACACATGCACATGTGCACACACGCCTGATGAGATTTCGATTGGGATTGAATTACATTTAGACTTCATTTGGGAAAAATCAACTTAAATATTAAGTCTTCCAATTCATGAACATGGAATATCTCTCCATTACTTAAATCTTTTCTTTCTCTCAGTGTGTTTTATACTCTTCTGTGTATGGGTCTTGCTTATTTTTTGTTAGACTTATTCCTAGGTATCAGTTATAAATTATAGTGTTTTAAAAATCAAATAATTAACTAATTGATGCTAGTATATAGATATATACAATTGTTTTTTTCGTATTTATCTTATATCCAGAAGCCTTGCTAAATTCTCTTAACAGCATCTAATATGTTGTCTTTAGTTTACTGGATTATCTAAATGTACAATCTTATGATCTTCAAATAAGGATGGCTTTACTTCTTTCTTTCCAGTGTATAAGCTCTTATTTCTTTTCCTTGCCCATTTTCTTGGTAGGGACCCACGTAAATCCTCTGACTTTGTTCTTTGAGATTGGTTGGACACTAGACTAGGTTCTAGAAGGGAGATCTTATACACCAGTGCTTTGCATGCTTAGTCTCTCTTCATCTTCTCATCAACCTTAGTGATAGATACTAAGTATTATTAGCATCACTAGCACCATTCTGTAGAGGAAGAAACCAGACTTAGAAAAGTTAAAGTGCGAACATGATGAGGAATGGCTTTCCTTAATATTCTTTCCCTGCAAATACGTAGAAATGCTGCACGAAGTATAAACATTTTCAAAATACACAGCCAAGACCACAAAAAAAAAAAAAGAGCCCCCAAAACCCTAAATGAAAAATAGGAAATTCTCAGTTGCCAGAAAGAAGGAGGACCCCAGAGCTAGGTTCCGAGTGCAGGCTGCACTGCTGTGGCCCCTGGGTTATCACTCCTGGAAACAGACCCTGGGGCAGGGGCTTCAGTTCCTACATAAAGTGAAGTCAACGTATAGGTTCTACACCAAATTTTGAGCTGGGCTTGAGCCCCTGCCTAAAACCAGACTCTGGTTATGAAAATGGGACTGAAATACATAAGTTTGTTCTAATTCTCACATGAAATGCTCAGACTTTATTTATAATAATAGTATTATCCCGAGTCCTGAAGGAGGAAGTTTCAGCAAGAGTAGTGACTTCTAATACTTACATCACCCAGTTAGGACACGGCAGGGTCCAGACTCGTTTCAAAGCTGTGCTCTATCTAGTCTGTGTTGACCCCTGTCACATTGCACAGATCCCTGCGCCCCCATTTCCTGTTGGGGGGAAATTTCCCCAACAAGAGAAACTCCTGTCTCAGGAAGATGATTTTTCCAGGGAGTGTAGAGGCTGACGTTCTTCGTATGCATTGACTGCTTTGGGTAACGGAAGGCAGGTCTTAGGTATACCATCATCCCATGAGCTTTTTTTTTTTTTAAATCTTTTTAAATTTTGTTTTTGTATTGGAGCATAACTGATTTACAGTGTTGTGTTAGTTTCAGGTGTACAGCAAAGTGATTCAGCTATACATATACATGTATCTATTTTTTTTCAAATTCTTTTCCCATTTAGGTCATCACAGAACATTCCATGAGTTTTGACAGCGTGTATGCTTGGGTAATTCAGAACTCTGTTCAGATGTGGGACATGACCACCACCTAAGAAAGTGCCCTCATGTCCTTAATCCTTATAGGCAACCACAGTTCTGAGTTTTTCTATTCTAGATTAGATTTGCCTATTTTAGAGCTTTGTATAAATGTAATCACACAGTGTCTATTGTTTTGAGTAAGGCTTTTTTCACTCGGCATAATGTATGTGAGATTCCTTCATGTTGTTACATGTTTTAGTAGTTTGTTCCTTTTTATTTTTGAATAACATTTTTTATTGAAACAATTTGTTTTTCCATTTCCCTATTGATGGACACTGGCTTCTTTCTAAATTTTGTCTCTTATGAATAAAGCAGCTATGAACGTTTCTATACAAATCATTCTGTGGACACATACTTTATTTCTCTCGGGTGAATACCCAGAAGTAGAATTGATCGTCATGGGGTAGGTGTGTGTTTAGTTTTTTAAGACACCATCTTACATTTTTCCAGAGAGGTTTATCATTTTACGTTCCTACGCATAATGCATGAGAGTTCAGATTCCCCTCATCCTCACCAACGTTTAGTGCTGTCAATCTTTTTAATTCTAATGGGTGTGTAGCTGTATCTCATTATAGTTTTATAAGCATTTCTCTGATGACTAATCTTGCTCAGAAATTTTTCACGCGTTTGTTGGCCATTCACATACGGTACTTTGGGAAGTACCTATTCAAATCTTTTACACGTGTTTTGTTAGACTGGCTTTTATTATCGAGTTGAAGGCGTTCTTCTGTATGGCGAGTCTTTGTCAGATAAACAGATATTTCTTTTCAGTGTGTAGCTTTCTTACTCATTTTTAATAGTATCTATTTATGAATTTGTGAGTAGAGTTTTTCATTTTGATAGATTTGTTTTTTCTTCTATGGCTTTAAATTTCTGTGTCCTATTAAATAAACCTTTCCCTGCCTCTTAAGTCATGAAGATATTCTGTTATGTTTTCTTCTAGAAGCTTTGTAGCTCTGGCATTTAAATGTAGGTCTGTAATCCATGGTAAGTTATGTTTGTGTTTGTTTTGAGGTGGGCGTTATAGTCTGTTTTTCCGGACGGAGTTCAGTTATTCCTGCCATTCCTACTGAAAAGGTTCTCCTCTCTGTCGTTGCTTTGCTGACTTTGCTGGTAATCAAATGTCAGTACAGATGTGGGTTTATTTCTGGGATCTTTTCTGTTCCATTAATTTATTTGTCAGTCTTCATGCCAGTATCACTGAATCCTGATTATTACAACTTTATAATAAGTCTTGAAATCAAATAGTATAAGTCCTTCAACTTAATTCTTTTCAAAGACTGCTTTGGATATACCAGATTTCTGCACACTAGATGGTTTCATATTAATTTTAGAATCAGCTTGTCAATTTCCAAGAAAAAAATGAAAAATGCCTGATGAGATTTTTATTGGGATTGCATATAACGTAATTAAGTTTTAAAATTTGATGTAATAGCAATCAAGATACTAATAAGTGGAACTTGACAAACTGACTGCAATTTGAATGAGAAAGCAAAGAACCATTAATAGTCAAGAAAAGTTGAAGAAGAAAAATGAAGGTATATCAAACCAAATATTCAGGCTTAACTTACTTATTAAGTTGTTAAAATAGTGTTGTATTATAGCTGTAGAGGCCATAAATAGACCCATAAATATAAGGAAACTTATTATATGGCAGAAGGACATCACAAATAAATAAAGAAATCTAGATTCTTTAACAAACTGTGCTGGGGGAATTGGCTTGTGACATGAAAAAAAGTTAAAATAGATTTTATTCTTACCCCAAACTATGTACTAAAATAAGTACCAAATGGTTTATGACCCAAATGTAGATACTAAAATTTAAAGCATTTGGAGAAACAGCAGAATATGACTTTTGGAGAGCACAGATTTTCTTAAAAGAGACACAAAAATCACAGTTCATGAGACAAAGGCAATAAATTTGACTATTTTAAAACGAAAAACTTCTATGATTCGAAAGACTCTGGAAAGTGTGAAAAGACCAGCCACGCACTGGGAAGTGGCATTTGTGATGCATAAATTACAAAGAATTATTATTATTATTATGTTTATTTTACATTGGAGTACCGTTGATTAACAATGTTGTGTTAGTTTAGGTGTACAGCAAAGTGATTCAGTTATACATATGTATGTTATCTATTCTTTTCAAATTCTGTTTTCATTTGGCACCTACTGTATAGCACAGGGAACTCTGCTCAATATTCTGTAATAACCTAAATGGTTAAAGAATTATTTTTGGGGAGCGATATATAATTCCTATAAAATTAACTAAAACAATTACAAAAAGGCAAGCAACACGACTGATAAATGGACAGCCTTTGAAGATGGCCGTGGTCAGTTCCTTCCTCCCCTCTCTGTGTGCGTGATGCTCTGTCTGTTTAGAGGTGGACTCTATTTTTCCTCCCCTCAAATCAAGGTTGGTTTTATGAATTACCTTGACCAATAAAATGTAGCAGATAAGATGGTGAATAAGCAATTGGCAGAAAAAGAAATCTGAAAGGCCAACACGATGAAAAGATATCCAGCCTCACTAACCATCAGGGAAATGAAAACGGAATATCTGATGACATCATCTCACACACATCAGATGGTCACATTCATCAAGGCTGACAATCAAATGATGGGGAGGGTGTCACTCACTGCTTGGGGTGCAGTAAAAGTCGGTACAAACACGTTAGAGAACAATTTTGTGATATCTAGACAAATTGGAGATGAACATTTCCCCAATTCTGTTCTCTGTTTATATCCTGGACTGATTTTCACATAAACCTGTGGAAATATGTATGAGGATGTTTGGCTTGGCATTGTTTATTAAAGTAAAAGATTGGAAATTAACTAAATGCTTATCATCAGGGGAAGTATGTGTGACGTGTTTGTGCAAATGAAAAAAAGCAAGTTGCAGATCAATAACTTACATTATTGAAGCTGTTACAGGTTGTGGGCGTAACACCTCTATGAATACTGTCAGTGTCATTGCTGCCATCCTTCCCATTTTACAGAAAGGTGAAGTATCTTCCCAAGATGTACAGCTGATAAATGGGAGAGCTGGGCTTTGCACTCAGGAATCCAGACTCTTCTTAGTGACTACATTATGCTGCATTTGGAGAATTGTTGAAGAACAGTGCCTCTCTCCCCTCCTGACTCCTGCTTATACCACGTCTCTGAGATGGAGGCTGTGTCAGGACGGGAGAATGTTAGCTCATTGGAGAGGATAAGCTTCTTGTTATATAAAATCCTTAAGAGTCATAAATTAACTGTGCACATTCAGGAGAAAAAAAAAAAACCGTAGATTTTCTTATATTCAAGGAACAGGATCGGCTCCCGTGTGTGAGAGGAGACAATCAAATCAGTAGACTTAATACAGTATCAATAATCTGAGTAACAGTAGTGACAGAGAGGCTTGTTGTAAGGACTCAACGAAATCCTGCACTTCTAAAGTGCCTGGCGCATGGCAGGTGCTCAATAAATGTTCTCTTCTTTCATCTAAAATTTCTAACTCTTTGTAGTACTATTGTTTATGTTAACACCTCAGTAAACCAAGGGGTTTCATAGAAAAGCCCTTGAGGTCTGAATTTATGAACTTGTGTGTGCTGATTTCAGCATGTTCTGAGTATACAAGCACAGAAACAAGAAATGGTAATGGATTTGGAGTAGCTTTGCAAAGTCAGCAGCCAGAAAGAGATCCAAAAACCAGTGCAAGTTTATTATCAGGTAGGAGAAAGTGGAGGTCATTTAGTGGCCAAGACCAAATAAGTTCTAGAAATAGTTGATAATTCCTATCTGCAGTGTACCCTTGAAAACAGTCATGAATTTCTGTCACCTTGATAGGAGAATATTTGTTCCTGTTCAAGATGATGAAGAATAGCATTGAATAAAGCAAAGGCCTCAGCCACCATGAATCTTGGTGCCAGACGAATACCCATAAATATGTAAAATATGTGTCATGTCAACATAGGGAGAGATGGTGATGGGTATCCTGAAGGAAAATAAAGCAGGAGAGTGCGTCGTGGTGTTCAAGGTGAGGCTGTAAATTAGGCAGGAAGGTCTCCTAGAGAAGTGGCGTTTCAGTAAAGGCCTGAGAACAGTGTGAGAGGAAGGGAAAGGCTCTTCTGAGGAGAGAACTGCAAGTCCCAAGAGTGTGCCCGTTCGTTCCAGGAGCGGCAAAGAGGCCAGTTTGCTTGAGTGCGGGAGCTGGGGAGAGAATGGAGACGGGGTGGCCACACCCGGTACTATTTCCCCGGCCACTGAAAAGATACTGGCTTGTTTTCTGAGTGAGATGGGAAACTGTTGAATGATACCATTATGGACTGACTTGTGTCCTCCCCAAATTCATATACTGAAGCCCTAAGCTCCAGTGTAGCTATATTTAAGGATTTGGCCTTTAAAGAGATAATTAATGTAAAATGAGGTCATTAGGGTGGGGCCCTAATTCAGTCTAATTGGTGTCCTTGTAAGAAGAAGGGATCAGGACACAAGAAAGACACTAGGGGTGGGAGGAAAAGGGGGAAAGACTGTGTGAGGACATAGCAAGGAGGCAGTCCATCTTCAAGACAAGGAGAGAGGCCGCAGGAGAAACCAAACCTTGGTCTTGGACGTCCAGCCTCCAGACTGTGAGATGTAATCTGTTGTGTAAGCCACTGATTGAGTAGATTGCAGTGATCGGGCAACGTGACAGACATTTACTGTGACAGTCCCGGTGGGAGGTGACCACAGCCCAGGCAAGAGTGTGGGTCAGTGTGGAGGACGTGTTGCCCAGAGTCAATGCATTTGGTGATGGGTTGGATGTGAGGTCAGAGGAAAAGAGCCAACTTGGAGAGAACTTCACATTTTTGCCCCAAACAATGATGTATGATGGTCTTGTGGGCTGATTTGGAGATGGCTGGAAAAGCAGGTTTAAGGGAGTGATGAGGAGTTTGGTTTTGGATTTGCTAAATTTGAGTCCCCTTTAAGACATCAAAGCTGACGTGTCTTGTAAACACACGTATGCATCAGGAGATGAGGAGGGAGGCTCCAGGCTGGAGCTATAAAGATGGAAGCTAGGACTTAAGCCACGACACTGGATAAGATACCTGAGGGATGGAGTGTAGTTGCAGAGAGAAGAGCCTGGAAGACTCAGTTCTGGGTCCCTCCAGCATTTAGAGTTTGGGGAGAGGAGGAGGAGGAGATGGGTAGTGAGAAGGAGTCACCAGTGAAATGGGAGGACGATGAGGAGTGCATGCAGGGCAGTTGGTGTTTAGAGCCATGTAAATGTGGCTTCTCATGGATAAGCGGGCATCACTGTGGTGAGGCTGAAAGGCTGGAGACACGATGGTACCAACTGGAGAACTAAAAGCCTCACGACCAGCAAACACGAAGAGAAATCCCCAGACAGATTTCTCAGATTAACCCGCCAGAGGAGAAGTTGCATCCCGATGCTTCCTTGGCTGTTTGTGGGATGATGTTAGCTGTTGGGAGTGAAATGTATGGCTCTGAAGGATGGATGCCACTTTCTTTGAGGGTTTTTTTGGGAAAAGCAAACTCTGGTGGTCAGGAATTTCAGTCTTAGATCCTAGATAGGATTTGGGTCCCTCTGATATGAAGTGATACCTAAACGTATATACTGCATGATATCTATCCCTCAGATGTGACATATATCCGTCTGATATTATACACACATATGTCCTTCTGGTATGTACCAAGTAGATTCCTGTGATATGTATTTATATGCTGTCTCTAGAATTCCAGTTTTGCGTGGAATACCTCTTTAACTTCTCCTTGATTAGAGGGAGCTAGAAGGGGCGATAGAGTTTTGTAGGAAATTTCCATCTACCTGTATTGACTTCTGAGATTCCCCTGGCTACCAGACTTCTCCGTTTCTGTGCTTCCAGTCAAAATCCTTCCCCTTCTTCAGGCTCTTCCTGGGTCCGACCCCTCTATGCAATCATCTTGGATTCCTCTACCCCTTCCTGAGGGTCTGTTCTCTGAGCCATTTATTAATTATTGCATCATGTGACTTGGTTGGTATATGCTATCTTATATATTTCACAATTTATTTCATCACTTTTAGTAGATTGTTTCTTTTGATGTGTTTACCTTGCTAGGTTGTAAGTTTACTGGTAGCGGCAATCATGTCAATTTTATTTTATATTCTTAAAAATATGGAGCTCACAAATGTTTAAAGCTGTGGTTAGGTAATTATTTTATGTGAGATAGAAAAACATCTCTAAAATAAATTGTACAGATGATTCTTTGCCTAAAGGAATAAATTGTTTTAATGCTTTAAAAATAATCTTTTAAAGAGAAATCATTTTCCCATTAATATTAAATTAGAGATGTGTTTTATTGGAGTATTTTGTTCTTGCTTTATGAAATAAAATCACACTAAGGAGGGGAAAAAGTTCTTCTGAACAGGTGTTAACAAGACATTCCTAGTAATTACTGGAGCGTTCTGTTCTGAATAAAGAATCCAGATTCACAACACGATGGAAGGGAATAGCGTTGCTGTCTGGTAGTACACTATCTGGGTCAGCGTTTCCTGTCCTGTTTACAGAAGTTGTAATTTCAGTAATTTAAATTATTTAATTACATTTTTTTCATGATTCTCAAATTGCCTTAACATTTTAAGGTCATTTCCAAGGCAAAGTTCAGACATTTTAAAAATAGCTTCCCTATTTTCACACGTTTTCCCAGACATGTGAAAATTTTGTTGACTCTCTTAAAGAGAGACAATGAGAAGTAACATTAAGGCCTCTAATGCCTTGCTTAACTGTTCATTCATTCATTCAGCATTATTTATCGGGTGCTTCTGTGGGCCAGTGAGAGTGATGAACAGGACGCAGAGGGCTGAGGCCTCAACCAGCAGACTCATGCACCAAACCCACCCTGAGCCGCAGCCCTCTGCTTAGATGCTAGCGGAATGGCGAGGTCACCATTGATTGGTTTGACCCTGGGGGGGTGCGCTGCGTGATGGGTTATTAGTTGTGGGTGCCAGCTCTCTCTCTGCTTTGGGGCCTCTCTGAAATATTAGGACCCTTCCCCTGTAGAGCACGCACCAGGCTTTAGCGTGCTGTCTGCCCCCCATTGACCTGGAGCTCTGTGATGAGTGTTCACTCACCTGGTCACCAGTATCTCATCAGAAGCTGGCACACAAGAGCGTGTAAAAATTTCTGGTCCACAAATGGATGCATGCATGAATAAGGGTGTGATTCTGTACAACCTGTAATTTAAAAGCTGTCTGCTCTTTAGAATGTAGTTATAAGTTTATTTTTCTCCCTTTCATTTTAAAACTCTGTCATTTTTCTGAAGCAAGCATGTCTTTAATTGTGCTCAATTTCCAGATTTATCCATGGTCCAACACATCCCTAATTTAACTTGCCGATCAATGAATGTGTGTTTTTCTGTAGGTGTTCCTATGTCTCCTTGCATATGTTCTGCTGTTTGGAAAGTTTTTATATCGTAAGTCCCATGGACATGAGGAGATGCCCAATTTTACCTGGATTTGCATTGTTTGTTTAATAAGACCAGATGTGCTCAGATAGTTTAAACAATATGTATTTCAGTACCAGATGTGCCTCTGTTAAATTACCAATTCAGGGTAATAAATACGCTGCTGTTGTATGTTCACTTTCCTTAAAATCTATCTCTAGGCAATTTATCTTTATTAATTTGTGATATTTTTTTCCTTGAAAATGGCCAGAATATTTTGGCCAAGAAATTCAGACTCCTTGCTGACAACAGAATTATACATCTGGTAACTCTTTTGAAAGCAGTCTTCATTCATCTTGCAATGGAATGGCATCTCTTTTTCTTTGTATTTTCATTGTTATTTAATATATATGATATTTATGATCATGATACTAATTCACATACATTGTAGAAGTTTTGAAAAATGAAGTATAAAGAAAAATTAATGTCAGTTGTAACCCCATCATCAACATTTTAATATACTTTTGCACCATCTTTTTTCCTATGCCTTTAAAATGATCTCTATTAAAATTTTCCCTCAGCACTCCCTCTAGTCAAATGACCAATGTCATTTTGGGGAAAGTTAAAAAGCATCTGTTAGGGTTAAATCCAGGTACAATAAAATCCTTTCATTCCCCATGTGTATTGAGACATTGCCTTTTCCCTTTGCACTCTGTGGCTGTCTGTCTTATATGACTTTAAATTTTCTTCCATTGTCTATCTGCGCCTTAGAAAAGATGCAAAGTAATTGTCTTAATAAAATTTTGGCTTTATTTTTATCTTAATAGAATCTTAGTTTTTACCAAAGGTGGCTAACACAACCCCAGTTCCATTGTCTCTTGAGACAAATAATTCTTTATTCAACTGTCAGCATTACATGGTATCACATAATTGAAATTTGCTAAGAGAGTAGAACTCAGATATTCTCACCTAAAAACAACGGTAAATATGGGAGGTGATGGCTAGGTTAATTAACTAGATGGGGAGTCCTTTCACAGTGTATACATATATCAAATCACTCGGATGTATCCTTTAAATATCTTATAATTTTATAGGTCAATTATACCTCAATAAAGCCGAAATTTGAAAAACCCCACTAAATGGGCATCTTTCAAATACTTACTGAAAGAATGTTCTCTAGCTCTGTCTCCAATATTCATCAAAAATCTTGATTGCAAAGATGACCCAGCCCATCTTATGCTCTAGATGTGAATCATTCAACTGGGATGTTTCCTTTTCTATGTCGGCTGCTAAAAGCTTAACACAAAATACAGGATCCCTACTGTCTCCTTGTGCATTCGAAAAGATGCAAAGCAAATGTCTTAATAAATTTTACCTCACCTATTGGCCTCATTCTGTGTCCTTTCACATTCCAGTCTTATTTTTCTTTAGTTCATGTCATATTGTGGTATTTTAAGCCTTTTATTATATGCTCCTTACCAGCCTTTTTGAAGTGAGATTTTTAGAATAAATAAAATAAGCTTATTTAAACCCTGATGTCATGATTAGATTTTCTTCATTTGAAAATGACTTTTATGTCATCTGAAATCTAACGACTCCGTGGAATTTGTTGGGAGTCTGCTTTATTTTTATTTTCTACAGTTTTTAGAAGTAGCATACTTGTAGAAGGCTGGGAGTTCAAGAAGCATACTTACAGAGTGGATTTCAGTTTTGCAATTCCAGTGAACATAACGTGAAATTTGTAGTCTCGGCAGGTGTTTTACACACACCACCTGGGAATACAGTCCTACCGCTGCAGGGCTCTTCTCACGTTACTGAAGTGAAGTTTGAAATGCAGAGCCCGGGCGGCTGGACTCGGTACCGTGGTTTTGGCTGGGCTGGATGAGAACGCTGTCATCGGACTTCACTTCCCTCCCCTTTATTCAGCTCCCTTTCCCACAAGAATCAATTCCATTCCAGAAATATTTTGTGGACGCTTACACGCCATAGGTTAAGCAAGCCAGAGCTCCTGATCCGGAAAGCTTTCAATCTGATAGGAGACAGAACAAAAGTCCAATTAGCTAAAACACAAGAAAATAGAACACTCTTTGTATAAGAATGGTTCTAAGTGCTTTGGGGTCTGAAGAGGGTAGATCACATCTGTTTGAGGGGTGGGAAAGGCCCCAGCCAGGGGGAAGCGATCCTGCTTATTCTAAAGTCTGGGCTGTTCCCTGACCATCAGAGGTCGAGTGACGGCGAGAATGAAGCCCAGCAGGTAAACCCAGGTGGTGCAGTAACAGAGGGAGAAGGTGTCCAGTGCACCTGGAGAGGGGGGCAGGGGGGAAGCCATCTAATAAGGTGCTGTGGGGACGCCCACTTCCGGGAAGGGGAGGGCCTGCGATGGGGCAGCCGTTCAAGGCATCAGTGTGGGGAGATGGTAGAGCACTAGAGTGCTTTGTGTGTTTCTCCAGCTTTACTGTGCATGCAAGTCACCTGGGGATCTTTAAAGTGCTGTTTCTGATTCAGGGCCAGGGTGGGTCTGAGGCGCAGCATTTCTCCCCTGCTCCCGCGTGAGGTCTGTGCTTCTGGCCCATAAGTAACAAGGCTGCTGGAAGCGAGGCTCTAGGCTGCGATCGGTAGTGAAGGTGCCTCTCATTGCCCCTCTTGATCTTTTCAGTGTTTTTTAAACTTGTTTCCCAGATCCCTGAGGCCTGCGGGGTTGGGAGTGATTCTTGTGCAAATAAATGCATTTCAATCTGATTTAGTTATTGGGGTTCTGGGTGTAAGATTTTCCTTGAAAAAGTGGGGTGGACTGCACACATAGCTTGAAAACCACTCATTTTGATCACCGGAAGCCATCAACAAGGTTTTGAGAATGAGTACATCGTCCAAGTACACAGTCCAAAAAGAGAGCTACAGCAGCTAGGCGTAGGGTGTATTAGAGGGTTTAAGACTTGCGGACAAGGAGACCAGGTAATTTTCCATCCTCGCGGTGTTACTAGGGCAGTGCTGGCTTTGGATGGGATGGTGAACATGGGAACTGAAAAAGGGCGTGGCGGCGTGAGGTAGCGTATTGGCTCTGAGCCGCCAAAGGCAAATCGGGGCTCTGAGCCATCGTTTGACCCGTGGTGGGCCCTAATGTCTGCCCACTTTCCCGAATCTGGCGGCGTTCGTGTTGCCAGGTGCCTCCCACACTGTAGCACCACACCCATCACGGTGGGAGCAGATTCCTTCTCTGAACAGCACTTAACACATCATGGTGTTTTCCCCCTTTCTTTTTGTAATTCATGAGATTTCCTCCCTAATTGGGTTAAGCATTCTTCTGGCCAAGAACAGTGTTTAGTTTTTTGTTGCAAACGTAAGACTTGGCACTAGGTGCTTGGAAAAGATATTTTGAATGAATAAACATAGAAAAACACATTTCATTTTCTCGTGCCAGAGTCCAGGTGTTCAGGAAATCCATATGGAAACATCGTAGCTTAATACTAATATGAACAGAGCCCTGAATGTCAGCAGAGACTGCAATTTGGAGTCAGGCTGAACCACCATTTATAAGTTATATGACCTCGGATGAGTTATTTAACCTCTCTGGGCTTCTGAGCTGGTTAAAAGCCTTCCAGCTTTCCTTTAAATGAAGATAAAAATTACCATATTTCTTTAAAGACAACCTTCATTTTGCTGTGTAGTGTTTTACATTTTTCCAAGCTGCCATACCAGGGATAAAAATGTGAGTAGATTTGGGTACTTAAGTGGACCTCAAAAACAACGCTAGAGCAACAGCAATTTCAGAAGGGATATAATCATCCAAAGTGGTTGACACTGGAGGAGAAAAATAGGGACAGTTAATTTTTCAACATGACACTAAGTGTCCATCAAAACATGTACAAATCTCCTAGAGGGACAGACCATCTGGGTCACCAAATTCGAATGTAGTAGTATCTGGAATGAACTCAGAGTGGTTGTCATGAAAATCTACAATAATAAAGATCCATTGAAACAGCTCCCTGTATACGTCTAGAGACAGCTCGATACCAAATGTAGGAAATGGAGTTGCATTATTCCCGGGATACTGCCTCCCATAATAAAATGTAATAATGGACATGGAAAGTGTAAAATGCTTGCCTTTGAAACATACATAACTTTCGGACTTAGAGGCTTTCATTTCTTATCACATAGGATAGAAACCTTTTAAAGCCCATAGTATTTGAAATCCCATTTATATTCATAGTAGTCAGTACTTAAAAAAATTTTTTTTTAAAGGAACTAATTTTTTTTAAATTTATTTTTGGCTGCGTTGGGTCTTCGTTGCTTCGCGCAGTCTTTCTTTAGTTGCGGCGAGCGGGAGCTACTCTTCATTGCCGTGCGCAGGCTTCTCATTGCGGTGGCTTCTCTTGTTGCAGAGCACGGACTCTAGGCGCGCGGACTTCAGTAGTTGTGGCACGTGGGCTCAGTAGTTGTGGCTCGCGGGCTCTAGAGCGCAGGCTCAGTAGTTGTGGCGCATGGGCTTAGTTGCTCCGAGGCATGTGGGATCTTCCTGGACCAGGGCTCAAACCCTTGTCCCCTGCCTTGGCAGGTGGATTCTTAACCACTGCGCTACCAGGGAAGCCCGGTACTTTAAACTTTTTAATAGGTACTTTCATTTCTAAAGAGAAGGGTTTGTATATGAAGACCATCATGTACTTTGTCAATATAGTTTCCATAGAGATTTAAAGAGACAAATCAGGAGGATCCTTCCTGTTGCTGGTTAATTGCCTTGGAGTTTGCTCAGTTTTTCTCTTGCCTCTGCATGTGCGATTATGAGATGAAACATTGAAATATAAGAAAATCAGGATTAATCTTAGCTTTGTATATAATATATGCAAAAATAGCATTGTTTAATGACCTTGGTCAGGGACAGTGAGACAGATCCCTTCCAATACCTTAATGAATGCCTGATACTAAATTAAGTTCCTCTTTAAATTCACTGAAGTGCAACTGATAGCACTGCAGCTCCTCCAGGCTTCTCCCAGGAATGACCCAGGCAGGGCTAGGGTCTATCTTCTGAGACATTTCAGAACTCTGAGTTCTATATTTCTTCAGTGGCTCAGCTCTCAGAAGATTTCCAAAGTGTTTGATGAAATGCTGTTTTAAAATATCTTACGTTTTAGGCTATGGTATGATCAAAATTTTGGTGGCTCAACATTGTCTAGAGGAAGAATGCTAAACACACAGGGCCCTTCAGTCTGAGGTCACCCATTGTCCCAGTCTTGCCGAAGCATTGCCCCATGTTGTCTGTCCCTGATTAAAGTGAATCCACAGCATGGTCTCGCTTCCAGGTTCTTGAGCATCTGTTTTCTCTGCTTGGAAAACCGTTCTTCCTTTGCCCTTTGGGAATCCTCTGTGACCCAACTCCAGGGTCCTCTTCTCCACAGGCTAGCTGCTCATCTTGCTCTGTCCCCCAGACCTTTGAACGTACCTCCATCATAGCGCCTGGATGTTGCATTTTAATTATTTATAATTACCTCACCTTCACACATCGGAGGCAGAAACTGCGTCTCAGTCATGCCTCAGTCCCTATCGAGCAACTTACACAGAATTGGCGTGTAGTAGGTGATTGATAAATGTTTCTTTAATTCATTACAATTTCATATGGGTTTTTCTCAAGGTTTTACAAATTTAACCGCTAACAGTCCATCCTCTCTCCTCATCTTGCAAAGTACACAAAGCACCTACTAGGTTTGCGTCGCTATTCAAAGGCTTTGCATGTGTTATACCGTTTAATTCTCAAAGTGCCATATTACTTGAAGTACTATGATTTTTCTAATACAATTTTACAATTGTAAATTCATTTGCATATATCTTTTAAATAGCATCTCAAAATATTTTACTCCACTACCAACTAAGTCTAGGTTTCACCAAATTATTCTCTGATATGTGTATATACTGTAGTATGTAGAGTAATTATCAACCAGAGAAGTTTCCTGCAACCAAGACTATAATGCCTTATGTCACTTCTGCCTCGCTGATACATTCTTTAACTTGTGTGAAAATACTTTCAATTATCAAATTAAAAACAGTGATCTAGTTAATTCCTTTATTCATTTGCAAACATTTGTTGAAGACCTACTGTGTATCAGACACTAGGATACAAAAACGAATAACAATGGTTCTTATCTTCCTGAACTTTGCACCTTAGGACTGGGAATAGCTTCTACATTCAGAATAGATTTAGGAGAAACTAACAGGTCTTTGCTCAGAAGTTTGCCCCAGTGTGAGAGATGTGCTTTCTATTGCCGGCATGGTCAGATCAAAAC
Organism: Balaenoptera musculus; assembly: GCF_009873245.2. Taxonomy (NCBI): domain Eukaryota; kingdom Metazoa; phylum Chordata; class Mammalia; order Artiodactyla; family Balaenopteridae; genus Balaenoptera; species Balaenoptera musculus. The sequence continues at coordinate 2,465,457 of NC_045802.1, read as the reverse complement.
GTAAATTTGAAGGAAGAACTCTATACTGTTTCATAGATTCTTCAATGTTCACTCCATCTTTATTAGCTTATTTAAAATCATTTCGTAGATGCATAGCCACACTCATTTTCAAGACCACAATAGAAATGTTAGCATAAAAAGTAAGAGCTCTGGAAATGGTTTGTTAGCTTATAAATTTGCTCTTACTACGGGTTTAGTCCTAGAATTTGGATCTAATTAATCCTAGAAATGAAATATGATCAGCTCAACCCAGGGAAGCTTTGGGGAAGCTGGCTCAATATAGCGGTGCTATAAACTACTGAGGCTACTTTTCAAAGTAGAATGATAATTTTATAATATGTATGATATTATATAATCACAGTAGTAAGTATATACACACTGGAAGGAAAAATTCTATATTTCTGAAAACTAGGGGCAAAACTTAAAATGTCTACAGTGTATGACAACTTTAAAAAGGTTATACTGTGAATAAGTGATTCAGAACAAAACACGTGATTGTGTTTCTCATGTTCTTCTTGAGTCTAAAATCTTAACACCCTAAGGAAGGATTTCAGAACCAACAAGGCATCTACAGTGATAATATGCTCTTTGAGTTTTACGGTTGACACTTTTCCTCCCATTTGCCAAATTGCTGTGTTCAGAAGGATGCCAATTTATTCTAAATTGATTTACTCTTAGATCTTCTTCTGTCCTCCTGGCTTCTCACAGTTGGTGCTTCAAGATAAAGGGAAATTTTGAAAATAGAAAAATAGAGTTATTTCGTCAACTCGGGTCTCTTCATATAAAGTCATGTGTGTACCTGCTTGGGGTCGGGGGGATGGTGTTAAACACTGACCTGCCCTTAGGGTTTAGCTGTTCGGACCTGCTCAGGATGAGGATATTTCAAACTTTTCTCTTAACATTATAGAACCTTAGTAGATGGGACTGGGGAATGATTTGGTTTAGTCATGTTCTGTGGGGTGATAAATTCACTTCTCTTCCGTGGTAACACATTTCCTCCTCTTAAGAGGGAAGTAAATTATTTGAAACATGGTCTTATATGTCTGTCTCCTCCTAGATTGTGAATTCTTCGAGGGTACGGACAGCATGTATTTCTCTCTCCATCTCTGACATCTAACATAGAGCAGCCCATGAAATCGACACGCAATACATTTTATTGATTGAATTAATGAAATGGAATAAGATGGCACCAATGCATTGGGCCATCTGTTTTTCCTTCTGAATACTTCCTCATTTCAATTAGTGGTAACTCCATCCTTGTAGCCGTGCAAACAAAACAAACAAGCAAACAAACAAAAAGCCAGGACCAGTGCCATCAGCAAAGACCTGGAGTCATCCTTGGACCTCACTGCTTCTCTTACCCACATCCCGTCTCTCAGCAAATCTAACTGGTTCCACCTCCATCCCGGCGTTCCACCCATCCGTCTCTCCTGCTACCAAAGTTCCTTGTCCTCCTTTGCTGGGATTATTAAAATCCCTTCCTAACTGGTCTCTTCTGTCCTTGTATCCTTTGGGTCTGTCCACAACATGGCAGCCTGTGTGATCATTTAAAATCTTGAGTCAGATCATGCCATTCTTGTATGCAAATCATGCCCGTGGCTCCACCATATTCAGAATGAAAGCCAGCATTTCAACAGGACTCTGTGAACCTGGGCCATCTCACCTCTAGAACCTCACCCCTACCTTGTTTCCCTCATTCCCTCTGCTGTAGCCACACTGCCTAGTTGTTAAATTCAATGGACAATTTCAGTCTTTATCTGATGCCAATGGGAATAACCATTCAACATTACCACCTTAAAATTAACAAAAAATATGAGATCAAGGAGGAAGTATTTCCAAGTAAGATCCATTGTTTTCCTCTGAGAAACAGCCCCTGAAAAGAAAATGTGCGAGTGTGGTAATCTGCCCTTCATCACTGGGTTATGATCACTAGTCAAATGTTTGTCAAACATCTGAATAGAGTCTGCTATTCTTTTGGGGTCTTTTTCTCCTTCTCAGAAATGAACAGCTGGAGGTTATGATTTATGAAGCCCATTTCTCTCTCCTGCTCGTGAAAAGTCATGCGTGTGACTCTCATCAGGCTTCTGAGGCAGGCAGGATCAAGTTTGGGCAAGTTGCCTGTAGTTTTTACAAGAAAGACAGGTTCCATGGACCCTTGTAGTTGGAGAAGGCTCTCAGAATTCCCCTTTTTACCTGGATATGACCTGAATACCCAGATGAGCTCCAGGGCCGGGCAGTAGCACAGCGTTTAAAACCAGACTCCAGGGTCTGGGTAGATGCCTGGGTAGATGGCCCACTTCTACCACTGGCCTGCATTACTCAACAATCTGTGCCTCAGTTTCCTAATCTGTAAAATGGAGATTATAGTAGTAGGTTCTTATTTGTGTTAAAAGAGATAATCCACGTAAAGCATTTGGAAAAGAGCTTGGTGTCTAATAAGCACTCAGTGAACGTTAGCTGGTATTAGTATTAGAATTAAAATCAGAATTAGAGGTAAGATGAAAGTAGCATCAGTAATAGTATTAACATTATTACTGGGCTGGCTTTAAGTCTAACAGTGAAACCCCATGTCTGATTATTAGAAGGGGGGTGAGGAAAGGAGATCCTATAAATGACAGTAAAGATGGGTAAGGCCAGAGCAGATGACAACTGTTTATGTAAAGAGTACACTTAGAGGTAACTCAGAATATACCTGCTTTTAAGTTACAAATAGATGTTCCACAGACATCACCTGTCTTCATGATCAAGAAATTCCAATTACTTTGAAATACAGAATCTCAAATATAAACTTTCCAATGCCTCTCGAGTGCTATTCATGATCTACTCTGGTGAGTTACTTACCAACTGACATTTAGAATAGAAAATGTAGTTAGTTTTACAGGCTGATGAAAAACCATTTCTATTCTACCTAGTTTCTAAAGGAGCTGAGGTTATGGGTAACCCTTTTAAAAATTATGTTTTCATAAATTATAATAAGTTGTTAGTCTTCTGTTATGTAAGGCATTGCTCTTGATGCAAATTTTCCACTAAAGGTATGGAAAAGTCTACAAAACAAGGGACTGTACTTACTAATTGGATGACCTGCCTGGTCCCTTGCAGAGCTGCTACTGGCTTTGTGACTCTGGGTGTAGAGCAATTACACAGCCACATCTTCAAGTTACTCCTGAATTGCTGTTGCTGGAGGGTGCCATAATCATGCTATGCAGAAAAAATCATGGCTTGGCACAATGGAGGCTGGCTGTTGGTTTTCAACTTACATTCTAAGTAGACAGCAACTTACTTTTCCTTCAAAAGGAATTTAAAATGACCCTGACATTGTCATAGTCACAGAACACTGATTTCCCACTGAGATGATGAGGAAAATATGAAAATAAAGAAAAACACTTAATGGAATCAGTATGGAAGAACTAATTTCACGTAAGAAAGAAAAACTCACCTGTTAATCAAGGAACCACAAAAGAATCCTACAAATCTCCTTTCTGTACACTGTTGACTATTTAAACAAAAATACAATCACTTGAAAATTAAAATAACATTCTCCAAAGTAACTGTTTGGTAGCAAGGAAATTACTACAATCATTGGTAATTTAGATGATTAAATGAGAATACTGCACATAAAAACTTATGGGGTATTTCATGTTCATGGATTTAGAGATGTAATATTGTTAAGATGTCCATACTACCCAAAGCCATCTACACATTCAGTGCAATTGCTATCAAAATTCCAGTGACATTTTTCACAGATATAGAACAAACAATCCTAAAATTTGTATGGAACCATAAAAGACCTCGAATAGCCAAAGCAATCTTGAGAAAGAAGAACAAATCTGGTGGCATCATGCCCCCCGATTTCTAACTATATTACAAAGATATAGTAATCAGAACAGTATAGTATTGGCATGAAAACACACATGTCAATGGAACGTGACAGCCCAGAAATACACCCATGCATATATGGTCAATTAATTTACAACAAAGCAGTCAAGAATATATAATGGGTAAATGAGAGCTTCTTCCATAAATGATGTTGGGAAAACTGGACATTAAAACATAATACCAAGAGAACTAAAAGATATAAAAAGAGCCAAATGGGAATTCAAGAGCTGAAAAAAACAGCATCTGAAATAAAAATTTAACTGGATGTGATAAACACCAGATTAGATGAAAAACTCATAAAGTAGAAGACACAGAAATAGAAATTATCCAGAGACAAAGAAAAGAGACAGAAAAGAAAAAAACAAACCCACCCAAACCTAGAGACTCAGTAACCTGTGGGACAATGTAAAGCAATGTAACATGTCTGTAATTGGAGACCCAAAAAAGCAGGAGCAGAAAAAAGTTTGAGGAAATAATGGCCAAGATGTATTCCCAATCTGATAACTACTATAAATCTGCAGATCCAACAAGCTTAAGAAACACTTAAGCTATATAAAGAAAAAGCTTAACCAAGATTGATTTGTTGACCCTCTGGAAATAAAATTCTTGAAATAAAATTGCCATCTGGTTATCTCCTTTACTAAAGTGGCAATTTGGATATTATTTTTAAAATCATGAGAATAGGAGAATAGAATAAATGTGCTTATGTGAAGTACTGATTTCTTTTTTTGCTTGAGAATTTTAAAATGCTCTAAATCTCTAATAAAATTGAATTCTTTCTTGATGGAAATGTTTAAGTTATTCACTACATACGTAGACCCGCGAAGCTGTAGGATGTTAGCCAGCATGCTGGGAGAAGCAGACAGGAGAGACACAGCCCATTTTGGTGGTGCTCTGTGCCCTGGGGCTCTTTTTCTGTGTCCCGCATGCATTTCTGCCCTTGGTGTCCATGAAAACTTTCTTAAATAAAAAATGGTTGTGAAGAATCTAGGGGCAGGACAGGAATAAAGACGCAGATGTAGAGAATGGACTTGAGGACACTGGAAGGGGAAGGGTAAGCTGGGATGAAGTGAGAGAGTGGCATGGACATATTTACACTACCAAATGCAAACTAGATAGCTAGTGGGAAGCAGCCGCATAGCACAGGGAGATCAGCTCGGTGCTTTGTGAGCACCTAGAGGGGTGGGATAGGGAGGGTGGGAGGGAGACGCAAGAGGGAGGAGATATGGGGATATATGTATATGTATAGCTGATTCACCTTGTTATACAGCAGAAACTAACACACCATTGTAAAGCAATTATACTCCAATAAAGATGTTTAAAAAAAAATTAGTGAAAGCAGGGCTTTTATTTGCAACCCAAACAGCCTTAATTAATGCAGGATTCAAGGCTCCTAGAAAAAATATCCCATATACCAAGAGTAGTTTTAACCTCATGATTTTAAGTGTTATATCACATTGCTATGGGATCTTAATCTACATTGTTTGTTTTCTTCTCTTTTTTTACTCAGTAGGTACAGTCAAATAAACTATTTAACTTTTTGTTTGTTTTTTGCATCTGCCTTAATAGAGTAAACACTCTATAGAGTGTTTATAGAGTAAACCGTTCTATAGCAGGCTATCAAAAAGTTGTCTGGGGTTGTAGTGTTAAAATAGATATTTGACAGAGAAGGGTGTGTATATACCCACCAAAGAAGCATACTGTGGCATGTGTCTGCAATGCCACACCCTTCATGTCCTTCTGTCTTCCTCCCAACCTGTGCCTTTGCCAAATAAATATCAGTGCTTATAAAGATTGTGCTTATAATCCTTTCTTTTCCTCCTTAATAATTTTCTCTATTTCTCTAAGAGATCATGCTAAGGCTGTTTTTGCCGTGTGAGCTGTCCTCACCGAAGATGCATTAGTCTAACTATGGCTCTGAAAGTAACTATAATGACTTTTAATCTTTATCATCTTGTCTCCTGGATGGTTTCCAAACGGTTCTAGGATGTGCTGGAGACAACACCTCTATTTCAGTGGAACAATGCTGTTCCTAATGGCGCTGAGGCAAGGGCTCTTCGGCTGTCTGACTTGCTTGCAAGAACGTTAGGCGAGTCTGTTTGGCTCAGGAAGAATGAGGCTCCACGTTTCAGCTTGAGCAGGAACATGCTGTTGTGAGGCAGGCAGTTTATTATTCTTTTCTGAGCAGAGTACCGAAAGGATGCTTTTATTTTGTATTGCCAGATGTTTAATCGTATCATCGCGATAACTTTTTTAGAACAGAGTTACGCAGGCAGCATCCTCAAGAATAAATAAAATCATAATCTTCACTGAATTTTCAAAAAGTTTATGGAAATTAAAAAAAAATACAGAGCAATCTATTTCCAACTTCTTATAATAAGAAACTGCTCTAAACTTGGTGAAATCATAGTCATTTTTAGACCTTGAAGGGACTTTGAGATCACCTGATCATAAGACTACATGGAGATAGTTTAGAAGGAAAATTACAAGCACACAGCAGGGAGATGTAGTGTAGCCCAGAATGTTGGGAGGACATTTGGAGAAAGAAACTTTAATCTAAGTCCTGCAGGATCAGAGAGGGGACAGCGGGAGCGGATGACTGAGGGCAAAGTGAGTGTTCTGGCTGTTTTGAGATGTGTGTGTGTTCAAGAAACTGAACGATGTCAAGGTTGGTTATCCCCAATAACCGTGTAACCCTGGGTCCAATTATTTAATTTCTGTAAGCCTCAGGTCCTTCCTTTTAAAAATTGAGATAATAATAGTACCTATGTCCTGGAATTGTCAGGATTAATTAGAATGCTATAAATAAAGCTTTTTTCACAGTGCCTTGCACATAATGTTTCACTAAAGAGTAGCTTTGATGAGTAAAAATTGAAAGATTTTAAGTAGAGAATGACATGATTAGATTTTTAATAGTTTCATTTTTTTAATTGGAGTATCGTTGATTTACAATGTTGTGTTAGTTTCAGGTTTACAGTAAAGTGATTCAGTATATATACTGAATAATTACACACACACACGTAATTCTTTTTTAGATTTTTCTCCATGATAGGTTATTACAAGATACTGAATATAGTCCCCTGTGCTATACAGTAGGTCCTTGCTGTTTGTCTATTTTATATATAGTAGTGTGTATATCTTATTCTATATCAAAACTCCTGGAAGGAGTTGTCTGCATTTTCTATCACAGTTTCCTCTTCTCCCAATCTCTTTTGAATCTGTACTAATCAGATTTTAGTCCCCGTCACTCTATGAAAACCGTGTGTGATAGGGTCATGAACAACCTCTACATTGTTAGATCTAATGATCAGATGTGAATCAGAGGTTATTCCATGTTTTTCACCATGCATATCCAGAATTTCCCAGCCCTTTTTCTCAAGGAGACCATATGCTGTGCTTCCCATACTTACTGTCCTAGTCATAAATCCAGTGCCCATGTGTGAGCTCTCACTTCTGTCCTACTGGTCCCAGTACCGTACTGCTTCATTACCGTCATTTAGAAATAAATCTTGATATCCATTAGAGCAAGTCATTCCACCCTGTTCTTCTCTTTTGGCTACTCTTGGTCCTTCACATTACCATGTAGATTTTAGAACCAGCTGCCAATTTCACAAAGGAACCTGTTGGAGTTTGAGTGATAATTCATTGAATCTGTAAATTAATTTGGGGAGAATGAACATCTTAACAATATTGCTTCTTCCAATCTATGAACATGGCATGTCCTATATTCTTTTTTTTTTAATAAATTTATTTATTTATTTATTTATGGCTGCATTGAGTCTTTGTTGCTGCACGCGCTCTTTCTCTAGCTGTGGTGAGCAGGGGCTACTCTTTGTTGCGGTGCGCAGGCTTCTCATTGCGGTGGCTTCTCTTGTTGTGGAGCACGGGCTCTAGGGTTAGCGGGCTTCGGTAGTTGTGGCACGCGGGCTCAGTAGTTGTGGCTCGCGGGCTCTAGAGCGCAGGTTCAGTAGTTGTGGCGCACGGGCTTAGCTGCTCCGCGGCATGTGGGATATTCCTGGAACAGTACTCGAACCCATGTCCCCTGCATTGGCAGGTGGATTCTTAACCACTGCGCCACCAGGGAAGTCCTGGCATGTCCTTTATTCTTTTACATCATTTTTTATTTCTTTCAGTGTTTTACAGTTTTCTATGTAGAAATTTTGTGCATTTCATTAGGTTTGTTTAAAATTATTTTTTTAAATAAAAAATTCCCTTTGTTTTGAATCTGGAGAAAGAGCTTTAGTCTTATGTATTAGCCTTATATAAAATAACATTACTAAACTCAACTATTAATTTTAATGTTTATTTGTGGATTATTTTTTATTTTTATATACATAATCATGTTACCTACACAAAGTGATGATCACATTCCTGCATTTCTAATCAATGCTCCTGATTTCTTTTTCTTGTTTTACTGCTCTGGCTAAGATCTCCAATACTGTGGTGAATGGAAGGGAAGACAGTGAGCATCCAAGATTGTTTCCCGGTCTTAAATAGAAGTGTTCAGCATTTCACCATGGCGTGTAATGTTTTTATAGCTATGCTGTTTTAGACTAAAGGAACTTCCTTCTATTTCTAGTTGCTAAGATTTAAAATTATCAGATGATGTTGAATTTTTTTCAGATATTTTTCTGCATAGATTGAGATAATTCTATGAGTTTTTCCTTTATTCTAATTTATTCTATTTAATTTTCTCCTTTATGAATTACATTGGTTGATTTTTTTCTGATGGTAAGCCAACTTTGTGTGTCTAGAATATGTTCAGCTGGGTCACTCATGTTATCCCTTTATATGTAACTGGATTTGGTTTGCAAGTATTTTGTTTAAGGGTTTTGCATCTCTGTTCATACAAGAGATGGGCTAATTTTTTTCTTGGAATGTCCTGTTCAAGTTTTGTAGTCAAGTGTATGCAGCTCTCATAAAATGAGCTGGAAGGTGGCTCTTCATTGCCTATTCTCTGAAAGAGTTTGTGTAGAGTTAACACTAACGTCTCCCTAAATGTTGGGTTGGTTCCATTACCAATCCATGTGCACTCCTCTGACATCAGTGTGCTCTCTACCGCAGCGTACTTGGAGGAACTGAGATTCCGGTAAAGGGCTCTTACTACAGAAAACGCAACCTGCTCTTGCCTCCACCTCTGCCCCTGGAAAATGAGTCCTTGACTAATTGAATTACCTTGTTGTCTTCCCCTTAAAATAAGCTTACATCGGTATTTATTTGGTGCTGACCATGTGTCAGGTGCTCTCCTAGGAATTTTATCTGCACTATCTCACTTAATCCTTTAACAAAACGATGAGAGCCCTGGTTTGCTGATGAGAAGCCTGAGGCACAGAGAGGTGAAATAACTCTTGAGGACCAAGCTGGAGAGGGAGGAGGAGGATTCTACCCCAGAGTCTGGCTCTGGAACTCGCTCCCCATCCCCTGGCTGATGCTCCTTGCTGTGGGTTTGGACCACTGCTCTTTCCACTGTATTGAATTGACTCCTTTGCTCATATATTTCCCATTTTTCTCCATTTCTAATAAATGCCCTCACAGTCAAATTTTCCTTGATTAATGCTTTGTCCAAATTCTGTGTTTTGATAGATGGTGTTTTATTCTCACTCATTTCTGAATAGTCTTTAATTCTAATTTTGAGTTTTTCTTTATCTTGAGTCATTTAGAATAGTGATTTAACATTTCTGAGTGGAAAGCTCTTTGGGGCTAGCCTTTGGTTGTTTACTGTCTGGTTTCGTGACGCTGTAATCAGAACTTGGGCTGTGGAATTTCTGCTTTGGGACTTGCTAAAAGAATGTTTTGGTAACCGAACGTCTGGTTAGTTACTGCAGCTGTTCCATGGTGTTTGAGAAGAACGCGTAGTTTCAATTTGTCTGGTACACAATTCTATGTATATGTCTATCATACCAAGCTGGATGTTTGTGATATTCAAATTCTTTATACCATTATTTTTTTCAGCGTGACTTGCCACTAGTTCTGGTTTTGCCAGTTTCTCTTTGTATTTTGTGAAAATACTTTCTTTATATATTTCAAAGTGATGCTTGTTCAGTCCTTAAGTTTTTTGACCTTTCGATGAAGGTACCTTTATCAATATAAAGCATTTGCCCTCATCACACTCAGTACGTTGACCCTGTCTTCAGTTTTGTCAAATATACATTTCTCGAAGTCAGTTTTCATTTTTATAGCAGTTACCTGGCAGGTCTTTTCCCATCTCTTTATTTTCAAATTTCCTTGTCATAAACACATCTGCATTGGCTCTGTCATGGTCCCCATCTTACTTGGGCTTTGTCCTCTCTGGTTATGGTGGAGTCCTTTGTGGATCCTCAGTGACTAGAGGTCAGTGAAGTCTTGGGAAGGTGCATTCCCTCTTTCAAGCTGGTAGGTTATAATTTAGGAAAACCTGTCTGTTGTCTGTTGTGTGTTCATCTCAGCCTGTACTTCAGTGGGACTTGCTCGTATTTCACAGAGGTCTTCCAGGATATTCTAGAACATAAATCATTTTCTAAAACCTTTCCCTGGCTCCTGCAGGGAAGTAAGTCCATAGATTGGCCGCACCTCAAGGCCTTCTAAGTTGTGTTTTCTTTCACTTATGTCTCCGTATTTTTTCCATCATTTCCATGCTGTGTTTTACTAGGTATTAACTTTCAAGCACGGACAGATCTATTCCGCTAAAGTCTTCATGGCTGCATTCCATGTGCTCTTGGGGACTTGCTGGAATCTTCTCTTCCCTCTGCTCCTTGTTGACAGATGGTGCACAGCCCTGATTTTCTCCTTCTTTACCTCCCAGGAGTCATCGGAAATTATTAGAATAGAAATGAATAATCACAGAATTCATTATTGTTCCTCTAATAATACTTGGTACAACCCTCTGTTATAGCACCTATACTCTGTGTGTTATGGGGTTTTTGCTTCAGTGTCTTCCATTAAATTGTAGTTCCTAGAGAGCAGGACCTGTGCCGCATCACCTGTGTGGCCCTGGTGTGTGGCATAGTAGTGCCTGGCACGCAGGCATTCAGTAAACCGGAGGCATGAGGTACATGAAAGTAGACCAATGCATTCGTAGAGACCTAAGGTAGAAGGCCACCGGAGAGTAAATATAAAGGTCCAGGTGTCTTTGCTTCCACCCTTGGCCCCTGATAATCTGTTCTTCACATAACAGCCAGAATGATTCTTTTAAAACTTAAGCCTGGCCCTGTCACTTCTTTGCTCAAAATATGGTTCCTAGGTGGTTCCTATCTCACTCCAGGTAAAATGTAAGTTCTTACCTTGGCCAACTGTGCCCAGCACGATTATAAATATATAGTGAGCTCATATAACTCAATAGCAAAAAACCCAAACAATCCAATCAAAAATGGGCAGAGTATCTGAATAGACATTTTTCCAAAGACGACATACAGATGGCCAACGGGTACATGAAAAGGTGTTCCGCATCACTTAATCATAAGGAAATGCAAATCAAAACCACTATGAGATATCACCCCACACCTGTTAGAATGGCTGTTATCAAAAAGACAAGAGATAACAAGTGTTGGTGAGTGTGTGGAGAAAAGGGAGCCTTTGTGCACTGTTGGTGGGAATGCAAATTGGTGCAGCCACTGTGGAAAGTAGTGTGGAGGTTCCTCAGAAATTTAAAAATAGAACTATCAGCAATTCCACTTCTGGGTATTTTTCTGAAGAAAAAGAAAATATTAACTCAGAAAGGTATATGCACCCTCAAATTCAAATTCAGTATTATTTACAATAGCCAAGTTATGGTAACAACCTACAAGTCCACTGATGGATAAATGGATAAAGAGAAGGTGGTATATTTATACAATGGAATATTACTAAGCCATAAAAAAAGAAATCACAAAAAGTTTTGTCATTTTTGACAACATGGATGGACATTGAGGGCATTATGCTAAATGAAATATGTCACATAGAGAAAGATAAATACCGTATGATTTCACATATTTGGAATAGGAAAAAAAAAGACAGCTCATAGATACAGAGAACAGAAGAGAATAGATTGGTTTGCGGTGGCCAGAGAAGGGGCTAGGGGTGGATGAAGTGGGTGAAGGGGTCAAACGGTGCAAACTTCCAGTTATTAAATAATCATGGAGATGTAAAGTACAGCATGGCGGCCATAGTTAATAGTACTGTGTTGCATGTTTGAAAATTGCTGAGAGAGCAGATCTTAAAAGTTTTTAATCACAAGAAAAAAAAATAACTGTGCATGATGAGAGATGTTAACTAGCCTAACTCTGGTGATCATTTCACAGCACATACAAATATCAAATCATTATGTTGTACACCTGAAACTAATATGTTGTTATGTGTCAATTATACCTCAATAAAAAATATGATTGCGTCCTGCTTCAGCACACTCTGTTCCATTCTTTAAAAAAATATTCTAGTTAAATCTTTAGTTTCCAAACACTTTCTTAATATTTCTAGACTTTTAGAAACTTTTTTAAATTTCAAATCATCTAGAATTTAATTTTCAATATGATACGTAATAAGTGGTCATCATTTTTCCCCAGATAGGCAGTCATTTCTGGCAACATAATGGGATTTACAAAATGTGTTTTTTGCACATATATATTTTCTCATTTATTCTTTATGCTGAAACAGACCCTACAAATTTATTTTGTAACAATTTCGTGTGGTCATCAGGTAGTCTGTTATTATGTATTCACTGCTTTTTAAAATGACTAAAAATGATATGCGTTACTTATTTCTAACACATCAATTAATGTTTTATTCAAAAGTACATTCTAGTGTTACATAATAGGGTTTGAATTTCGACTCTACCCCTCCCTACCTATGCAACCTCTGCAAGTTACTTAACCTCTCTTTACTCAGTATATTCACTTGTAAAAAGTGTTTTAAATGAATAATATTTGTTTTGAAGGGTTGCAGTGAGGCTTAAATGAGATAAGCAGATGAAGCACTTAGCACAGAGCTCAAATCTTATTTATTAGTAGTTGTGGCATTATAATTTTTTGCAATAGTAATCAAAATATTAATTTAATTAAAATATTCCAGTGCCACAGTTCCCATTCAGCATCAACAGTAGGCAGGTGACATGGTGTAATTCTCAGCTGGACCTTGTGAAAGATCTGCAGGACAACAGGCTTGTAATACGTGTTGATGCAGTGCTGTAAATAGGGTCTGAAGTTTGAAATATTCAGTAGTACATGCAGCTATTATTGCTAACACAATCGTAGAAAATGCACTTTATTGCTATGTATATATGCATATACCAGCCATCCTTTGGTCCATTTCTTTGAAATTCATTTTGTACTTTGGTGAGAGATTTGAGCTTTGAATGTACAGACATGAAGTTTAAGAGTTGACCATAGACAGGATGAAATTATTGATGAGGACTTACTTTGCAAAAGCCACCAGCTTATACAGAATCCCATGTTAAAAGATATTATCTTTAATGGGTTAAGTTATATATGTATATCTATATATCTGTCTATATATTCATATACAAATATTCATATGCATGGGTAATTTTGAGGACTTAGTGATATTTTGAGAATATGAAGGTTTTCATGGTGGTAAAACCCAATCAAATAATTTCTGAAAGAGTAGTATTTCGGACATTTAATTCTCTCCCTAACTGTTTCCTAATATTTTACAAGCCCTGTTGTCTTTTCCATGACTTACCCTTGATCAAAATATAATTTATTTTTCTCTTGCCGTTTCATAGAGTTAGCGTTATCTACAATGAAAGCCCTGGTTTAATTAGTCCGTGTTTAGTATGATTTTTCCCTGGAAACCAATGACCTAAAAGACTATAGCAAGTTTTTAATTATTTTTTTGTGTTGTTTTGCTTTATTTTGTTTTTGAAGATACTCTGGCGATGATAATCCCTTACACTTTCAGTATTTTAATTACTTTCTGGCTTCTCTCTTCCAGGAAATTAAAAGAATAGCATGATAGAAAGAAGTTTCTCTTAACCCAACTTTTTTTTTAATAACCTTTAGATAATTAAAATTCTAAAGTCTTTTAAAAGATACTGTAATTGATGTCTAAAAGTTTTTTAAGCAAATGACTTATTTGCATTGTGATAATTCTTTTGGGGCAATGTTTCTTATTATTTAAGGTCATTCATTGCAAGGTCGGAACTAAGCCTGTCCTGAACCAGTAAACTGTGTACCTAGGTTACACAAATTTTGTCTTGCATTTAAGTTTCTTTCCCACAACTATAGTTTACTGTAATGTCCATGACTTTCACAGAGCATGTGTCCTTTGGACCATGCTAAGTTTTAAGTCCCTCTGAAACATGCAAGTGGAGATGCCAAATGGAAATCAGGATATAGGTCTGGAACTCAGAAGCCTAGTCTCACTCATTCTCAAATGGGAATTGTCTGCTGGTAGGGGAATGTGTTATTTTCCTATTGCTGCTGTTATAAATTACCACAAATGTATTGGCTTAAAACAGTGCATATTTATCATCTTACAGTTCTGGAAGTCAGCAGTCTGAAATGTTTCCCCGAGCTGACATCGACATGTCAGCAGGCTGTGTTCCTTCTGGAGCCTCCAGCAGTATCCATCTCCGAGTCCATTCCAGCTTCTAGAGGCTGCCTGCCCTCCTCAGCTCAGCGACCCCTCCATCTTCACGCCACCCAGGTAGGAGCTGCAACTCTCTCTCTCTGATCAACACCAGTGCTTCCATCATTACGTCACCTTCTCTGATTCTGACCCAGATAATTTCAGATAATCGCCCCATCTTGAGATCCTTAACCATATCTGCAAAGTCCCTTTTGCCATGTAAAGTAATGTATAACCTTACACGGTTGTGAACATCTTTGGGGGTCTTTATTGGGTCCAGCACAGGGAATTTGAAGCCATGAGAGAGATGAGATCTCTTAGGGATAATGTAGACAGGATGGAGAGAAGACGACTTGGAAGTAAGAATGCAGAACTGAAGAGATTCGAGATCTGTTTTGGCATCATAATGAACATGACATATACACACAAAATGCATGACATGTATACACTCAGAATACAGTAGAATTTATGAGCTTAGATCACATGGGGGGCTATTCTGGTGCATACTGTACTTTTCTGTTTCTCACTGGGGAATCCGTAGCCCACCAGTTTTACACACAGCTAAGTAGAATTATTATTTCTACAAAGGACTCTTGTAAAGGGACTGAAGAAGATCCAGACAATTTCACTGGAAAACACCTTTTATCCAAATTTTCTTTTTCTTTCAGTCATAACCTGATTTTAGTATGAATTTGTATTTTTTAAAAATCATGGAGGCAGTGGCATTCTGCTGCAGGCACTTGCAAATATACCGAAATGATTGCTTAGTCTGGCTTCGTGCCAGAAGGCGAATATGTGTGAGCGCTGAGTCTATGAGACAGAATTCTTTTGTCATTGATATTAACATCCACAATCCCTTATTCAGAATCCTTGAGAATAGAAGTTCTTTTTTTAACTGATGGAAATATTATGTGTTTTTGAATCAAATGCATCAATATATCTGCAGAGAGTTTGAATGTATGATGCAAGATATATGATTATCCTCACTGAGTAGGGTATATGAAGACTATTTTAAAAAACACACAGACAGGAAGGAGAAAAGAGGACCCAGGAAGTGAGGAGTACAGAACTGAATTGATCTGAGATATATTTAGGCATTATGATGAACAGGGCACATACACACAAAACACACACAGCACGCAAACACATTCAGAATACAGAGAATTATTATTATTTTTTAAAATTTACTTATTTATTTTTGGCTGTGTTGGGTCTTTGTTGCTGCGCGCGGGCTTTCTCTAGTTGTGGCGAGCGGGGGCTACTCTTAATTGTGGCGCGCGGGCTTCTCATTGCGGTGGCTTCTCTTGTTGTGGAGCATGGGCTCTAGGTGCGCGGGCTTCGGTAGTTGTGGCACGTGGGCTTCAGTAGTTGTGGCTCACGGGCTTTAGAGCGCAGGCTCAGTAGTTGTGGCGCACGGGCTTGGTTGCTCTGCAGCATGTGGAATCTTCCCGGACCAGGGCTCGAACCCGTGTCCCCTGCATTCACAGGCAGATTCTTAACCACTGTGCCACCAGGGAAGTCCCAGAATACAGAGAATTATTGAATTTGACCACATGGTAGAATTTTTTGGCTGTATACCTGACTTTCATATTTCTCATTGGGAAATCCCTAGCCCACAGATTTTTATGAGCATATAATGTTATATCAGATTTTGCTTCCAAATAATTTTATAAAATCCTATTATTTTAGTTTCAGAGTATTTTGGATTATGGAAAAGATTATGAATGTGTGTAGCACTTATATGGTAACAGTCTCTTGTAATACTCCGATTGAAGACTTTCTGGTCTTGCAGAATATTTGTAAAGTTTCTATAGGAAAAAATATGAGCATATGGATAAGTGAAAATCTGTTATTTGTTTAGATAAAGACATTCTTGCTAAGTTTAAAATGGCAAGCCTTTCTATGTAATATATACAATAGAACATATAGTATATTACATGTCATAAGTCGCATAATGTATACCATAGTAGCATAAATAAATGTGAAAATATTAAAACAAAAGATATTCACAAGAAAAGGAACATAAATGGATGATAAATATTAAAAAGCCAATCCCTTATTATTGAATGGAATGTCAAATAAATTTACTTTATCAAATGAGCTGTTACTGGTGAGGATTTGTGAAATGCAGGCCCTTACATTATTTTTGTTAATAGTCTTAAGAACATCTATTCATTTGACTCATTAATTCTAATTCCAGGAATCTAGTCTAAGAACTTAATAATAAATTTAGAGAAATATTTTTGCATAAATTTAGAGGTTAAAAATGAAAAAATAATAGTATTGGCTAACTCCAGTTAGATCAATATAATGGAATAGTATTAGCAATTAAATACAATGTTTTAAAAAGATTTGTAAGGCTATGGTAAGTTATTCATGAATTGCGCAAAAAGGGAGGATACTAAGTTTTTTAAATATATACCATATATGTGGACAAAGAGGTGATTGAAAGGAAATCTGTAAAAATATGAATAGTATTCATCTTTCTCTGGTGGGATCATAAATGAATAATTTCATGCCATAATACTATTTTATATTTCTTAAATTGTTCTAACATCTAAAATAAATGTAACTCAAAACCCAAAATTTTAGTAGGAGATTTAAGCACTGCCTAGTCCTGTTGGAATTCTCCCGTATCGTGGGTGTGTTTGCCCAAGATGTCACAGCAATGACTACGTGTCAGAGGAAGGGAGCCAGAGCCCCTGCGTGGATGGTCTTTCGGAAGGAAGGTGGTGGGAAAATGTAGCTGATTAATGGCAGCTCTCGGGAGTAAGATGGATGGGGCTGCAGAGAACATCTGTGTTCTATCAGAGTGGGTGCAGCGACTCCACTGCCTTCCTGACAGTGAGAAGAGAACATCATTGTTGCTCATGCAGATCTTCTACAATAAAAACGTTCCTGGTTGGCATACAGGAACGATCAAAGTCAGATTTTATTCTTTTAACCAACTTTGACATCTCAAAGGACAAAGCAACACAGGTCAGGCTCACATTTGGGAAATAAGATTTGAGTTGATATGTATCCTTCATTTAGAGCTTCATTAAAACAAGGATCAAAGCACAGTTACATCAGGAAAAAGTCAACAGGGTTCAGATTATTTCATTTCATCCGTGATCATGACTTGTTAACTTAGAACCTCTTCAGAATTTAAAAAATAGTCACAGAATTGGCACAAAGAACTCTTCAAACACTCTGTGGCACTTGCTTTAGAAATCACATTATAAATATATTCACGATCCACTTTCATTTAGAATACATTTTGGGGCACTCACACCAGCAGGTCATATTTCAAACTACAGAAACTGGCTTGTTGATGGGCAGGTTATCAGTTAGACTGGTGAAGGGCAGAGTGAAATGAGATCAGTGAAACTGTCGATGGGAAGGTGGTTTCCTTCTTCTTGTGCTTCACTGGGTTACATATCGGTGGTGTTTTACACAAAATAATGAAAGATTTTCTAAAGGAGTCCTATGAGTGAGCCTCATGCATTTCACAAAATATCTGAACCTTACGAGTAATAAGGACAGTGCTGTCTTTTCTATCCTTAAATTCATATTTTTAGATTCTAGGGTGCTTCTTGCCATCCTCAGTTACATTGGTTTTACTCAGCGTCTGTTGCTGATGAGCACCCAATGGGTGGAGTGATCAGAAAGGGAAATAATACCCTCAGTGCTACTCTGGTGTAGCACTCATCAGATCTCTGGCTTGGGGGGGACGTCTCCGTGGTGTGTGTGTGTGTGTGTGTGCGCGTGTGTGTGTGGTTTAGTTCCATAATCTATGGAATGAAGTAATCAGGGACCATTGAAGTTGTGTCAAGGAGTTCCAGACAATTCAGTGGCAAATTGTGTGTTGTTTATTCTGGGTAGAAAGCAAAAAAAAAACCCATAAAAGCCTAGGAGGCTCGTGATGGGAAAAATATTGGACTGAGATGCAGGGAACCTGGATTCAAAAGCTCTAATGCTGCTTGTATAATTAAATGTCAGAGATTTTGACAAGTCACATAGCCTTTCTAAGGGGTTAAACTGGCTGTTCTCAGAGAGAACTTCTAGCACTAGTATTATATACTGAAAAAAAAAAAGAAAGAAAGAAAAGAGAGAAGAAGAGAAAGAAAGAAAGACAAGAGACCCTGGAAGGACCTCCTTGTAGTAAATCTGAAACTAATGATAGTCAGGAGTACTTCTGAGTCTGGGAATGTCCCCACTTGGACGATGACCTGCAAGGTTAGTCTCTGCAGCCTTTTCTTCTGTGTGGTGGGGCGTTTAAGACTTTGAAAAGATCATGCATCTTTATGATCAACTGCTATTGTTGCTTTCCTCTCCTCCTTCATTTAGTGAGACAGGAAAATGAGATACTTAACTGCAGGAGGCGTTCAGGTGGAAAATAATTACACGATCCTATCTAAATCTGACAGCCTTTTTTATACGACTACCAGACTATAGCTCCTGTTCTTTTGAGGTTATTTGTCCTTACATGTTTATTCAAATTTTATTTAATGCTTTGTCAGTTTTTAATACCAGAATGAATGATGGAAAAAATTAACGTAACACACTTAAGGGAAGTCAGTTTACAGATGTCTTTGTGAACTCTTAGGTAGCCATTATTAAATTTATAGCAGGTTATCTACTATCCATATCATTGAACAAAATAACAGCAAGTGGTGTAGTCTGGACAGAAAATGAAATCGACTAGAAAGGAACTACAAATTTTGAAAACATAAAAGAAAAAGACAGAAGCAAGATCATATAGAAAATATCCTGAAAAGACTGAGGATTAAAATGCATGTTAAAACAGACAAAATGCACATATACGCACAGAATTAAAGTATATGCTGTTTACAACAAACATATAACATAATAATACAGAATACATTTAATAAACGTATCAAAGCAAATATTGACTTAAAGAAATCAGGAGTGATAATATTAACAATAAGAGCAAAACGAAGCCAAATAATTCAATATATTTTGGTAAAAAGAGTTACATGAATCATATAAAAGCACTTAAGAAAAAAATGACTTCCCAGGTACATAATCTGTTCAGGAACATAGGAATTATGGTGCTACTTCAGTTTCCATTAATGAAGTTACCTAACTAGCGCCAATGCTGCATGAAAGTAGTGGAAAAAAGCTACTTACTGAAAAAAAAAAAAACTAATGCATACTGTTACTTATAAATATGCATGTAGAAATTTAATAAACAGTGAGACAATTATTTACAATAGTCAAAAGGGTCTACCCTAAGAAAGTAAAAATAAATGCATAATGGAAAGAGGGAATTGGGCAACAAAAATGAAAGTACAACAAAGAAATTAAAAGTGATAATACTTACGGGAACTGAAATAGGAACAAGAAGTAAACGGAGTCACAGAAGAAATAGCTGAAAACGAGGACGCTGGCAGTACTCTAGGAACGTGTCCAGAGGAGCTTAGAGACGGCAGATTTATCGACGTAAATAAGGAGAGTGGGTGTGAGGAAATGGGTGATGTCCCAGAGGCAGTGACACTGGCATCAAAGAATTCTCAGAGGTATTTCATGACATAAAAGCACAAAGGATCAAGTGTGGGAAGCTGGTCCAAACTTAGAGAGGGGGTGACATGGAAAACATGAGCACTTCGTATAGTATCATCAGCTACAGGACAAGGAGAGCAAGGCAAGAATTACTCACACCCTTCTTCCTGAGCTTTTACAAAGAGACACTTGAATTCTCAAGGTTTCTAGTTTTAAAATTCAGTGTACTAAATAACAGTAAGCTTTATTTCCCCCCCATTCCATTACTAATGTATATTAGTAACTGACATTGAGAGATTTTTCAGTACATTGACAACAATTTTGTAAAGGTCATGGAACAATCACTGTCTTCCCCCCTGGTTGTGAAGCTTCAGGTACCTCATCATTTTTACAGTTTTACACACTGTGCAGAGTGAGAACGGCCTATATTTCACACCATTCGTCAAATAAGAAATACTGTATCACTCTCTCAATAGCTGCTGAAGTCAGTAAGGTAAACTTATCACACATTCTTAATAAATTATAGGAAAAACCCAGTACATCTAGAAGACACCTTATAACATGATAAAGAACATCTCAATTTTAAACCTAATAATATCATAAATATAAAACACCAGAAGAATATTTTAAAGTCAAGGATAATTATTATTTAACATGAGCATAAATAAGGGGAAAATCATTACTTTTTAAGGTGATTTGAGGATTACCTAGAAAAAAAATCTGTTAGAATCAACTGAGTCCATAAAAATCCACAGAAAACTTTATAATGTTTATCAATTTCTGAATAAATGTATAAAGATGATACTTTTTATATTCCAGTAATAACCAAGTAGAATCTATTGGAATAAAATATTATATCTGCTTTAGCAAAAGTTTTAATCTAGGAATCTGAAAATTATGTTCAACAAAGATGATGTTAAATATTCCATTCCTTTAAATATAAAAAACAAATACTGCTGAGATAAAGGGCAAAGGTTACTAATATGAAATTTATCAAAGTGTGAACAAAGATGACTAATACTATTTGAATAAATGTTTTGTCTGATTTATCTAACTTTACCTAATTTTGGCTAAAAGAGAGCTTTTTAACGTGATAATACTGCATTGACAATGGCCATATGAGATGAAATTACAACCATACCGTGATGAAGGGAGTATAGATGGATGGGTATGTGTAAATACCACCGAGGTCCCCACAGTGTTGGTGCTGGGGTCCAGGGATGTTGTAGGGAATTTACAGGAAGATTTAGTAAGTTTATCGCAAATCTTTTGATTATTTCAGGCGTCTGATGACCACTCACTCACTTGATGGTTCACTGTGAGAACTTATACAACTCAACGTAAAGGTATACTGGTGGATATGGCTTATTACAGCAGAGGAGATAGTGCAGGAACAGCAGGGAAGATGGATATACACACACATAAAGGCTGGAGAGACCAAGCACAGGTTTGCAGGTCCTCCCTCCCACGTGAGGGTTGCATGGATGTAACTTTCTGTCCAGCTGTGAACAGAAAAGACGCATACAAGGTGTCTCCATTGGCTTCCCTGGTGGTGCAGCAGTTAAGAAGAATCCACCTGCCAACACAGGGGACACGGGTTCGAGCCCTGGTCTGGGAAGATCCCATATGCTGCGGAGCAACTAAGCCCGTGTGCCACAACTACTGAGCCTGCGCTCTAGAGCCCACGTGCCACAACTACTGAGCCCGTGAGCCACAACTACTGAGCTCATGTGCCACAACTACTGAATCCCGCACGCCTAGAGCCCGTGCTCCGCAACAAGTGAAGCCACCACAATGAGAAGCCCGCGCACCACAACGAAGAGTAGCCCCTGCTCGCCACAACTAGAGAAAGCCCATGTGCAGCAACGAAGACCCAACGCAGCCAAAAATAAATAAATAAAATAAATAAATTTGTATAAAAAAAAAGGTGTCTCCACTTAGGGAAGCCCATCTGGGTCTTGGAGTCAGAGTTCTTCAGTCTTCAGGTGTGCTGGTCACATGGTACCAGCCACCATGAGGTCCCAGCCAGGCACACCAGAACCTTCATGTTTATGCTAAACATTCTGACCTGCTGCCCTGGCCATATAGGATCACATCATTTACCAGTAACCATGTGAACATCCCAGAACCTAGTTCTCAGAGCTTGGCCAAAGGTCATTGTCATGGCTACTGAATAAACAGACCTGCCAAGTTGTCTCATTCCTCACGGCTTACCTTCAAGCCTTGGCCAAGGTCCCCACAGTGAAACCATCTCTAGTACTATTACATCTACACGTACTGTACCACTTATTCATAATGTAGGACAGCAATAATAATGCAAATACACCCCTCATTTGCAGAAGCCAGCAAGGAGTGGGGATAGACTTAACGAAAAGCCAAAATCCACTATGTATTTCTTTTTACTGTTTTATCAACTTGATTATTACATATATTCTTATCTACAGATATCTGTGCTTTATGATAACCCTCCATAGAGATAGTAATTACAGTGATAAACTGGTGATTAAGTGAATCTAGTTCTTCCTCGGTCCCCAGGGGCTTTACAACCTAAGGAAATTTTAGGTCAATTTCTCAGTACATTTGATCAATATTATCATATTATATATTTATATAAGGTAGCCAAATTTTACCAATATTACATCAGATTGTGGTATTATTATGATAGTATTTATTTTTAGATTTATTTATTTATTTGGCTGCGTCAGGTCTTAGTTGCGGCACACGGGATCTTCGTTGAGGCCTGCAGGATCTTTTTGTTAAGTCACGCGGTCTGCTTGGGTTTCTCTCTAGTTGTGGTGCGAGGGCTTCTCTGTAGTTTGCGGCACGCGGGCTCTCTCGTTGAGGGGCACGAGCTCAAGTAGTTGTGGTGCCTGGGCTTAGTTGCCCCGTGGCGTGTGGGATCTTAGTTCCCTAACCAGGGATGGAACCCGTGTCTTCTGCATTGGAAGGCGGATTCTCTACCACTGGACCACCAGGGAAGTCCCTATCATGATATTCTTTAGGTTTGTTGGAAAACAGTTGTGCAAGGATTAGCATTCTTAAATCCTTGCTAATAGAATTGGACTTTACCCACTTACCAGGTATTATTATGAACTGGGATTGTTACCGGTTCCACTGATTCTGTAATTTCTGGGTTCCAGTCTAACTCGAAGCAAAGCTAATCACCCTGTCTCAATCGGCATGTTTGCACAGAGATAGGTTCCCCTCCTGTGTTATGTAACAAAGTCCATCTTGACTCACCAGAAGTATACAGATGTCATTTATTATAGTTCCCACACAGTAGGCCATGCCCTGGAGTGAGGACATTTAGGGGATGTTGTTGTAGGCTACATTTGCCCCCAGAACATTTAGATAAGTTCGGGGCACCGTGATGTGCTACTTGAATGTCTACAGCTAAGACGGAAGGGTTTTGCCCATGACTGCTTTGGCCTCCATTTCAAGTGACGCGATCAGAAGACCTTGTTGGGTTAGGGTGTGTGCTTTTTTGCACGGTCGGGTTCAGTCGTGTTCTACCATGATGGGTTGGGTCGGTATGACTCAATTTACTAGCCCATCTTTACCTTTTCAAACAGATTCCCATCCTTCTCCATGCTCTTCGGAGAGCATTTCTTCCAATTTGGCTCTCTTAGCTAACAGATCTTTTTCTTTGGAATGTCGCTTTACATTAAAAGCAAACTCAGCTTGTCTTAGTATACTTAGACCTGCATCTATTTTACAAAGGGGTCTTTATGGTCTCATTGGTCAAGGTTGTTTAATCCACCACATATGCTTTTGCCATTGAGTGCTAATTGCCAGGGAACAATAAAGATACATATTTTGTACCCAAAATACTGAGCCCTCTATGCTGAGGTCAGATGTGTACTGGTCACTCCTAAATGGATTTTTGTTTGAGTTGACACAAAGCTTCCCACAGCCTCTCCTTTATCTCTGGCAGGGATGTGAGTCCCCCATGTGAGCTTAATGCTTCACCCGCATCTGAAACCATGGTTTTCTTTAATCTTGTGTGTAGCTTTCCACAAACCAAGAATTGTGATGTTTTCACACATATGCTATGATCTGGTGGGCAGGTGGCCACTATTTGTTTCCCCACTTCAGTTAGGAATCTGCCTAAGCATTTGGTCATCAGAATTAATAATGACACATGATCCGTCC
The DNA here is from genome assembly GCF_009873245.2 of Balaenoptera musculus. Classification (NCBI taxonomy): domain Eukaryota; kingdom Metazoa; phylum Chordata; class Mammalia; order Artiodactyla; family Balaenopteridae; genus Balaenoptera; species Balaenoptera musculus. The sequence continues at coordinate 2,441,385 of NC_045802.1, read as the reverse complement.
CTCCTGATATTAAATCCTGTACGTGATGGATGTCCAAAATGGAGAAACTCTCAGAGATTCCTCCCCAGTCGAAGTCCCTCATAGTAGATGTATCCTGTAAAATAAGAACCCAAAGACTTAGGTACATTAGGAAGTTTTCACTTAGTCTTCAGCAGCGGTTCCTGTACATGACAACACAAGACAAACGTGTTCTACGGAGAGATCTCACACAAGTGTGCTGATTGATTTGCTAATTGTAAGGTTCCAGAAGTAGAGGCAGCTTTGAGAATTTGTCAATCAACAGCTAGCAAGAAGACAGTGACCATAAATTAAAAAAAAAAAAAAAAAAAAGAGGGCTTCCCTGGTGGCGCAGTGGTTGAGAATCTGCCTGCCAATGCAGGAGACACGGGTTCGGGCCCTGGTCTGGGAAGATCCCACATGCCACGGAGCGACTAGGCCCGTGAGCCACTATTACTGATAAATAAATTAAAAAAAAAAAAAAAAAAAAAAAAGAAGACAGTGACCTAAGCCACACCGGTGCAAAGAAATAGCTTCAAATGAGACCCCAGCCCCAGCCCCAGCCCTCTCTTGGATTTCAGCCTGATGAGATCCTGAGCAGAGAATCCATCTAACCAGCACCCAAACTCCTGAACCGTGGGAAATGTGAGACAATGAATAGGTGCTTTAAGCTGCTATGTTTGTGGTAATTTATTATGCAGCAATAAAAAACTAATATACCCATTTCATGTCAAGATCCACTCTGTCATGTTGGAAGAGCGGGATACAGACAGATTTATTTATTGCAACAGACAAGAAAGGAGGTGGTCCAGTTATGGAAACTCAGGTGCAAGTTTGGAGGAAGTTAGTAATAAGGTTCAGTCAAAGCTGAACCAATAATTTAAAAGCCTGGGGCTTTTAAAATGTGCCCTTTACAATAACCTTCTTCAATTTTTAAATGAGCCAACTACAACACGTATTTCTGAACTTAAATTAAGTGGTGCTTTATTTAGGTAAAAGCAGGAACCAAATCACCAGGAGAAAATGAGAAAATTTTCTGATTGATACAGGAGTTTTTAGTAAGTGACAACAATTTCCTGACAGGCTGTAAGTACTGTTTTCACATGGGAAGAAGCATCTTTTTGGAGTGATTGGAAATTTAAATTAGAGGGGGCTTCTCTGGTGGCACAGTGGTTAAGAATCTGCCTGCCAATGCAGGGGACACAGGTTCGAGCCCTGGTCCAGGAAGATGCCACATGCCGCGGAGCAACTAAGCCCGCGTGCCACAACCATTGAGCCCATGCACCACAACTACTGAAGCCCGCGCTCCTAGAGCCCGTGCTCCACAACAAGAGAAGCCACCGCAGTGAGAAGCCCGCGCACCGCAAGGAAGAGGAGCCCCCGCTCGCTGCAACTAGAGAAAGCCCGCGCGCAGCAACAAAGACCCAATGCAGCCAAAAATAAATAAATAAATAAATTTATATTAAAAAAATCTAAATTAGACGGGAAGGCAAAGCAGATAAATTAGCAAAAGGCTCCAGGCATGTGCATTTTTTTTTTAACATCTTCATTGGGGTATAATTGCTTTACAATGGTGTGTTAGTTCCTGCTGTTTAACAAAGTGAATCAGCTATATGTATACATATATCCCCTCCCTCTTGCGTCTCCCTCCCACCCTCCCTATCCCACCCCTCTAGGTGGTCACAAAGCACCAAGCTGATCTCCCTGTGCTATGCGGCTGCTTCCCACTAGCTATCTAGTTTACATTTGGTAGTGCATATATGTCAATGCCACTCTCTCACTTCGTCCCAGCTTACCCTTCCCCCTCCCCGTGTCTTCAAGTCCATTCTCTACATCTGTGTCTTTATTCCTGTCCTGCCCCTAGGTTCATCAGAACCATTTTTTTTAGAATCCATATATATGTGTTAGCATACGGTATTTGTTTTTCTCTTTCTGACTTACTTTACTCTGTATAACAGACTCTAGGTTCATCTACCTCAATACAAATAACTCAGTTTCGTTTTTTTTTATGGCTGAGTAATATTCCATTGTCTATATGTGCCGCATTTTCTTTATCTATTCATCTGTCGATGGACACTTAGTTGCTTCCATGACCTGGCTCTTGTAAATAGAGCTGCAATGAACATTGTAGTGCATGTCTCTTTTTGAATTATGGTTTTCTCAGGGTATATGCCCAGTAGTGAGATTGCTGGGTCATATGGTAATTCTATTTTTAGTTTTTTAAGGAACCTCCACACTGTTCTCCATAGTGGCTGTATCAATTTACATTCCCACCAACAGTGCAAGAGGCTTCCCTTTTCTCCACACCCTCTCCAGCATTTATTGTTTGTAGATTTTTTCATGATGGCCATTCTGACCGGTGTGAGGTGATACCTCATTGTAGTTTTGATTTGCATTCCTCTAATGATTAGTGATGTTGAGCATCCTTTCATGTGTTTGTTGGCAATCTGTATATCTTCTTTGGAGAAATGTCTGTTTAGATCTTCTGCCCATTTTTGGATTGGGTTGTTTGTTTTTTTGATACTGAGCTGCATGAGCTGCTTGTATATTTTGGAGATTAATCCTTTGTCAGTTGCTTCGTTTGCAAATATTTTCTCCCATTCTGAGGGTTGTCTTTTCGGCTAGTTTATGATTTCCTTTGCTGTGCAAAAGCTTTGAAGTTTCATTAGGTCCCATTTCTTTATTTTTGTTTTTATTTCCATTTCTCTAGGAGGTGGGTCAAAAAAGATCTTGCTGTGATTATGTCAGAGTGTTCTTCCTATGTTTTCCTCTAAGAGTTTTATAGTGTCCAGTCTTACATTTAGGTCTTTAATCCATTTTGAGTTTATTTTTCTGTATGGTGTTAGGAAGTGTTCTAATTTCATTCTTTTACATGTAACTGTCCAATTTTCCCAGCACCACTTATTGAAGAGGCTGTCTTCTCTCCATTGTATACTCTTGCCTCCTTTATCAAAGGTAAGGTGACCGTATGTGTGTGGGTTTATCTCTGGGCTTTCTATCCTGTTCCATTGATCTATATTTCTGTTTTTGTGCCAGTACCATACTGTCTTGATTACACTGTAGCTTTGTAGTATAGTCTGAAGTCAGGGAGCCTGATTCCTCCAGCTCCATTTTTCTTTCTCAAGATTGTTTTGACTATTCAGGGTCTTTTGTGTTTCCATATAAATTGTGAAATTTTTTGTTCTAGTTTTGTGAAAAATGCCATTGGTAGTTTGATAGGGATTGCATTGAATCTGTAGATTGCTTTGGGTAGTATAGTCAATTTCACAATGTTGATTCTTCCAATCTAAGAACATGGTATATCTCTCCATCTGTTTGTATTGTCTTTAATTTCTTTCATCAGTGTCTTACAGTTTTCTGCATACAGGTCTTTTGTCTCCTTAAGTAGGTTTATTCCTAGATATTTTATTCTTTTTGTTGCAGTGATAAATGGGAGCATTTCCTTAATTTCTCTATCAGATTTTTCATCATTAGTGTATAGGAATGCAAGAGATTTCTGTGCATTAACTTTATATCCTGCTACTTTACCAAATTTATTGATTAGCTCTAGTAGTTTTCTGGTGGCATCTTTAGGATTCTCTATGTATAGTATCATGTCATCTGCAAACAGTGACAGTTTTACTTCTTCTTTTCTGATTTGGATTCCTTTTATTTCTTTTTCTTCTCTGATTGCTGTGGCTAAAACTTCCAAATCTATGTTGAATAATAGTGGTGAGAGTGGACAACCTTGTCATGTTCTTGATCTTAGAGGAAATGGTTTCAGTTTTTCACCATTGAGAACGATGTTGGCTGTGGGTTTGTTGTATATGGCCTTTATTATGTTGAGGTAAGTTCCCTCTATGCCTACTTTCTGGAGGGTTTTTATCATAAATGGGTGTTGAATTTTGTTGAAAGCTTTATCTTCATCTACTGAGATGATCAAATGGTTTTTCTCCTTCAATTGGTTAATATGGTGTATCACATTGATTGATTTGCACATATTGAAGAATCCTTGCATTCCTGAGATAAACCCCACTTGATCATGGTGTATGATCCTTTTAATGTGCTGTTGGATTCTGTTTGCTAGTATTTTGTTGAGGATTTTTGCACCTATGTTCATCAGTGATATTGGCCTGTAGTTTTCTTTTTTTGTGACATCTTTTTCCGGTTTTGGTATCAGGGTGATGGTGGCCTTGTAGAATGAGTTTGGGAGTGTTCCTCCCTCTGCTATACTTTGGAAGAGTTTGAGAAGGATAGGTGTTAGCTCTTCTCTAAATGTTTGATAGAATTCGCCTGTGAAGCCATCTGGTCCTGGGCTTTTGTTTGTTGGAAGATTTTTAATCACAGTTTCAATTTCAGTGCTTGTGACTGGTCTGTTTACATTTTCTATTTCTTCCTGGTTCAGTCTTGGAAGGTTGTGCTTTTCTAAGAATTTGTCCATTTCTTCCAGGTTGTCCATTTTATTGGCATATAGTTGCTTGTAGTAATCCCTCATGATTCTTTGTATTTCTGCAGTGTCAGTTGTTACCTCTCTTTTTTCATTTCTAATTCTGTTCATTTGAGTCTTCTCCCTTTTTTTCTTGATGAGTGTGGCTAGTGGTTTATCAATTTTGTTTATCTTCTCAAAGAACCAGCTTGTAGTTTTATTGATGTTTGCTGTTGTTTCCTTCATTTCTTTTTCATTTATTTCTGATCTGATCTTTATGATTTCTTTCCTTCTGCTAACTTTGGGTTTTTTTTGTTTTTCTGCCTCTAATTGCTTTAGGTGTAAGGTAGATTGTTTACTTGACATTTTTCTTGTTTCTTAAGGTAGGATTATATTGCTATAAACTTTCCTCTTAGAACTGCTTTTGCTGCATCCCATAAGTTTTGGGTCATCGTGTTTTCATTGTCATTTGTTTCTAGGTATTTTTTGATTTCCTCTTTGATTTCTTCAGTGATCTCTTGGTTATTTAAGAGTATATTGTTTAGCCTCCATGTGTCTGTAGTTTTTCAGTTTTTTTCCTGTAATTGATATCTAGTCTCATAGCATTGTGGTTGGAAAAGATACTTGATACAATTTCAATTTTCTTCAATTTACCAAGGCTTGGTTTGTGACCCAAGATATGATCTATCCTGGAGAATGTTCCATGAGCACTTGAGGAGAAAGTGTATTCTGTTGTTTTGGATGGAATGTCCTATAAATATCAATTAAGTCCATCTTGTTTAATAAGTGTCATTTAAAGCTTGTGTTTCCTTATTTATTTTCATTTTGGATGATATGTCCATTGGTGAAAGTGGGGTGTTAAAGTCCCCTACTATTATTGGGTTACTGTCGATCCCTTTTTATGGCTGTTAGCATTTGCCTTATGTATTGAGGTGCTCCTATGTTGGGTGCATAAATATTTACCATTGTTATAGCTTCTTCTTGGATTGATCCCTTGATCATTATGTAGTGTCCTTCTTTGTCTCTTGTAATAGTCTTAATTTTAAAGTCTATTTTGTCTGATATGAGAATTGCTGCTCCAGCTTTCTTTTGATTTCCATTTACATGGAATATCTTTTTCCGACCCCTCACTTTCAGTCTATATGTGTCCCTAGGTCTGAAGTAGGTCTCTTGTAGACAGCATATATATGGGTCCTGTTTTTTTTTATCCATTCAGCCAGTCTATGTCTTTTGGTTGGAGCATTTCATCCATTTACATTTAAGGTAATTATCGATATGTATGTTCCTATTACCATTTTCTTAATAGTTTTGGGTTTGTTTTTGTAGGTCTTTTCCTTCTCTTGTGTTTCCTGCCTAGAGAAGTTCCTTTAGCATTTGTTGTTAAACTGGTTTGGTGATGCTGAATTCTCTTAACTTTTGCTTGTCTGTAAAGTTTTTAATTTCTCCATTGAATCTGAGTGAGATCCTTGCTGGGTAGAGTAATCTTGGTTGTAGATTTTTCCCTTTCATCACGTTAAATATGTCCTGCCACTGCCTTCTGGCTTGCAGAGTTTCTGCTGAAAGATCAGCTGTTAATCTTATGGGGATTCCCTTATATGTTATTTGTTGCTTTTCCCTTGCTGCTTTTAATATTTTTTCTTTGTATTTAATTTTTGCTAGTTTGATTAATATGTGTCTTGGCGTGTTTCTCCTTGGATTTATCCTGTATGGGACTCTCTGTGCTTCCTGGACTTGATTGACTAGTTCCTTTCCCATATTAGGAAGGTTTTCAACTATAATCTCTTGAAATATTTTCTCAGACCCTTTCTTTTCTCTTCTTCTTCTGGGACCCCTATAATTTGAATTTTGGTGTGTTTAATGTTGTCCCAGAGGTGTCTGGGACTGTCCTCAATTCTTTTCATTCTTTTTTCTTTATTCTGCTCTGTGGTAGTTATTTCTACTATTTTATCTTCCAGGTCACTTATCCATTATTCTGCCTCAGTTATTCTGCTATTGATTCCTTCTAGGGAATTTTAAATTTCGTTTATTGTGGTGTTCATCATTGTTTGTTTGCTCTTTAATTCTTCTTGGTCCTTGTTAAATGTTTCTAGTATTTTCTCCATTCTATTTCCAAGATTTTGGATCATGTTTACTATCATTACTCTGAATTCTTTTTCAGGTAGACTGCCTATTTGTTCTTCATTTGTCTGGTCTGGTGGGTTTTACCTTGCTCCTTCATCTGCTGCATATTTCTCTGTCTTCTCATTTTGCTTAACTTACTGTGTTTGGGGTCTCCTTTTCGCAGGCTGTAGGTTTGCAGTTACTGTGGTTTTTGGTGTCTGCCCCCAGTGGGTAAGGTTGGTTCAGTGGCTTGTGTAGGCTTCCTGGTGGAGGGGACTGGTGCCTGTTTTCTGGTGGGTGGAGCTGGAACTTGTCTTTCTGGAGGGCAGGGCTGGGTCCAGTGGTGTGTTTTGGGGTGTCTGTGACTTAGTATGATTTCACGCAGCCTCTCTGCTAATGGGTGGGGTTGCGTTCCTGTCTTGCTAGTTGTTTGGCATGGGGCGTCCACCACTGGAGCTTGCTGGCCATTGGGTGGAGCTGGGTCTTAGTGTTGAGACGGAGATCTCTGGGAGAGCTCTCGCCAATTGATATTACATGGGGCTGGGAGGTCTCTTGTAGTCCAGTGTCCTGAACTTGGCTCTCCCACCTCAGAGGCTCAGGCCTGACACCAGGCTGGAGCACCAAGACCCTGTCAGCCACATGGCCAGGTATATGGGGATTTTCTTGCCTTTTTGGAAGTCTGAGGTCTTCTGCCAGCGTTCAGTAGGTGTTCTTTCAGTTACTTTCTGTGTGATGCTAAGGTTACCAGTATCCTCTCTTCCTTGGGTCCAGGGCCCTCACCATGGGCTCTGGGTACAAGAGATGTGAGAATGATGTAATGTCTACACACCCAGCATGCTGCCCCAATGCTCAGAGCCTTCTCCTCACATCCTGGCCCAGCTCCCTGACCTCCAGCGCAAGCTGCTCTCCCAGGAATAAAGCACTTCTTCCCACTGGCTGTTTCCTACTCTGGGGCCTTATCCCCTGCCTCAGCCCCAGCACGAGTCAGAGGGCCCCCCACATTAAACAATTCAAGGGCTATTCATCGAGCACCTATGGGCCAGGGACTCTCCTAGGAACGGAGTTACTACATTGAGGGGGCCGAGCCGGTAGCTGCCAGCACGCAAGTGGCTCGTGCCAAGTCGGGCTCTAACCCGTCCCAGGAAGAGGCCACCCCTCCTCACCTCCTACCAGAGGCCCAGCTACTTGCTGAGCAAGGGAGAGCCACTGGGGAGGCACACACTGGACAAACTAGAGCTGGTCCAGAAGAGCGCAGAGTTCAGGGGTGCAGACTCTCAGAAGTACACGCATTTAGGACCAGGCATGTGCATTTTAACAATAAACTTTCCATCGGAAGACAGTACTATATTCCAGATACACAACTGATTTTAGCATGTCTTTTGATCTGTATCGGTAGTATTTTTTTTTAAATTTCTTGCTCTGTGCTCAAACAGTCTTAATGGCAAGTAAGAAATTCAGAGGAAAGAGAATTTTCTTGACCTTTGTTGTTAAGATGTTAGCACTGGCATGTTTGGGCATAGATCTCCATCTCAGAGAGAAAGGGTGGCAGGTGGCAGTTCAGGTGCCCTTCATCTGAGAGTCTTCCAAGGCTGCATTTCTTAAAGTCATTTGCCCCTTTATTTTCTTAATGTTGATCAGGCATCACAAGGAAGTGTATAAATCAGGCATAAGTACGTTAATTTCTAAAGGAAGTTATTCTTTCTTCTGACTGGAATGATTTTTCATCTGCATTCAATATAATGATCCCATTTTTATAAAAGGAATTGTTTCTGAAGACCTTGAGCAATTCAGAACTTGAATAATTCAGGAGTAATTTTCATAAAGAAATAAATGTAAGGTAGGTAGTATGCTTTTTCAGAGCTTAGAAATTTCCTGAAATTGAAGTGTAAAGGCACATTGCTATGGCATTTACTTTGCAGCTATGTCACCAATATTTTTTCATCATCCCTGCCTGATATACAGTGATTTTTGCCAACACGAAGCTGTGCTCCTATAATGCTGCTTTAAAATTTTCAGAACGTTCTCTCTAGCATTAACTGAAAAACATTTGACCCTTCCTTGATTTGGGGGTCTGTTCTTCCACTCTTATATTGACACCACAATTTAATGAACATTTGAATAACATTATTTGTAGTATATAAAATTATTTAAAATTTTATGCGTAGTGAATGTTAAAATAAAAGCGCCATAATCCCTAAATCAGTCTCAGAAATTTCTGATGCATATAAAAGGCATCACAAAACTGATAATATTGACAAGGAAAAGGAAGCATTTCTGTTTCCATCTAAGGTGGTTTATCTGCAGCATGGCTTAAAGTTCACCTTTTTTCTTTAAGAATGACATTTTTGTATGATTTAATATATTTTACACAAACGTTTGAATTTTTCTTTTTTTAAATTGCACTATTTCTAGTTGCATAATTTGTTTGCATAAAATAGAATGGCATACACTCTGGAATGTTCCTTGGTAATTCAGTGAAGTTCTTACTGATCATATAATTAGAGGGAAATAGCGTGAATACATCGGAGACCTATTTCAGCAGCGTGTGTGGTGATGCCAGGTGAGTCATTCTTATCCCATAATGGAGGACACCTCTTCATGTGCTAGAAATTTATGACTCCATGCGTTAATGTGTACCTTCTTTGAACAGTTGTGAGTAAACACTGGCATTTCTCATTTTTTGGATGTTCTTTTCTATGCTGCAGGGTGATAATCCTCTTTTAGTCATATAATCTTCCCCTATGGGTAAAATAGGGAAGGATGGACTTATATTGTCTTCCTTATAGCCTTGTGCCAGGGCTTCCCCCCGATGTAGGATTTGAAGATCACCCCAGCAGTTCGGAAACCCATTTATGGCCAACACAGCCTTGAGGTGAGAGCAAAGACTTTGATGTTCAACAGACTAGGTTTCAGTCTTAGCTAGGACTTAGCCAAGTTGATTTTTCTGTCTCATTTTCCTCTGTGAAATTTAGTTAATCCAATTTAAATCATGAGATTGTTGTGAGGATTGGATGAGGTAAGAAAATGTGTAAAATGTCCAGTTCTCTGACCAGTTCATAATAGGCAGTTAACAAGTAGTATAACTATACCTATGCGAGCGTACTCATAGGATGGCTTTTCTCATCTACCCTCTGTGGGTTTTACTAGTTTAACTCTCAAAGAACAGCTTCATTTTCCTTACCTGTAGCTCATGGTAGATACCTCCCTGTTTCTCACCCTGACCTGAACTCTCAAACATTCTCTTGTTATTCAGAGGAGAGAAAGTCTCATTTTTTGTAGATCTAAAAAAATGCATTTCATTTTGTCCTTCTCGGTTTACAGCAGGGCATGCCAGCTAGAAACACTTGAGGTGGAACTATCCACAGAGTATGGCATTCTGCATCATGCTCAAGGGCAGGGACACCCCGTCCACGTTCCCCGCCCCGGGACCTCAGTCACCCTCACTGTTGTGAGCTCCTCTAGCTCCCTCAGAACTGGCTCTGTCCATGCTCTCCAACTCAGAATAATGGCAGATTGATAAAATGGAGGAGAAGAAGTAGGGAAGCGCAGCAACAGATTTTCTTCTTTAACACTTTTTCCCAAGGGAGGGTGAAGACCGTCGCGGTCTCTTGAAGGACGTGATGTGGCACAAGCCTTTGGTCTGGAACAACACCGAGTTTGGAATCCCAACTCCATCCCGCAGTGGCTGGAGCTTCAATGGTACACTTAGCCTCACTAAATCTGTTATCATGTTTGTAAAGGAAGAGAGAGTGTTATCATTTGTATTTCCCTGACTTTTTATGAGAAATAAGTGAAATATCTGAGCCATAGTTATTTCTCCATTGCTTCCCTTTCCCTGACTACATGTTTTACAAGTTAAAAAAAACTAGAATGTATGTTCACTGCTTTGAGGGTCACGGAAGGTGTTTCCCCATCTTGTAACTAGTGTTGATGGAACTGTATTCTGGCTTTCCTCCACATTTGGCTCAGCCCCAAGGCACAGGCTCATAGCAGCGGTGTTTACCCAATGCTGTCCTTCCCAGACTTGACGTTTTATGACCTGTCATCTCACGGCCTTCAGGGTGCCACGGGCATCCTATCACTCAGGGCAGAATTCAAGTATATGACTTACGACAGGAATTTCACATAATAGGAGAAAAGATATAAGTCAAAAGGTTTCATCCTGACTGTGTTAGTGTGCATTCTTGACGCATTTTCTTGCAAGCCTACAAAGACATATATAACCATGGGGTGAAAATAAAGGGGTTTCTTGGATTGAAAATCAAAACAAAATGACGATTTCGTTTTAAAAGTGCTATTTCCAGTCGTTTTATCAAATACAGGAAGAAGTAAATTCTTTGCTATCTCCAGCAGCTGTATAGCGGTTCAGAGTACTCTATGAAAATATGTAATGTTAGGGCATTTAAAATCCATTTTATCATGCAGAAGGTTTTGTGCAATAGATTACTTGCCCTTTTTAAATGAGAAAGCTGTGATCTTTTGCATTCAGCCACCTCCTCTGCGTAAGGATTTTTAAAACCTTGTACCTTGTCGTGAATTGCTAAGAGTAAAATTTGCTTCCTGCTGTTTCTAACCAGTACCCTCCACCTACTATCGCTATTAATTTGAATAATTCACAACTTCCTGACCTATGCAAATTTGAGAGAAACTGTCAAAATAGGAAAGATATAATTTTGTATGCATTTTCCCTATTTCAATGTGCATTCTTTTATGCAGCCTTTTATTTAATATAATTTTGAAAGTGGAAAAATTTCAAGAATAGTGACCTATTTATCATTCTTCTCTAGAGACAGGTATAGTACATAGAGAGATAATACAATATAGAAATAACACTTACTTTTCTTGAACCCTTTCAGAGTAAGTTGAACATATTGTGCCCCTTTGGCACTAAGTTCTTTAGTGTATATTTCCTAAGAACAAGGACAAATACTTATGTAACCAAATTACAATGATAAAAATCAGGACATTTAATTGGCAGTCCAAGTCCAAACTTCATCAGTTGTCCAATGCCCTTTATGACTATTTTATCCTTGTTCTAGTATCCTATCCACGGGTTAGACACTGCATTGAGGTACCATATCATTTTAATCTCCTTTACCTGGGATTAATTAGTTCCTGAGTTAATTTTTTTTCTTTCTTGACCTTGACTCTTTTGAAGAATGAGTCTTTTTTGATTTTTTTAGTAAGAAGGCCACAGAAATGATGCTGTGTTCTCCTTATTATATCGTATGGAGAAACACGTAATGTCAGTTTGTACCAGTGTAGCTGATGTTAATTTTGATAACTGGATTAGGGTATTGTCAGCCAGGTGTCTCTACTGTAAAGTTACTGGTTCTTCCTTTTTAAATAATATGTAATTTATGGGGAGATACTCTGAGACTACGTGCATACGCTGTTCCCCATCAAACTTATCCACTATAGTAAACATTCATTAATGATTTTTATACCTCCATCATTACGTCTGTGTTTATTTGTTGGCATCCTATTTTAAGAAATATTCCTTTTCTCTCCTATTTGTTTATTTAGTAATTTATTCGTATAGGTTTGGGCCAATAATTTTTTATTTTATTCTGAAAATTTTAATCCATTACAATTATTATTTATCTTGATGATTGAATTCTTCTACATTTGACCAGTGGGAGCCCCTCAAGCTGGCTCCCGTGTCTTTTTGATGTTTCCATCATACTTTGACCACCTTGTTGCTTTTTAATACAAGATCTTGCAGACTTATTTTGTACTTTTTCTGTCCCAGCCTTGGTATCAGCCTCTTCTCTGAGGTACTCTAGTTCCTTTTCCTGTAGAACATTAGCTGTAAACCAAGGTACTGGCATTAGCTGCAATCATTGCTTTAGGCGAGTCATTGTTCCTAGTCCTTCTCGACAGAGCTGAGAAATACATCAACGTTCATCTGTCTGTCTGTCTATCTATCTGTCATCTGTTGTCTATCTAATTATGTATCTATCTACTGTCTATCTAGCTATCATCATCATATATCATCTATCTTTCATCTGTTATCACCTATCTTCCATCTGTCCGACTATCATCATCTGTCTTTCACCTATTTATCATAAACCATGTGTTCATGCCCGGGCTTCCAATTCCAAATCAGCACCACAAGTTACATTTAAAAAAATTTTCTTTTTTTATTGAAGTATAGTTGATGTACAATATTGTGTTAGTTTCAGGTATACTTATTGTTTTATAAGTGATTCAGATTATATATATATGTATATATATAAATATATATATATATGAATATATATATATTCTTTTTTAGATTCTTTTCCCTTATAGTTTATTAGAAAATATTGAGTAGAGTTCCCTGTGCTATACAGTAGGTCCTTGTTGGTTATCTATTGTATATATAGTAGTATGCATATTTTAATCCCAAACTCCTAATTTATCCCTCCTCCCCGGCTTTCCCCTTTGGTAACCCTAAGTTTGTCTTCTATGTCTGTGAGCCTATTTCTGTTTTGTAAATAAGTTCATTTGTATTATTTTTTTTAAGATTCCACATGTAAGTGTTGTCATATGATATTCGTCTTTCTCTGTCTGACTTACTTCACTTAGTATGTTAAGAACCACAAGTTACATTTTTGTCTTTCTCCTTTTTCATGTTTGTAACCACTTCTCCAGCAGTGACAAACCTGACTCACATTTTCTTCAGTATATGTGCTTATTTACTCAAGCATGGAATACACAGGGAGAAGTTTCAGAATTGCTAACCCAAACCAGAAAGGAGACCTTCTATGTAGAGGTCAATGTTGTTTACAGTTCTTTTATTTCAAAGTAAAGTTTACATATAGTGAGAAGCACACATCTTAAGTGTGAAATTCACAGTTGTGACAAGTACATACACGTGTGTAACTGACATTCCTATCTTAACTCAGGTACAGAATATTTCTATCATCCCAGAAAGTTTTCTTATACCTTTCCCCAATTAACTCCTTGTCCCCAAAAGGTGACCATTTTCCCCGTTTTTTCCACCATGGATTAGTTTCTCCTGTTCCAGAACCTTACACAAATGGAATCTTACATGTATGTGTGACTTCTCTTGTTGTTGCATGTAGCAGTAGTTTAATTTTTTTTTCTTCCTATGATTCTATTGTAGGAATGCACCACAACTTGTTCATCCAGTCTCCTTTTAATGGACATTTCAGTTGTCCAGTGTAATGAATAAATATTCTATGGATATTCTTGGACCAGTTTTACAAATATACTTTTTTTTGCTCAATATTTAGGGGTGGAGTTACTGGGTTGGACAGTAGATATTAGTTCGTTTTATAAGAAACTACCACACATGTTTTCAAAGTGGTTTTGCTATTTTTATATAGCCAGAGATATATTAACTAGCAATGTCTGAGATTTCAATTAGCCAACATTTGGTGTTATTCGTCTTTTTAATTGTACCCATTTCGGGTGTTCTAGTGGTATTTTGTGATTTTATTTGCATTTTCCTGATAACTAATAATTGTGAATATCTTTTCATGTGCTTTTTGGCTATTTGTACATCTTCTGTTTTGAAGTGTTTATTAAGCCTTTGCTCATTTTTAATTGGGTTGCTTATCTTCTTTTTTACTGAGTTGTAGGTATCTTTTATATATTTGGCATAAAAGTCTATTGTTAGATATATGTTTTGCATGTGTTTTCTCTGTGATTTGCCTATTCATTTTCTTCGAAGTGTCCTTCGACTGGCAGAAGTTTTACATTTTAATATATTCCAATTTATCAATCTTACTTCTTTGTTGTTAGTGATTTCTGTGTTGTGTTTAAGAACTATCGATTGGCCACAAAGAAATCCTCCCATGTTTGTTTTCTGTAAAGATGTTATAGTTATAGCTTTTATGTTCTGGTCTGTGATCCATCTCAAATTGATTTTTGTATACACGGTGAGGTGGAGGTTGAATTTTATTTTATTTTTCCCATTTTGATATCCATTTTTTTCAATGCCATTTATTAAAAAGATTTCTTTTCCTCGTTAAGTTGCTTAAGTGCCTTTGTTGAAAATCAGTTGACCTCATAAATGTGACTCTATTTCTGCACTATATATTCTGCACCATTGAACTAGGTGTTGATCCTAAATGCAATGTCAAACTGATGAGAGTAGCTTTATAGTGGGTCTTGAAATCAGGTAATGTAAGTTCTTTGTTCTTAATCGAGATTGCTTTGGCTGTTCTGCATTATTTGCATTTCCATATAAATTTTGAAATCATCTTATCAAATTCTAAAGAAAGCAGGCAGGGATTCTGGTTGGAATTATGTTAATACATAGGTTAAGCAGGAGATCGCTAGCATCCTAATAACTTTTGAGTCCTCCAGGCTATGAACGTGACTTATCTCTTTATTTACTTCGCTCTTTAGTTTTTTTTTCACCGCAGTGCTTTGCAGTTTTCAGTGTAGAAGTCTTGCAAATCTTTGTTAAATTTATTTCTAATAACTTTACACTTTTTATATTATTGTAAAATAATTTATTTTTATTTCATTTTCTAATTTTTGCTGCTAATACCTAGAAATACAATTGATATTTGCAGATTGCAGAATAAATTCACTAATCAGTTCTAATAGTTTCTTTACAGATTCCTTAGTATTTTTTACCAAGGACATAATTAAGTTGTCCGTTAATATAGGCAGTTTTACTTCCTATTTTCCCAACATTATTTCCTTCATTTCTTTTTCTTGCCTTGTGTACTGGCTAGAACCCCCTGTGCAATGTTGAACAGAGGTGATGAGAGCAGATACTCGTGCCTTGTTCTCAACTTTAGGGGAAACCATTCAATATTACACCATGAAGTATAATCTTAGCCGTGGGTTTTTCCTAGATGTGTTTTATCAGATTGAAGAAAATTCATTCTGTGCCTAGTTTATTGATGGGTTTGTATCATGAACGAGTATTGAATTTTAAACTGACTTTTCTACCTCTACTGAAATGATCATAGGACTTTTCTTTCTACTTTTTACATATGCATATGTAAAATTTTTATTAATATGGTAAATCACATTGGTTGATGTTAAATTATTAAACCAACCTTACATTTCTTGGATTACTCCATCTACTCATGCTGTATCATACTTTTTATATTGCTGGATTAAATTTTATCAGATATTATGCAAATATTTTCTCCCAGTTTGTGGCTTGTCTCCTGATTGTCTTTATGGTGTCTTTTACTGAGCAGACATTTTAATTTTAAGGAAGTCCAGCTTATCAATGATTTCTTTCATGGATCATGCCATTGGCGTTGTATCTAAAAAAGACATCATTGTACCCAAAGTCATCTAGATTTTTTTTTTGTTATCTTCTAGGAGTTTTACAGTTTTGTGTTTTACATTTGGTCGGTAATCCCTTTGGAGTTAATTTTTGTGAAAGGTAGAAGGTCTGTCTCTAGGTTCTTTTTTTGGAATGTGGATGTCGTTGTTTCATCACCATTTGTTGAAAAGACAGTCCTTTCTCCATGAACTGCCTTTGATCCTTTGTCAAAGATCAGCGGGCAATACTGTGAGGGTCTGTTCAGGGCTCTCTATTTCGCTCTGTTGATCTATTTTTCTATTTTTTCACCAACACCACACTGTCTTGATTACTGTAGCTCTATAGTAAGTCTTGAAGTTGGATTGTGTCCGTTCTTTGACTTTGTTCTGCTCCATCAATACTGTGTTGATTTTTCTGGGTCTTTTGCTCGTCATACAAACTTCAGAATCAGTTTGTCAATATTCACAGAGTAACTTGCTGAGATTTTGACTAGGATTGAATTGAATCCACAGAATTTGGTATATAGACCTACTGACAGAGAGATGCTGGGAATAACTCTTTGTTAGAACTCGTCACCGTGCACTAAGACTTTTTCTGATTGGTGACCTGTAGGTTCCTGATCGGCCTTTGGGGCACCCCCGTTCAACTCCTCAGTGCCTGCAGTTTTAGCCAAAGTGCCACAGATAACAAGGTTATCCTAGTTACCATAAGATATGACGTGATACTCAGACTAAATGTATTATTGGAAAAATCAAATACAATGATTAGGGTGATGAAAATACATGACAACCTGTTGCATCCTTTACCTTTGAATGTTTTCCTAGCATTCTCTAAACAGCCTCAGATGAACAGGCTTGGGTACTGTGCTCAGCCTCCCAGTGAGGAAGGTGATGGGCAAAGAAGCTCAGTTTCTTCCCTCATTAGGAGAGGTGTCAGTTACCAAGCACCGGGACGCACATTTGCACCTGAGCTCTGTGTTGTGCTGTGAAAGCTTCCTGATGGTTCTTGGCATGTGGTCCCAGGCCCATCCATAGACGTTCCGAGGTTCTGTGGGAAAAGTGGGCTCAACTCCGGGTCCTTGAGGCCCTCGGCCTCTTTCTCCTCCAATGTGGTGTGTCTCAAAATAAGAAACCAACTCTTGGGGCACATCATTGTGATCTGTCAGCTGGATTAAACCGTCAGTAAGGTCGATGACTAGAAGAGATGCTAACGCATTTCAACCAGTCGAAACCAAACCATCAAACCAAAAACTGTCAGCGAGTTATTTTAGCCTTCATGGCAAACTGGCCTTTTGGCCGATTAGATATGCAGTGAAAGCGCTTGCTGAAAAGATGCTTATAGTGACAGCGCCAGGCACAGTTTGTACCATGCTGTCTATCGCTTACCTGTAATTTCCTTGTCCTCTTTGTCTTCATTGAAATTATTTGCTCATCTCTAAAAATTCAGCTTAATTGTATTATCCTTTATGAAACACCTTTCCTTGACAACTCTGTCCCCATGCTGGTAAAATTGTCCACACCTTGTCCGTGTGTCCTCTGCAGCAACGGGAATATAACATCATCGTGGCACCTTTCTCTTTTCTTATGTGTTTATTTCCTTTGTTATGTTCTTACTCATTTATTTGTGTGATGAAATAGAAATGACTAATGAGTGAGTTCTGAGACTTTTCTTTCCTCCCAGGACACAACAGAGAATTTTGACTCTGACATGCCAGTTCTTCTTGAAAATTCTTGAGGCTAAAAAAGAGGGAAGCGATGTAGGTTCCATAACGAGATTCTGAGAGACAGTGGAGGGAGAAGCGGGATGAAAGAGGGCAGTTACCGAGAAGCAGGCTGTGGGCGGGGCTGATACTCTGCCCTTTTATTTTGCTCTTGCTCTGCAGTCTGTCCTTGGAGTCTGCCATGAACCCAAATCAACCATGAACGAGAGAGCTGGGAGCCTACAGGAGACCGTCCACAGAAGGCAGCTTTCCAAGGCATAAAGCAGGGAGGAGCAGGGGCGAGAAGGGTTGTAATGAGGCAAACAGAGTATCCAGCCCCGGAGAGCATCTCTTATGAGCACTTTCTAGGAAGAGCCTGCAGCAGCTTCCTTCTGGGTCCCCTTGATCTTATTTGAGTCTTTACTTTTTCCTAACTCAATTTTTATGGCCAAATCCTGAGCTTGGGGTGGGATCAGCTTCCCTGGAAATGCATAGACTGTACTTGTGGACAGGTTCCTGCCTGGATAATAAATCTGGGTACTTTTGGAAAGAGGAGCTGGATGGATGTCGGGCAGTCAGGAACACCAAGTGTCCCCATGGAACCCAGTGCAGGAAAATAAATGATTTTAATGGATAGAAACGTTGACTCTTTAAAAAATTTTTTTTAAATTTCTTATTAAAGTATAGTTAATTTACAGTGTTGTGTTAGTTTCACATGTACAGCAAAATGATTCAGTTATACATATACATATATATTTTTTTCAGATTCTTTTCCATTATAGGTTATTACAAGATATTGAGTATCGGTCCCTGTGCTCTACAGTAGGTCCTTGTTGGTTATCTGTTTTGTATGTATGTGTGTGTGTGTTAATCCCAAACTCCTAACTTATCCCTCCCCTCCCCCACTGCTATCCTCTTTGGTAACCATAAGTTTGTAGAAGCACTGATTCTTTTTTTTTTTTTTTTTTAAATTTATTTATTTATTTATTTATTTTTGGGTGTGTTGGGTCCTCGTTGCTGTGCGTGGGCTTTCTCTAGTTGCGGCGAGCGGGGGCCACTCTTCATCGCGGTGCGCGGGCCTCTCACTATCGCAGCCTCTCTTGTTGCGGAGCACAGGCTCCAGACGCGCAGGCTCAGTAATTGTGGCTCATGGGCCCAGTTGCTCCGCGGCATGTGGGATCTTCCCAGACCAGGGCTCGAACCCGTGTCCCCTGCATTGGCAGGCAGATTCTCAACCACTGCGCCACCAGGGAAGCCCAGCACTGATTCTTAATCTAGTTTTAATAACTAGAACACAACACTATGTAGATCTGTAGGATTTAAGAGCGTGTCCATGAGGCATGAAAGCAGAAATAATATTGTTTGATGTCTCCCATATATCTTTAGCATTATGTGCATTACATAAATTAACATTCATATAGGCCCAGAGAATTAAAATAACTCATCCGAGATCACTTAGCTGATAATTAGCAAATATGGACTTCCATGTCACAGTTGTTTTTTATCTAAATGTAAAATTTCCAGACCTTGCTTTTAATTTCTCCTAACTTCCATTTGAGAAGTCCTTTAAAATCTTTAGGAATTCCTCATTACTTTACAAAGGACAAGCTATAATTTATTATTGTACAAAAATTCCAGATGTAAGTTCATTGTGATTATACAAATGCAACTGAGGTTTAACTGAGACTCAGTTTTACCTTCAGTAGTTGTATAAATCCATTGTCATTTCTGCATCTCCACTAAGATGTTTATTGGCGGTGTCGGGGTGAAAATTATTCCATTATGCTCTTGTTTACAGTAACATTTCTCACCTGTGTGCTGTGGAATACTTCTTCCTTAATATGCTCAAGGTGTGGTTATATAGGTTTGAGAAATTATATCAAAAAGTCCTAGCAGGTTCTTTACTCCAGAATTTCTCAGTGTCCTTAAATAATAATATTCATTGTGAATCTCCAGGAAGGAGATAAGTTATGTAGGCTTTTGAAAACTTATTTAATCATAGAACCTTTTTTTTTAAAAATTTATTTATTTTATTTTTGGCTGCGTTGGGTCTTTGTTGCTGCACGTGGGCTTTCTCTAGTTGGGGCGAGCGGGATCTACTCTTTGTTGCGGTGCACGGGCTTCTCATTGTGGTGGCTTCTCTTGTTGCGGAGCACAGGCTCTAGGCGCGCGGGCTTCAGTAGTTGTGGCTCGTGGGCTTCAGTAGTTGTGACTCGCAGGCTCTAGAGTGCAGGCTCAGTAATTGTGGCTCACGGGCCTAGTTGCTCCACGGCATTTGGGATCTTCCCGGACCAGGGCTCGAACCCGTGTCCCCTGCATTGGCAGGTAGATTCTTAACCACTGTGCCACCAGGGAAGCCCTAGAACCTTTTTTCTATAGAAAACCTCCTATCATGTACCTGGAATAGTGCTCTGGAGAACAGTTAGTGAGACAATAGCTTGAATGTATTAGGAGAGAGCTGTCTTCTCCCATTTTGATTTAATCACTAAGGAAACAGAAGCTTATATGTGTTAATATGATTTTAACCCAAATTAAAGCTTCCTAAAGCGTAAATATCCCATGCAATTGAAAATCATAGACATATAATTTAGGGCTACTTCACTGTTATATCATGTCTTCTTTTATTTTAAATTAAGCCACGTACAATTCTGTCATATAAAATACCTGCATTTTTTGTATCCCTTTACAATTTTGCTTCCCCAGAAAAATCAAAGTCAGTTTTGCTTCCCCAGCAGAAAAGTTTTGTATTATTAAAGGAATTTCTGTAAGGAAAAATAACCAATTGATTATTTGGATAATCTTTTCAGGGCCTGCTCTGGAAGGCATGTAATAAGGGATATTTTCAAAGCATTTTTATTTCAAGTCATAATTTTCAAAACTAGTGCTGGATTAGTTTTTATATCTCAAGGATGTCTTATATTCATCATCCCTTTCAAAGATCAAATTAACATGACTTTGAACTCTCATGTTTAACATTGAAGGAATCTGTTTTTCTCCAAGTTCTCCTTCTAGCAGTAGGAAAGGCCAGCTCTGGACACTAAACACAGGACAGTCTGTCCATAGAGTCACCCTGTCTGCTGACCCGCCCACCCTGATTTTACGTCCTGACAGGGGCATCTCATTACAGAGGTTCCCTGGACCCCGACTCTTGGAACTTTTGGGTCAGTTCTTCTAAGCAACTCTCCCCCAGGCACAGCTCACGATCAGAGGGGGGACTTGCTTATATCTGTGGGGCCAACGTGGTATCTGGTGATGTCCAAAAAGCAAGGTGAGTTCCAGGCAGAGGCCATTGAAATCATCACCCAAGAAACCAAAACTGCAACATTCCCAAATGTCCGTTCCTGAACCCAACCAGAGAAAAAGGAAGTTCCTCTTTATGGGAACCTGACCGCACATACTTTATTCTAAAAACACCCTCAGAATTAGGAAAGGGCACACAATCATATGGTCAGATTTGACTCAAAGCAGGGGTTGTTCATGTACCTGTCTCTGAAGCAATATTCTCTGACTGGTGCATTCTGAATATGGTCTCATCCAGTCATAAAACATTAGAGCAGAGAGTGGCCTTAGGTATTATCTATTGAGTTTGGAGATGATGGCAGTGAGAAGGATAAGCGTAAATGTTTATTCAATAAAAGAGTGGGATGATTCTAAAACGGTATTCAAGCCCATCAGCAATTCTCAAGATTCATAAATAAAGTTGTATTCTTCCACAGATAAGACCTAAAGATCATTAACACAAACATTTCATGAGAATCAGGAAATGGATGGCATATGCACAAGCTTAAGAGGTCAAATGTAAATAACGTTGAATGAGGCAGGATCAGTTTTAAGCAAAACTATTTTAAAACTCTTTAAAGTTATATCATGGTGTTTGAAATCACACTTTAAACGTGTTTTCATATCTCACATTAAAAAACAAAATGGAAATACCTTTGGATATTTTAATAGACAAAGATGAAAAATAAAGCAAAAGAATTTTCCAAATTCAGCTTAAATTATGATGGCTATTGTTTAAGAAACCCCTAAAATTAAGGGTCAGTATAACTAACTGGTATGTATCTATAGATGAAGGAAGAACCACGGTGCTCTCTGGTGGTAATATCCTTGTATCTGCTTGAAAAAAATAAAATCAACTAACTTCCAGAAGTAAATAATGATTTTTTAAAATAACTTCCATTCAACACGATTTTCATGTAATTAGGCCATATTTTTTGAGCATAAGTTTATTTTAAGAGCTCACCATACCTGTATAACCTGAGAATTATGGGAAATTCAGTTCTGTTTTCAGGCCAGAGCTAGAATTCTGTCTGTGCTTCTGCGCCTTTGATGTGTGAACATTGAGGGTGAGGGGACCCGTGGGTAGAGATCCAGGGAGGGGTAACCAGTGGAAACTGAAATGAGGGAGCTGGGTTTACGGCCGTTCCTGAGCTCGGGCACCATTTGGAGGGCAGATGACATCTGTGTGGCTGCCGAGTTGGGGCACATCTGTGATGTGTGTGAGGAAACCGAGCCAGGTGATGGCAAAGCTCCCCCATCCCCGTAGGGTCCTGCCCAGTCATACACGTTCTTAAGCTTCTCGTATGAAACGTAAGTGATGGATGAATGCCCTGCTTAGGGGGTGAGATACAGAAGATGAGCAGGCAGAGTGAAGTGTGGCGTCACATGTTGATGGAGGGGCCTGGGTTTCCAAGGCAAATCCACTGAAATACATGACAGACTGTGAGCCCGGCACACGGGAGGCGGATGTGGATTTCTGAAGGAAAGGAACCTACACTGACGAAGGGAGTTGACCTCAACCCCGTCAGATCCAAAGACTCTTTTCCTTATAACATAACAACTTTTTGAAATAACCGAGCTGATATTTTGTCATTTCTTTTAAAAATGTAAAATGTTTAAGTTCCAGGAAATGCCTGGCTTGCATTCCCCTTACTTGACTGGCTTTTTAATTTTTTTAAAAAACAAAATTGCCCTCATTAGACCCGTAATTAGTAGACCGAATATAAGGTCTCCCTTATTCTCAGCAGGTCCGTGGCTCACACAGGATGCAGTTTGCGTTCGCAGAGACCAAGAGCTGGGCTTGCGTGCAGGTCACGCTCTGCTCATGGAGCTGAGTCCCGGGATGTGACCCACGTGCCATTTTCCAGCTTATCCACCCAAGGGGATAGCTTCTCCCCTGGGACCTGTGCCTCTGCCAGTTTGGCAGAGTTCACCCTAACAGTTGAGAGAGGGAGGAGGCCAGCTGGTCTCCTTGGACTTGGCTGCCAGCAGGAAACGGATGGACCACCCGTCGGTGGGTCTGTGCCCGTGGCGGCTGAGCTTGGACACGGGGCAGCAGGGGAAACGAGGTTCCTTCCTCTCCGTGGCTCCCGCCCACTTCTTTGATCTCGTCTGAGTCTGTTCGCATTTCCTCTCGTCCTCCATCCTCCAGACTTGCTCTCTTCCCTCCACCTCATTCCAGCTTGGGGCTGGTGCCCTTGGCCAGGGCCTCGGCCGCTCTCCCGACAACCTCCTGCCTGGCGTTGCGTCACGCAGGCCTCAAGTCCCACCCTCAGAGACGCCTTTCCCAGTCATTCCACAGATCTTGTCCTCCTTCCCCAGTCACTCGTTTTCTTCACAGCACTTACCTGAAATTATATTTTTATTTGTTGATTGTGTGTTTTCCTCCAATAGAAGGTGAGCTCTGTGCAAGCAGAGATCTTTCTACCTGGACGTGGGAAGTCCCACTTGTGCTGAGCGGATTAACAAGGGGCCTGGTCACTCGCAGACCATGACCTCTTTGTGGCCAGGACCCCCTGGGTTTGCAAGATCATGAGTGCTTTTCTCTGAGTAAATTCTAAGCACTAGCAGTTAAAATCACTGAACTCCTTAAACAATTATGACCATAATTTATCATTTCTATTCAATACAATATTGTATTGTTTTTCAAATTCGAACATCCCAGAAATCAGAATGCATCTTATAGTTGAACTCATACCGGTTTAATTGGCTGCATGTATTTTCTTTCTTAATGGAACATAAAATAATGTGTATTTCACAACCTATGGCATCCTAGATTCAACAAAATACAGTATTTCGTCAGAACCTGAAAAAAGGGCTATTAAATAGCATCTCCTACGGGTGAAGTGTCACGAGGTCATCTCACTCTCTTTTTTGGTTGGGGCTTGGCTTCATATCCTGGCTCCCTAGATCACTGGTTGTATGAATCTGGCAGAAAAGGATCTGAGATTGCTAGCACCTCTGTAAGTTAATGGCAACCCCCTTCAATGACAGAGCCATTAGGGTTGGGCAGACCATAGACCTGAAGGTGCTGTAGCCTATGTCCATGTAGTATAGTGCTTCTATTTGTGGAGCTTGGAGACTAATCTTGTCAAATTTAAGTATTAATCACTGTAGTAATCTGTTTTGAAGACTTCTAGCTTAAGGCGGGCAGCCCTATTTCTTTATATGGTAAAATTTCAAACACCTCTAAAAATAATTTAAGATAGTAAATATAATATTGTGGGAATGGCTGGCATCTACTGAGCAGGCAGTGCATTCGTTGCTTTACTTACGGCGAGAGCTTTACTCCTATTAACCATCCAGCCTTAGACACCCTTTAGAGTTGAATATAATGTCCAGTTTACTGATGGATCTGAGGCACTGAGAGAGTAAATGACTTCCTGGAATATGCCTAGATGACAAATCATGGGGCCGAGGTTTGAAACCAGGAAGTCTGGCTTAAGAGTCTGCAATGTTGATCATCACGCTATCCTGTCTTGTAAAATATAATATTATATAGACAAATACATATATCCCTGTATTATTTAAGGTAAATGACAAAGACTTTGCCATTAGAGGCAGATCCCTTGTGACAGGAATCATTTGTAGCCGCTGCTGTGTTGTATGACCTTTCTAGGCATTGTTTTTCCAGTTTGTTATGAACTGATCAAAGATGGAAATCTGTCACTATCTCCTTCTGTTTGTATCTATCTGTCTGTCTATCTGTCATCTATCTGTATACCTATCCATCAATCTATCTATCTTCATCCATCTGTCTGTCTGTGAGCTCCCACAATTTCTAGGAGAATACTTTATGCTAGTCATGGACTCGACAGATTCTTGTTGAATAAATTAGAAAATGTACCTGGAGAAAACCAGTCACTAACTCTATTCCAGCTGGTTATTTTTTGCCTGTAGATAGCTCACAAATACTTGGACTCCACTTTACTCATACCTCTTAGCAATCAAAGGCACCCTTGCAAGTGAAGCCTCATTTAAAAAGTACACCGACAAGTAACTCCATGCCTGGTCCAGTAGAAAGCATCATCCAACATCTCATCTTTTACTTAATATCCCACCCAAAAGACCAAAGTCACACAAACTTCTGCTTCTGGATAGCAGTGTTTTTATGGAGAGACAGGGAATAATGGTGCAAGAGGTGATGCTGAAGTCACAGATTGAAATCCAGGGAGCCTGGTGTAAAAAATAAAATAAAACTGGTGTAAAAAATAAAATGAGGGGCTTCCCTGGTGGCGCAGTGGTTAAGAATCCACCTGCCAATGCAGGGGACATGGGCTCAGTCCCCGGTCTGGGAAGATCCCACATGCCGTGGAGCAGCTAAGCCCATGCGCCACAACTACTGAGCCTGCGCTCTAGAGCCCGCGAGCCACAGCTGCTGAAGCCCCGCGTGCCGCAACTACTGAAGCCCGTGTGCCTAGAGCCCGTGCTCCACAATAAGAGAAGCCACCGCAATGAGAAGCCTGTGCACCACAACAAAGAGTAGCCCCCGCTCGCTGCAACTAGAGAAAAGTCCTCGCACAGCAACAAAGACCCAACGCAGCCAAAAATAAAATAAATAAAATAAAATAAATTAATTTAAAAAAAATTTTCTTTTTAAATGAGTCTCTGTATATTACCACATGGTGGCACCATAAATCCACTTATATACCTACCATGCCTTGGCAGCCTGGAAAAGAAAAAAGGTATGCATTATAGCCCGTTGATTTACACAAAGTCGACAAAAAGTCTACAACTTCCTAAACATGGGTAACAATGTATGTACATGAGAAAGAGAGACAGAGACAGACTTTTCTTAGGATGGATTTCCCTGCAACTCAGAATTGAAAAGGAATCCAGCCTGCAATAGGGTAGAATCTCAGAAATAGTAAAGTAAAACTGTATTCATCGGGAATCTACTAAATTTGAATTCAGATTATTTGGAAAGGAAGCTGTTCTTTGCATTAATATAGGCAGCTCGCTTACGGCTTCTTCTGTGATCAGGAGAAGTAGGAGGATGTGTTAACCTGGGTACAGATGGTCCCAGCCCTGCCCCTTACAAGCTGCGGGAAATGACACTCGGTTCCTTTTTCTGGCAAATGGGTAAAACAACCTGATTCACAGAGAGTTGTTTTGAGATAAATTTCTCATTACATTTCCACTGATAAAAGACTCTCAGTTGATGAGCCTGGCACCCCCCTGTTCTGCCATTTCCTTTGAGAATCCTGTCCCCCTCAATACGAGGCTATTTGCCAACCATTTGTTAAAGGGCCACTTCCTATTTACTGTGAAACTCCTGTAAAATACATACTTAGATATAAAAATGCTTAGTGAAAAACAGGGTTCTACACTATACTGGGCTTTTGGAGAATCAATTAACAATATTTTATTTTCTTTAAGAACCTGCATTGTGCTTGGTGGATGAAAGAACAAGGATTTTATTTATTTTGGTTTTAAAATAAAATATGTAAAATTCTTACAAAGTTAAGACTGGAAAGAACATACCTTTTTTTCTCTTCTACTACTAGTAGGTCTAAAATGACAATATAGTTTGACTTCATGAAACAATACTACTATTTTTATGAATTATGCATTTCACAGTTATGACAGTAAAGGGCAAAACAAACAAAAAAACAGTGAGAAATGTTACTCCCAGATACAGTCCTTGGGCCAACTTTGTGATGGCTGTCTTATCTCAAAAATATACACAACATTTTTTCTCAGGTTGGCATGTGATAAAGTTTCAACAACATTTAGATAACAGTCTTTAAGATATAACAGTATTTAAGATATGCAGTGACACCATTGGTTTGGTGAAGGCTATGATTTACCAGGAAGAGCGCAGATTCTAAAGCCAGGATGGCACTAAAAAGTTTCCTTTGTTTCGTTAGGTGGTTCTTTAGTTTTATGGAAGAAATTGAATTTGAAATGGTAAGTTAGAGCAATATAGTTAGAGAAGGGGAGGAAACATAGAAATGATGGGCGATCTAATCTTGATGGCAGAGAAAGCGGATTAGAAGGTGAAGCAAAAATCAGATGGGCTTCGTAGGTGGTGAAATGACAAAAACAATTTAGGACCACGGTCTAGAGGGATGAATCTGAGAATGATTTGAATTGTGGTCTGATACCTGCGATTTTGTAAGTCATCAAGTTTAACATCAAATCTTAGTAAAGTTTGAAGCTTTAAGGGGACAGGTTTAAGATAAAGGAAGAAATACTGTTAATGCAGTTATGAGACTTTCATATTTAAGAAGCCTATAAGAAAGGCTTAAAAATACGGCAAGCGAATTGTGAGGATTTATCTGTTAAGGTCCCGAGGAAGGTCTCTACCTTTGCTCAGATAAAAGCTCGGGATGTTTAGTGGTGAGAAGAGATGGGGTCGGGAGGGGATTGACACTCACCCTCACTTTTCTGCAAATTATTTTCCATCCGATTATTTTTAGAAACTTGGAGCTGGAAATGGTCTTGCAGTCATACCACCTTATTTTAAAATGAGGAAATTGAGGTACAACGATATTTCCTGGCTTATCTCAAGCTGGGGGAAAGACTAGGTTAACAGAAGTGGTCACGACGTGCAGGATAATTTGATTCTCAGGCTCCGGTGAGTGAGGGCGGATGATCTACCCACCCAGAAACCTCTGAGACTCAGGAGAAAGATCAAAGAAGGATGCCAGGAGTGCGGAGGGGGTCAGAACAGAAAAGCTTTACTGTCTTTGTGTGGCAGAGGTGTTCTGTCCAGTCACTGAGGCCGCCATAACAAAGTACCACAAACTGAGTGGCTTAGAAACAAATGTATAGTCCCACGGTTCTGCAGGCTGGAAGTTCAAGATCAAGGCGTCTGCAGGGCCGAGGTCCCTCTGAAGGCAGCAGGTAAGGATCTGCCCTGGCCTCTCTCCTGGCTTCTGGCCGTTTCTTGGCTTGTGTCAGCATAACTGCAGTCTTCACGTGGCAGCCTCCCTGTGTGCAAGTCTGTTTCTTCACGTGACATTCTTTTTACAAGGACACCAGTCAAACTGGATTAGGGGCCCACTACTCCAGGAAGACCTCATCTTAACCCATTACATCCAAATACAGGCACATTCTGAAGAACCGGCGTTAGGACTTCGATGTATGTATTTTGCAGGGGACACAATTCAACTCATAACAGGAGGCGGTTGACTCTTTATCAATAATGACAGATTTTCTGAGTAACACCATCTTTCTAGTGATGGTGAGGGCCTTTGTCTACACCTTCGTTTTGTTGTTCCCTAGGGCTCCATTTATAATCCTTTTCTCATCCTCTGCCCTCTTCCTGGAAAGCTCATCCACTCCCAAGGCTTAAACTGCTACCTTTATATTGGAGACTTCGCAGTCTGCGTGGCCCAGCCGTACCCCTGTCCTGAAATCCAGGCCTCTGTGACCCGCTGCCTGCCCACGTATCACTGGATGATAATCCAGGCGCGGAATCCTCCGTAAGCACCAAACTGCACTTCTTCTCCAACCCCAGCCAAGCAAGTTCCTGCCCGGGTGAGAGGCGCCTCCGTGAGGCCACGGCTTGATCCTGCCACCTGGACACATCTTTGGTGTTTCCCTTCCTCTTACCTTCCGCGTCCAAGGGGTCAGTCAGCCTCACAGATGACCCTCCCTGCCCTCTCGTAAATACTACCTCTCTGTTTTAATTCCCCTGTGTGGTTCAGGCCCTCCTTTTCTCTATGTGGATAGACTGGTACTTCTACTTTTATCTTGTCCTTCTCCAGTCTGTCCTCAGCCCTGAGGTCAGAGAAATGTTTCTGACACTCGATCCAACCACTTGACTCTCCTTTCAGTCTGAAGACTTGTAGAATCTGTCCGTGTCTCCAGCCTCAGCTGTTCTCTTCATTTTTGTGTCCTTAATTTTTAAACCATTCACTGAGAAACTGCTGTGTGCCCAGCACCGGTCCAGGCACAAATAGGATGCAAGGGAGGCGTGAGTGACACATTCTCAAGTTGTATGTGGTTTTTCCGATTGAGAATGCTTATTACGTTTTACATCCCAAACTCCTAAGATAGTCTTATAAAAAAAATAAGCTTCACTAAAATTGAAAGCAGTGGGACTGGCTGATCTGATAGGAATGGCTTAGCCTTTAGGTGAAAAGGACAAATAAAACTGTTTTCCTACACCCCCTATTGTACTTATTTCTCCAGCAACACAGATCTGTTTATCTCTATACACAGTTATTCCTCCCTCGTCTTTCTGAGAGTGGAACAGCCTGACCCCAAGGTAAAAGAAGAAAGCATAGTCACTAAAATGACCGTCTTTGAAAACCATGTGACCTGGCTCACGTAACATACATGTGAAGATGGGGAGTCACAGCTGAGGGTAAAAACAGGCAAAGAGATGAAATACCGTGTAGAAAACTCAGATGCCTGTAAAGGCTGCTCACCTGGTGACCTACAAGGGCACTAAGAGTAGGGAGCCAACTCTCTGAAGATGAGAATTTTGATTCTAGTTAATGTATCAAAGACAAAGTACTCTACCAGCAAAATAATAGTGATGATAATAATTATAATAATAATGATAATTTCTCATTTACATTGTTCATCTTTAATAAGTCATCCTACTTAATTGAGGCTGATGGGGACTCTTTCAGGAGCTTGCTAGAAATTCTACTTTAATGTGCTTCCTAGATGATACCTAAGATCAAGACAAAACAAACAAGAGGAGGAAAACGTTGCTCTCAGGAGGCTGACACCCTAACCTGGCCAGTGGTACCACAGTGTCCCCCCCAAGGCTTCCCCTAAACAGATTCTCTCACATGAGAGGTTAGAGAAGTTACGTAGAATTTAGAAATGTCAACTTTTATATTTGAAATATGTCTGTGAAAATAGTGTATAAAATGAATTCTGTCTGTTGTGCCCAATGGTGCTATAAACATTCACGTGCACACGTCTTCATTTCTCTTGTGAATCTACCTAGGAGTGGAATTAGGGGTCGATACGATGGCTCAATAGTTAAAATTCTGAGGAACTGTTGAACTGTTTTCCTACCAGCAAAGTATAAGGCTTCCAATTTTTCTGTATCTTCCCAACACTTGCTATTATTGTCTGTGTTTTTTTTTTTTTTAAACTGTTTTTTTAGTTTGTCAGATTTTCTATTTAAACATGGTTTACCCATCTGCTTTTTTATTTATTTATTTATTTATTCATTTATTTATTTATTTATTGGCTGTGTTGGGTCTTTGTTTCTGTGCGAGGGCTTTCTCTAGTTGTGGCGAGCGGGGGCCACTCTTCATCGCGGTGCACGGGCCTCTCACTATCGCCGCCTCTCTTGTTGCGGAGCACAGGCTCCAGACGCGCAGGCTCAGTAGTTGTGGCTCACGGGCTTAGTTGCTCCGCGGCATGTGGGATCTTCCCAGACCAGGGCTCGAACCCGTGTCCCCTGCATTGGCAGGCAGATTCTCAACCACTGCGCCACGAGGGAAGCCCCTTGTCTGTGTTTTTAATATAGCCATCTGGTGAATATGATGTGTTACCTCCTTGTGGTTTTGATTTGAATTTCCCTAATGACTAACATTTCCATCAGCAGATGAACGGATAAACAAAACACGGTATATCCACACAAAGCAATATTATTTGGTGACGAAAGGAATGAACTGGTGACACAGGCTGAGACGTGAATGAAACTCAAAGATACTCTGCTCAGTGAGAGGAGCCAGTCAAAAAAGGCCACGTATTGTATGAACTCATTTACATGAAATGCCCAGAACAGGCAGAAAGTAGGTTAATTGTTAACCCCTAGGGCTGGGGTGAGGGAGGACAGAGAGTGAATGCTAATGGGTACACCATTATTTTTTGAGATAATGAAAATATTTTAAGGTTAGATTGTGGTGATGGTTGCACAGATTTTTAAGTACACTAAACCCCATTAACTTGTACAGTAAAATGAGTGAACTTTATGGTAGATACAATTTACATCTAATAAAGCTGCTAAAAAACAACTATACTTTCGATGATCAAAGCTGTGCTAAAGTTAGTAAATCTTTTGTAATGTGAATAAATATCTAAGAATTTGCCTTCTAAAGAAGTATGTGTTTAGAAACATTCAGTTTTTGCAAATTAGATTTTTTTTGTATTTATCAAGCTCTAGAAAAAACCCACTTATTTTGCAATAGATAATAATCCGTAAATCTTTGTCAATGAAATTGAGGCCTGAATTTTAAACTTAAATTATTTAATTGCCTCTTGTCTTGGCCAAATAGGAGCTTTTGGCCTCAGTTAGAAATTGCTTCAGGTTGAGAGCTAACACAGCAAATGATCCGAAGGCAGGGCAGAAAGTCCTGAGGAATCCACTTTTCTATTACGCAGTCAGTAGTCCAGTGATTTCTTTGTCTGTTAAAGAGATGAAAATTGGAAATGGAATGGAGAACAAAATTTTAGATTAAATTTACATTCCCTATCAGTGAGATCCACTCTAAATTCAACCCAAGGATGAGTTCATCACCATATTTCAGATTTTTTCCCCCAAACTAATTCCACATGCATTTATCTTATTTGGTCCCCCCAAAAAAAAAAAAGCTGTGTGTGGTAGGTCCACAAGATATTGACTGTCAACTTTTGACATTAGAGAGCTTTACCAACAAGACTTAGTATGTAATTTGGTATCAGGCATTGGAACTGAGGCTGGAAATTAAATTCTCTGATATCCTGCCATTTTCATCTTATCGCCCCACCTGCCCTCAGTTGAGACTGAGATTTACAAATATAAAGAAAGCAAACCTCTGAGGCTAAAACTAAGACTTCACTCAGGGTGGCTGCGAAAAGAATTCCTTCTTGGAATCAAAATGTATTTTAGGAACAAAAAAGCTTTAATAACCTCAACGCGAGTTTGGTCAATTAATCATTTTAGGTATTTGAGTTCAACTTTGTTAACATTTAAGATGTCTGTCCTCCAAATGCTGTCTTCATACCTGACTTTTAGGGCCTTTCAGTTTTCTTTCAAAAGAGGATTGTTTCACTTTACCTGCTGAAGCCTTATCTCAAAATTCCATTGGACGCTTAGCTCCCAAGCTTGGGGAGACTTTCTCAGAGATATGCTTTTTATTCACTTCCCAACTTTTTTGCCATAATGAGTGGCTGATGTTAAAGCTTGCAACTGAGTGAGGCTAAACTAATAAAATCACTAGAAATACAAGACGAACGTCTCTACTCGGTATACTGTTCACTTTTAATCCTCT
Source organism: Balaenoptera musculus (assembly GCF_009873245.2). Taxonomy (NCBI): domain Eukaryota; kingdom Metazoa; phylum Chordata; class Mammalia; order Artiodactyla; family Balaenopteridae; genus Balaenoptera; species Balaenoptera musculus. The sequence continues at coordinate 2,409,490 of NC_045802.1, read as the reverse complement.
CTCCTAGTGGGGCCCAGAATGTATAGTCGTCTTTGTGAGGCTTCAGAAATTGCTGAAGATCCCTTCAAAGCAAAACCAATTTGACAAAAATCTCCTCCTCCCCCATCTCCCCCAGTCACGTGACCAGGTAATGTACTGGATTCTTACAAACAGGTAATCCGCAGGCCGCACTCCAGACAGCTAAGTGGGTTTAACGTAAACTCTTCCTGCAAGGGGGAGAAGCCAGATAAAAGCCTCATTTGTCTTCTGAGCACTCGCTGAAAATCTGCCCGTTATACGGTGCAGACCTGGATGAAGGCTGCTTGCTGGTGCCTTTTGGACGTGGAAGAAGTTCCTTCGCCCCGTGAAGAGTCAGTGGCTCAGCTTTGCTTTTCCTTGGCAGAATGCGGGTATTTTCTTGCTGCACATTCCAGGGCCTTGATAGATGGCTTGGCTGAACTTGGCCTCTGCCGACCCAAGGGATCAAGACTTGGACAGATTCTTTGTTCTGTCTTGTGGTGTCAGCAACTTGGAGCAGTCGGTCTGTCGACTCCAGGGCCTTTCAGTGGGAGGACCGATCCTTTAACTCACAGATAGAGCAACAAAGGTCTGCTGATGGAGTGGTGGCCGCCTCTAAAAAATAGCTTTTTTTGTGTCAGGACGTTTATCATGTGCTCATGTCATCACCACAGGGTGGCTTGTGGCCGTCCTACCCCGGACGGTGCACCAAGCCTTTTATCTGTGAATGTGAATATGGCTTTGAAGGCTGGGCAGGGAATACATTACAAGTTTAGTGATAGAGGAGCTCAAATAGTTGAGTAAGGACCTAGAGAGGATGAGAAAGATATACAGCCGCTAATGGGAAAACGGGGAAACTAATCTCATCATCCTTTAGTCAGAGAAATAAATCCTTTGTTCCCCGCCTTACTGAAAAATCTCAAGTATTCAGGGTCATGCCAGTGTTGTTTCATCTTATTCCTCATCTGGTTTTATGATTTGCAATGAAGCAAGTACTTCAAGGCAATCAAATTAATTAGATTATTTTTCTACTCACAAAATGGTAAGATCAGAGTACCTGGGGCAAACAGAGATTATCTCCTCACTGGAACCACAGCTCCTGTTTACATTTTACTTTAATATTCTTTGTCCAGAAAAGCCAAGAGGCGGGTTGTTTTGGAGTCCTGTTTTATCAGATCTAAATTTCCTTGTGTTGATTCATTCATTTAAATTTAAAAATAAACTCAAAGTGAAATACATTTCTTTCTGATTTACTGTAGTCTGTTATAAAAACAAAATCCCAGAGCAACCATAGAGCTTCCTTAAAAAAGTACTGGTGTGTGAAAATGCCTAAGACAGAATTCTAAGTGAAGATACCTAAAGCTTTATGAATTGATGAAGTTTAGGAAAATAAAAAACAGGCTACGTGCTGTTCACTGCACTGTACAATGTTTAAGTTAAAATTCAAATAAAATCTCTTGGACAGAAGCTTAACCTGCTGATATAGGTGGCTGGTTTTCACCACTAAATATAATCACATATTTACTGATTGTTATTCGTGGAAAATTATGACCAAACTTGTACTTTTCATTTATATTGAGGAAAACAAGTTTATTCACGGGCACTATATATGTTTACTTAAAAATAACATGAAGTAAAACGTGGTCTTAGCTATGCCAGAATATAATTTTAGTGGAGAAGCGTATTTAGCAATTTTCTTCTATGTAGCTTTAAATTGTAAATAGCTAATGAGAAACAGGACACGATTTTACTTGAATTAACGATGATGTTTCTTCCGTTTTGACTATCCCACTACCTATGAAAATAGATTACGGTTTATCATATGTGAGGGACTGTCTCTAAGCTGAAACCCACACCAAATAAACTGTTTACACACATATATATTTGTTTTACTTCCCTAAACTGATCGTTTTTCTCCATGCAGATTTCATTGTCTCTCTGCTTCTTTTTCCAAATCTTGCATTATTGTATATATGTAAAATGCTTAAGTACTCTTTTGAATGAGCTAGATGTAGAGAGAAATCAATTAACCATGTAAGGAAAACTATGGTTTTAGAAGGAAATGTGCTCTATTAATCTTAAGCATTCATAGAATAGTCAGCTCTTAAAACTATGAAAAAAGTATTTTATGATAGCAATGTGGTAAATATGAAATCAATATTCTGTTCACAATGGCATAAAAATGTTCAACTGAAAACAGTAAAGAACCAGGACTAATTGGCTGAAACCACAGCGTTTTGTTATTTATTTAGCGTGTATTCCGGAAGTGGGCAGTCTCAAGGTTTTTCAGCTGTTTTGTTCCGTCGCTCAGAGTATCTTGATTTTTGGTCTTTATACTTCTCACTTCTTTTCTTTTTATAGCAAAAAATAAAGAAAAGTAAAGAAAGAGCCAACATAATCTCATCACCCAGATTCTACCATTAACACAATTTTGTTTGTATGTTCTTTTTCTTTCTCTTTTGCTGAATGATTTCAAAAAGCAAGTACAATACTTTGGTTTGCACCACCAAAAATTATAGGCATTTTCTTACATTAAAAAAATGAACAGTCATACCTTTGTATTACCTCATGTCCAGTCCACATTCAAATTTTCTAAAAGCGTCTGAAAGCACAAAGTGCCTGCCTTTTTTGCTCATCCAGGTTTGGAGGAGTTACATCTTTTGGGTTAAGAGATGTCTTTCTTCAGATTCTTTTGGACTAAGCTTGCATGTGGGAATTAGGACAAAATCTACAAAGGAGCCAACAGGGGTGTTTAGTGATAACCCTGGATTTATTCGTTCATTCAACAAATAGTCATTGAATCTATTTCTATTTTGAAGCAAAGAGCGTTTGATTGTACAATAGGTTCTTCCCGAGTTTATTTCAGTTTTCCACTCTCATGCGACTAAATCCAACGTGAAAAAACTTACTGAGCTTAGTTTAAATTTAACGGCGGCATCACTGTCTTGCTTATTCTGGTGCAGAAACCTTGGGGTCACCTCTAACTCCTCCCCTTCCTTTGTCCATCTCTCCAAAATATAATCATGTCCTCCAGTGGACCTTCAAAATACTTCCTTGGTTTTCTTTTTCTTTCTTTTGGTAATAATAGTAGGACTGAATTTTATTAATGAACTATTATGTGGCAGGCAGGGTGCTCTGATACCCTTTTGTGTGTTTCAGCTCATGTGATGTTCACAATAACCTAACAAGGAAGTCCCTTTATTATTCACATTTTACTCAAAAGAAAATTGCACTTCAGAGACTTTAATTCGTACCTAAGACTGTCCAGTGAGTAATGAGTTATCATGCCAACCAAGGTCTCCCTGGCAGGTCCACACACTTGGTCAAGACACTACAATGAAAATTAAAATGATGCCTTCTGGAAAGGACAATCTTTCCAAAATTTTGGAATGTGCTTCTGAGGTTCCCCAGGGTTTCTTGGAGGATCGGGGTCACTGACCTGCATGATTGGCTTCTTAAACACTTGCAAATAAAAGTTGAATGACCATGTCCCCTCCAAATCCAGTAAGCCACGTTGTATGTACTGGATCAAAATGAATTTCAACCTGACTGAACGGTCACATGGTTCGTTCAAGGAACTGTGAATAAAGTAAGTGGACAAATTGCACAGACTGTCTAAGACCCTCCTCTGCCACCATTGGCTCTTGTTCTGGGGAGAGATAGCAGGGGGGGTGGTGAGAACACACAGTAGGAGGAAGGGTTTGTAGGAGGTGGTGTCTGTTGTCTAGCTTCCTCACTAACTAGCATAACTAATTGGAGCCACATGTCCTTGTCTGTAAAAAATGAGATAATTAATCCTAAAACTTATTGGGAGGCTCAAATGGGAAAACATAAATAAGAGTTCAAAGTCTAATATATAATGCATGGTATGGATGCAAAGAATTTCTTTTTTTAGTCTATAATTCAGTGGGTTTTAGTATATTCAGAGTGGTACAACTATCACCATAGTCTATGTTTAGAATATTTCATCACCTCGAAAAGAAGCTCTGTATCCTTGTACCCATTAACCCATCCATATCTTTTCATGGCTTGATAGCTCCTTTCTTTTAAACACTAAGTAATATTTCATTAGGTGGATGGACCACAGTTTATCTGTTGATTCACCTACTGAAGTACATCTTGGTTGCTCCCCAGTTTGGGCAATTATGAATAAAGCTGCTATAAACATTCATGTGCAGGTTTTCTTGTGGGCATATATTTTCAGCTCATTTGTGTTAATACCAAGGGGCATAAGTGCTGGGTTGTGTGGTAGGAATATGTTTAGTTTTGTGAAAAACTGCTAAGCTGTCTTCTAAAGTGTCTGTAGCATTTTGCTACATTAGCAATGAATAAGAGTTCCTATTGCTCCATGTCCTCCCCAGCATTTGGTGATGTCAGTGTTCTGGATTTTAGCCATTCTCATAGGTGAGTAGTGGGTGTATCAATGTTGTTTAAATTTACAATTTCCTAAGGCCATATGGTGTTGAATGTATTTTCATATGCTTATTTGCCATCTGTGTATCTTTTTTGGTGAGGTGTATGTTCAGATCTTTGGCCCATTTTTTTACACCAGGTTATTTTCTTATTGTTGAGTTTTAAGAGTTCTTTGTATATTTTGGATACCAGTCCTTTTTCTGATATGTTTTGCAAACATTTTTTGCTTGTCTTTTCATTCACTTAACAGTGTCTTTTGCAGAAAACAGGTTTTTAATTTGACTGACATTGATTTATTATTTTTCCCTGCAAGTATTGTGCTTTTGGTGTTGTATCTAAAAATTCATCACCAGGCCAGAAAAAAAAATATTAAAAAGGGAATTCCCTGGCGGGACTCTGTGCTGTCACTGCTGAGGGCCTGGGTTCAATCCCTGGTCGGAGAACTAAGATCCCACAATGTGTGGCAAAAAATAAATAAATAAATATCTAAAATATTTTAAAAAACAAAAAATTTAAAATTTTTTTTAAAAATTAAAAAGTCATCACCAAAACCAAGGTCACCTAGATTTCCTCCTATGTTATCATTTAGGAGTTTTATAATTTTGTATTTTACATTTAGGCTTATGATCCATTTTGAGTTAATTTTTGTGAAAGGTATAAAGTTTGTGTCTAGATTCAATTTTTTGGTCCAGTTCCAGCACCATTTGTTGAAAAGATTCTTTTTTTTTTCCACTGAGTTGCCTTTGCTCCTTTGACAAAGATTAGGTGATTATATTTATGTGGGTCTCTTTCTGGGCTCTCTTTGCCTATTTTTTTCATCAATACTACACTGTGTTGATTACTGTGGCTTCATAATAAGTCTAGAAGTAAGTCTTTCATTGCTGTGTTGGGTTTTTTCAGTCTTTTATCTGTCCATATAAACTTTAATCCATTTGTCAGTATTCACAAAATAGCTTGCTATGATTTTCATGGCCACTGTGTTGAATCTATAGATCAAGTTGGTAAGAACTGATATCTTGACAATATTGAGTCTTCTTATCCATGAACAAGAAGTCTCTCTCCATTTATTTAGATCTTTGATTCTTTTCATCAGTTTTGTACTTCTCCTTATATTAATCTTACACATATTTTGTGAGATTTATACTTATTTAATGCGTTGGTGCTAATGTAAATGGTATTGGGTTATTAATTTCAAATTCCACTTGTTCATTGCTGGTATATATGAAAGAAATTGGCTTTTGTATATCTTGCCACTTAACTATAATTGCTTATTAGTTCCAGGAGGTTTTTTGGACTGTTTCTGTGAGATTTTCTACATAGACATAGAAAATCATGTCATCTGTGAACAAAGAGAGTTTTATTTCTACCTTTGCTTGTTTTTAAAGAATTGGTTTATTTATCTTTTTATTAATGAGTTGTAAAAGTTTTTTTAATCTATATTCTGGAAACAAGTCCCTTATCAGATATATAACTTTCAGATATTTTCTCTCATTCTGTGGACCGTCTTTTACACGTAAGGTTTTCCCAGTTTTTATAGCACAAAAGTATTTTTAATTTGATGAAGAGTAATTTACCTATTTTTCTTTCGGTTACATGGTCCTTTGCTGTTATAACCATGAAACCATTTCCTAATCCAAGACCACAAAGACTTCTTATGTTTTCTTCTAAGAGTTTTATAATTGACCTTTTTCATTTAGGTCTATGATTCATTTTGAGTCAATTCATGTTTACGTTATGAAGAAGTCTAACTTCATTATTTTGCATGTAGAGATCTAGTTGTCCCAGCACCACTTATTGGGAAGACTAGTCTTTCTCTATTTAATTGTCTTGGCATCCTGTTGAAAATCAATTAATCATAAGGGGAAAGGATTATTGCTGGACTTCGAATTATATTCATCGCACTATTTGTCTGTCATTATGCCAATACCACACTGTCTTAAATACTATAGTTTCATAACAAGTTTTGGAACCAGGAATGGTGTGTCCCCCAACTTTATTCTTCTTTTTCAAGACTGTTTTGGCTATCCTGGTTTTATACCATTTCCATATGAAATTTAGTAATAGCTGGTCAACATTTTTAGAAAAATTTGGTACCTGGGATTTTGAAATGAAATGTGTTGAATTAGTAGATAAATTTGGGGCAATATCTCTATTTTCATAATGTTAAATATCCTATGAATATTCCATTTATTTGTCTCATTTAATTTTCTTTCAACAATATTTTATAATTTTTGGTGTACAATTTTTGCACTTTTGTTAAGTGTGTTCCCAAGTACTTTATTCTTAGGTTAAGGTAGTTATCACCTGGCAAAGGGGACGGTATGACAGAGAGAAGATTCCTTCCAGAATAAAGTGGGAGTGGGAGATTTAGCCCTTCCTCTGTCATTGAGTGTGAGGGGGAGAAGCCAGGTGGAGGGAAGGCAAGGATTTAAGATTCCCTTCTCCCTGACTCTTCTCCCTGGATTCCTACGTTGAAGTCTCCTTCCATCTCCACTGGCACTTGTAGAGACTCATGAAAAAGTTAAGTTTAAGGCTAGCAGATATACGCTTTTATACATAGAATGGATAAACAATAAGGTCCTACAGTGTAGCACAGAGAACTATATTCAATATCCTACGATTAACCGTAATGGAAAAGAATATAAAAAAAGCATGTATATGTATATATATCACTTTGCCGTACAGCAGTAATTAACACAACATTGTAAATCAACTATACTCCAATAAAATATATATATGTTTTTAAAAGTTCAGTTATAGAAAATGGAAAAGTCAGAATTTCTTTGCATGTTGGAGTAGTGCTGTGCATCAGTTTGCAGCTGTGCTAAACTGTCCTTGTTTCTCTCCATCTGCCAAAAGCCTATCCACCTGCAGTTGGTGGAATGGTCCACATCTTAACCCTCTGAAGCTGTGAATGTGACCTTACTTGGAAAAAGAGTCTTTGCAGATGCAATTAAGGGTCTCAGGATGAGATCATCCTGGATTATTTAGGTGGGCTCTCAATCCAGTGGCAAGATCCCTTGTAAGAAGAAGCAGAGATGCCCAGGGAGACGGCCATGTAGATGGAGGCAACGATTGGAGGGATGTGGCCACGAGTCTAGAGACACCATTGACATAATGCAATTTCTGGACAAGAATTGTGACCTTTAGCTCTGCAGCAAATACCCTAATATATATGTGTAGCCTACATGCATGGACTTGCTCAACAAAGGAATCCATACTGTCAAAACTCCTTGATATTACGCCCTGATGAGTGAAGAATCTTTTCTCAATATAAAGCTAGGGTTTTATTGGTTTAAAGTAAAATAAAAGGTACCCTAACCCTCCTCTTTCCAATTCAACTCTGAGCACATTCACACACACACACACACACACACACACACACACACACACACACACACACACACACACACACACACACACACACACACCCCAGGGTAGAGATCCTGAGATATTTAGTAAAAATTAAGCTCTTATTTCTTCGCTTAAAGCAGTCATCCTGAAAGTGGCAATAAACATTACCAGATTAGATGGTTTTCAGTCATTGTAGGTTCAATTTCAGGTGATTCTAAACAGGGGTCTCTATCTAGGCTCATCTGGAGAGATTTCTATAAGGGATGCACACAAGCTTTCCTGGCCTTCCAGTGTCACACTCCCAGAGTATGTTCTCATCATCCCACACTGGCCTCTGAAGGAGGGGCCTGAGCCCCTTAGACTTAGTTTTGTCTCAGTGGCTTATATGGTTGACCTCAAGAAAGAAGCAGCTGGGGGGCAGAGAACTGGGTGATTTTAAGACGAACACAAAGGCCGTGAGCCGTTCTTGCCCACATGAAGTGCCTCTACCATGTTGGTTGGTTCCTGTGTTAAGGATACCTGACATTAAAAGAGCATTAAATTAGCTGTGGTCCTTCTGTTTCCACCCGTCTGTTGTTTGTCTAACACTGACGGGAACGAGAAAACCTGTGGTCA